>NW_006408712.1:1644642-1653323 GCF_000296735.1 Chrysochloris asiatica
CTCCATTCGCGTTATCATGGTCAACTCCACTTTCAGGAGGCAGCTCTTCCCCAGTTGTATTTTGAGTGCCTTCCAACCTGAGGGGCTCATTTTCCGGCACTGTATCTGACAGTGTTTCTCTGCTATTCATAAGGTTTTCAGTGACTAAAGATTCGAAGTAGTTCAGAATTCTTTCTTTCTAGTCTGTCTTTGTCTGGAAGCTCCTCTGAAACCTGTCCACCATGAGTGACTCTGCTGGTTATTTAAAACACCGGTGGCATTACTGCATTGTAATAACTTTATTTCTAACATACCACTAATTTTAGAAATATATATTTTACCACGTTATGAGACACTAAGACAACTCTCTCCCCTAAAAAAAAAAAAAAAAAAAAACCCAGCCAATTAAAATAGGAAGATACCATCTGTTTCAAGGCCAATCTCCATTCAGAGTTGTTGTTTTTTATTATGGGGATAGCTCTTCTGAAGAGTTGTTGAAACACAGTCTAAGTGTCTGCATTCTGAATATGGTATAAACCTGCTCCAATTCTTGGGCTGGTTTTATAATGGTGTTCCTTTACTTCACAAGACTTTATTAAGAACTCTACCAGACCCGAAAAACTTTGACTTAGTGGGTATATACGAGATTAAAATCATTGTCATCATAACCAAAATTGCAGGGGGGAAATGGAATTTGAAAAAGAATATTTATTAGGGGTGTCATAGACGCTCAACTGGTTAAGTGCTTGGCTGCAGAAGGAAAGGCTGGCAGTTCAAGTGCCTCCAAAGGCTTGGCAATCAACTTACAAAAATCACTCCTTGAAAACAATATGGAGCACAGTGCTTTTCTGATACACATGGGATCACAATTAGTCAGAATCAATTCAATGACAACTGGTTGGAGTTTTGGGTATATTTATTAGGACCTTTAGAAAAGCATATTAGAACACAGAGTATCTAAAGCAAATGGAAGAAATAATGAAGTAAAGGAGTTGAATGGAAAGTTTCAAAGTCAGCTCAAACAGACGAAGTATTATAATGAAATATGCAAAGACATGGAGTTAGAAAACTAAAAGAGAAAAACATGTTCAACATTTCTCAAACAGAAAGAACTGAGGAAAAAATTCAAGCCTCAAGTTGCAATACTGAAGAAGTCTATGCTACAGGAAGTATCAAAGGAGTTTGGATGGAATATGGAGTCACTATGCCAAAAAGAAATGGGCAGCATTCAATAATTTTAAGAGGTACCTATCATATAATCAAGAACCTCTGGTATTGAAGGAAGAAGTCCAAGCTGCACTGAAGGGACTGGTGAAAAAAAAATAATGCTCAAAGAATTGATGGAATACAAATTGAAATGTTTCAACTAACCAATGCAGTGCTGGAAGCACTCACTAGTCAATGTCCGGAAATTTGCAAGGCAGTTACCTGGGCAACTGACTGGAGGAGATCCATTATTTGTGTCCACTCCAAAGAAAGGTGACCCAACAGAATGTGGAAGTTAGCGAACAATATTATTAATATCACATGCAAGTATAATGTTGAAGATAATTCAAAAATGGTTGCAGCAGTACATCAACAGTGTGTTGCCAAAAATTCAAGCAGGACACATTAGAGGATGTGGAATTAGGGATATCACTGGTGACATAAAGTGGAGCTTGGTTGAAAGAGAGAATACCAGAAAGATACTTGCTTTTTATTAACTACACAAAGTTATTTAACTGCGTGGATCATAAACTATAGAAAATATTGTGAAGAATGAGAATTCCAGAAGACTTAACTGTGCTCATGCAGAACTTCTATACATACCAAACAGGCAGTCATTCAAACAGAATAAGATTTTATGAAGAGGACTTCAAACACTTACTAATGAAAATCAAAAGTCTACAGCCTTCAATATGGATTACAGCTCAGTATAAAGAAAACAAAAATCCTCACAACTGGACTGATAGATAAAAACATGATAAACAGAAAACACTGAACTTTTCAATTATTTTTTCTTGTTTTCACAATCAATGCTCATGGAAGCAGCAGTCAAGAAATCAAATGATGTATTGCTCTGGGCAAATCTGCTGCAAAAGACCTCTTTTAAAGTGTTAAAGAGCATATAAGTCACTTTTAAAGACTAATGCACACCTAACCCAAGCCATGGTATTTTCAATCACCTTATATATAGGTAAAAGCAGGACAACGAATAAGGAAGATTAAGAGAAGAACTGATGTGTTGGTATTTTTGGACAGGTGGACAACATTAATAGTACCAAGAACAAACAAATCTTTGTTGGAAGAAGTACAGCTAGAATGTTCCTTAAAAGTGAGGATGGTGGGACTCATACTGTGAACATGTTTGTTGTCAGGAGTAATCAGCCCCTGGGGAAGGACATCATGCTTGGAAAAATGAAGGGTTAGCAAAAAAGAGGAATACCTGCAATGAGACAAATTGCCACAATGGCAGCAATAATGAGCTTAAACATTAACAACAATTATGAGGATTTCATAGGACCAAGCAGTATTTCATTCTATTGTACATGTTGTTGTTGTTAAGTACCGTGGAGTCAGTTCCGACTCATGGTGACCCTGCACATGGTTTCCAAGGCTGCAAATCTTTACAGGAGCAGAAAGCCTCATCTTTCTCCCGTAGAATAGCTGGTAGTTTCAAACTGCCAACCTTGAGGTTAATAGCCCGACTCGATTAGTTAGAAACCACTATGATACCAGAGCTCACACAGATAGGGTCATATGAATGGGAGCCAAATGAATGTCACCTTACTACAGGATGCATAGCACACATAATAAAATTACTCCAAATTTAAAAGAGAACTGTGAATACTGAACATGTTATCAGGATTGACCAAGTGGCAGCATCGATGGGCTCAAGTGTGGCAACAGTAGTGAGGTTGGCCCAGGATCGGACAGTGTTTCGTTCTGCTGTGCATAAGGTCACTATGGGTCGGTACCGACTCGATAGCACCTAACAACAACAACATCAGCACTGAAACAGACTCCTGGTGTGACACTGTAAGATACGCACTGGACTGTAAACCACAAAGTCAGCAGTTCAAACCCACCAGCTCCTCCTCGGAAACCTATATAGAGTCATTATGCATCGAAGCCAACTTGACGACACTTAACAACAACAATATCAGCAGTGGAACTAGGAAAGGGTTTTAAATTCATTTTACTTGGAAAAGTGTTATTCAGGTACTCAAGTAACATGGACTAAACATAAAGACTCACTGAGGTTCCCAGACCTACAAAAGAAATGAAAAGTTTATGTTTTAGAGAAATAATTCAAGCATATTATCAGGAGGATCCAGTTCCTGGAGAGAGGCATCATGCTTGGTAAAGTGGAGGGGCAGCAAAATAGAGGACTCCTATGAGATGGATTGACACAGTGGCAGCAGCAATGGACTCAAATGCAACAGTGAGTGTGAGACTGGCACAGGACTGGGCAGTGTTTCATTCTGTTGTGCATAAGGTCGCTGTGAGTCGGTACTGACTCCACAGCACCTAACAACCAGCAAAGGAAGAGAGAAATTGGACAGAACCTATTATAAGACTTTGGGGCATGTAATAAGGTCCAGATAGAACTTGATCAAAAGTAAGTACAGCTGGAAAAACTTAACAAGCATTTCCCATGAAAATCCTATATCCACTAGAAAGAAAAGTAAATAAATACAAGTATGCATAATAATTCATTTCAAAAGAAAATTTAAGACACTGATGCTTCAAACTCTCAAGAGTATTAAGGGAAAAGAAAAATACTGGTGAATAAGGTAACAAAATGAAGTTAAAAGAACATGAGTGGAAGTTAACAGGGGTATGGGAGCAGAAGAAAAACAATATCTATATACATATTATAAGCACTAGTAGAAGTAAGACTGGAGAAAAATCTGTGATATGATAAGTAGTGAAAAAAGAAAACCACACATAGTACAGACAGAAGATAAACATGAAGGAGAAAACATAGATACGAATTATAGACAGTGGAGAACTAATGTGACTAATTGGGAACGCTGTGGCTCCATATGAAAAGCACTGGACTGTGAACTACAAGGTCCTTGGTTCAAGCCTACTAGTCACTCTGCAAGAGAAAGATGTGGCTTCCTGCTTCCATGATGATTTAAAGCCTCAGAAACCCTATACAGGGTTGTTAGGAGTGCAAACCGACTTGAAGGCATTTAACAACAACAATATGAATAACTGATGCTCATGAAGCAATAACAATTTTGAAATTCAAGAATGATTAAAGAAACTTTCATGAAATAGTGAAAAGCCCAAGATGAAGATTAAAAAAAGAGCTATGTTTTAAGAAATGAAAAAAAAATCTGTAAATTTATTTGTTGTTGTTGTTAAGTGCCATCAAGTTTGTTCCGACTTAAAGCGACCCCGTACAGGGTTTCCAAAGAGTGGCTGCTGAGCTTGAACCACTGACCTTGCAGTCTAGAACATTAACCCATAGCACCACACCAGGCCTCTGTAGAATTTATTAAGACCAAAGTATGTAAGAAGTTTCAAAAAGTTTGTGGAAAAATGAAATTAAAAGATAATGGAATCTCTGATGCTCTGACATATTCTTACTTTATTGTGGTTTGGGTGAAAGCTTACAGAGCAAACTAGTTTTCCAGTCAATAATTTGTCATTTTGTTTTGTGACATTTGTTGCAATTCCCTCAATGTAATAGCATTCTTCCAACTTCCTCCCTGGGTTGTTTCCATCTGCCTATCTTTCCTGTTCCTTCCTGCCTTCTGAACTTTGCCTCTAGGCAAACGCTGCTCCTTTGCTCTTGGATGGTTGGGTATTTTGAGGAGTACATTCCTCAAGGTGTTACTTGTTCACTTTATGTTGTTGTTATGTGCTGTGTAGTCGATTCTGACTCATAGCGACCCTGTACAGGGTTTCCAAGGCTGTAAATCTTTACGGGAGCAGAAACCCTCATCTTTCTCCAGCGAAACAGCTAGTAGTTTCGAACTGCTGACCTTAAGGTTCGCAGCCCGATTCGTAACCACTACACTACCAGAGCTCCTTAGTTCATTTTATAAGCCTGTCTATTATATTTCAAGCTCACCAGCTGCTCCTCAGAAACCCTATACAGGGTTGCTATGGGTCAGAACCGACTTGACGGCACTTCACAACAACAACAACAATTGTTTGACTGTAAGATCATCTGTGGGAGTGGGTTCAGTTCCAGCTTAAGGTATCAAAATTTTAGGATTTAAAAAATGTACTCAATTCATTATATGGACTTTAATTACAAAAATAACTCATACATTTAAATCAAAGAAGTCAGTCTGTGCTGTAACAAGACCAGGACATTCACTGACAGCAGAGTACAGACAGGAGCCTAGTCTATAATCTCGACTACAAACCATCCCTTGAAAACTGCCTGAATATTTTCTATAGTGATTACTGTCCACAAGAGGCAAATTCTTGCACAGTTTTGTTATATTCTATTCGTGTTAGTGACATTTTGGAGCTCATTCTACTTATGAAGAGTGTAGTTTAATAAGAGAACTCTAAAAAATAACAATTTCTATCTGATAGAAAATAGGATACAGTGAGAGTTTACTTTTAAAGTGCACGTGTTACTTCAGGATTTCGTGAAAGCTTATTTTTAAAGTGCACGTGTTACTTCAGTAATGTCATCATCTCTCTACAGAATCATACACATAAAAATATAAGTATTATGTTTAAAATGTAAAACCATTTTAACTACTCAAATTAAGAAACTGTTTGATATATACTCATATCTACAATCACAATGTATGTCTAAGTTAACCAGCTGCCACTGAGTAGATTCCAACTCATGCAAACCCCATTTGTGTCAAAGTAAAATTGTCTTCCACATGGTTTTTCATAGCTGATTTTCAGAAGATTTCCAGGCCTTTCTTCTGAGGCCCCACTGGCTGGACCTGAACCTCTAACCTTTCAGTTAGTTGCTAATCATTTACACCACCCACCCACAAACTTCATGTCTTTATTTATGAACTAACAAATGAGCAAACCACAAATTATTACTGTTCTCATTAGAAACTTTTAGTAAAAATATCAAAATTATAAAACTGTTTCAGGTTTTATACAGTAGTTTTATTATCAAAGCATATTACTCAGTGTGTTTTAAAACAAACAGCCTTCTGATACTGAGCTGTTAATAAAATCAACAAACCAATAAGGCAAAGACCAGAATCATCAAATCTAAATCAATTAGCCAGGATATAGGTGACATATAAATAATGATCCTAAATGCATTCTTTTTGAATTAATAAATTCTTACCTAGCCAAACAAATTTGCCCTGCTGCGCCCCCTCAAAAATTACTGAACACTGTACCACAAGCTAAAACTGAAATGCAAACATTTCACTATAATTTTAGAAGAAAATTAACATTGCCAGCCAATGTCCTTTCCAATTTCTAAATGCACATATGTTTTAATATTTATTTAGCAACAAAATTATCCCATCAAACTAGCATCTAACTAATAACTTCCAATGGAATTTAATATAGCCATTGGAGATATTCTACTTTCCTGACAGCATATATAAAGATTTATTTTCAGAAGGAGGAAAACAAAAAAAAAGAAGGAAATCTGGAAAATGCTTTTATGTTCTATATTTATGAACTGCATGAGAAAACTGCTCAAGAATCATGTACAGAGGCTTTAATACATACCAGGCTCCAGTTTGATAATTTTTACAGCAGCCAACTCTCCTGTATGTACATTTCTGGCCTAAAATGAAATTTAAAAATTAGTTAATTATCTAAAAATCACATGGCATTAGGCTAATTAGTCACTATCAACCATGCTTTTAACAAATCTAAAAAACAAAATTATTTTGAATAAAAAAGTATACTTTTTCATTAAAAATATAAAAAAGACATGCAAGTAGAAAAAAAACCATCTCACTACTCAGAAACAACTAGTATTAAGCATTTTAGTACACTTCCTTTGAGTCTTTTCTTTATACTAATAGGGCTATTTTTTTAAGTTTTTTAAAGCCCATGCTTTTTGTTTATACTACAAACACAGCTATAAATGATTAAAGGGTTAAAAAAATCCTTAATAATTTAGTGCGCATGCTTCCTTTTTTTTGTGAGCATTTGTATATTATAGAAGATGAGGATGCCATCATAGTCTCCTACAACATGGTTTGTAATGCTGCCTAATTTTCCAATGACAGAATATGTCATTTAACCAATCCACTATTTTAGTATTATTTTGCAGTTGTGAATTACCCACCACCATCGAGTGGATTTTGATTCATAGTGACTGACCCTAAAGGGGAAAATATATCCTAGCTTTCTATCTATCCACAGCCTTAATTATTCATTAATTATTCAGCTAAATTCCAAAAAAGGAATTTAGGAATGCTTAATTCCTAACCCAAATGTCTGCTGTTAAAACCCACTAACTGCTCAATGGAGAGAAAGATGTGAAATCAGCTTCAGTAAAGATTTATAGCCTTAGAAACTCTACGGGCAGTTCTACTTAACTTTGAATGTTAAATACACATCTCCTAAGCACTACAGTCAGTACAAATATGTCTTCTGCTTTGTAAATTATGTACTGTCTCCATATTATATATAATAGATTATTTTAATGACTATATAACAGTCCATATATAACAGTAACCACTGTCCTTACTGCTAGACAGCAAAGATGCTACACATTCTTTTATTTAAGACTCTTTCTTTCAAATGGATTCTCAGATATAAAATTACTTAGGTCAAAGGGTATGAAATGTGAACATTTAAGGCTGTCAACACATACTGCCAAACTATTTTAAAGATGTTGTTAATATATGTGCTCATTGTTAATCTAAGTGCTCATTTTCCTGTACCCAGAAGCACGTCATATGCGGAAACGAGATTTAATAGTTTTATTATGTCTTTCACTTACTTATAAAATTTAATAATTTTATAATGTCTTTCACTTACTATTATTTAAGATGCAAGTATCAACTTTCATACTTGGCATAAGAAATAAGGAACACACGATAAAATAGGAAAGTATTTTTTATCACACTAACATACATAAAGGAGCTCTGGTAGCGTAGAGGTTACGAATCATGCTGCGAACCTCAAGGTCAGCAGTTTGAAACTACCAGCTGCTCCGCGGGAGAAAGATGAGGCGTTCTGCTCCCGTAAAGATTAACAGCCTCGGAAACCCTGTGCAGGGTCGCTATGAGTCGGAACCGACTCCACAGCACATAACAACAACAACCACATATTACCAGTGAGGAAAGAGGAAGAGAAAAGGGGAAAGGAAGAGAAGAAAGATAATGTGAAAAGGAGAGCAAGAGAGGGTGAAAATAAGAATGCAATGGGGGAGCAGGATACAGAGGGAAGACACAAAAGAAGAAAACGATTTTCTACAGAAGTCTGAAATATTTTGTTAAGAGAAGTCACATTTTCTTCATCTGTTGTGGTGAACAAGGTAAGGAGGGAGTCTCAGAAAGAAAAAAAAAGGCATTTTAATTTTCCTCCCTTGACTACTCCTATTCTCTGAATCATGAACACATTGAGAGAAACGAGAACAGAAGCAGCCAGAAGCCTTACACATTTCCCACACTGCTCTCTTGTCCTTTCTTGCCCTTCTTTTTTTTTTTTTTTTTTAATGTTTTATTGTGAATTATATGGTAGTTTACATGAGAGAACTTTAGTTTTACATTCATTCCATCATATATCATCTCATTGCCATGGTT
>NW_006408712.1:1653423-1654816 GCF_000296735.1 Chrysochloris asiatica
TAAAAAAAAAAAAAAAAGGTCTTATGCAGCATATTTGCCTAATGCAATACGTTGTTTGATGTCTTGACTGTTGCTTCCATGAGTGGTGATAGCTGATCCAAGAAGAACGAAGTCCTTGACAACTTCAATCTTTTCTCCATTGATAAGAATGTGGTTTATTGGTCCAGTGGTGAGGATTTTTTTCTTTACATTGAGATGTAATCCACACTGAAGGCTGTACTCTTTGATCTTCATCAGTAAATGTTTTAAGTCCTCTTCACTTTCAGCAAGCAAGGCTGTATCATCTGCATATCGCAGGTTGTTATGAGTCTTCCTCCAATCCTGATGATACGCTTTTCTTCATAGAACCCAGCTTCTCAGATTATTTGCTCTGCATACAGGTTGAATAAGTATGGTGAAAGAATACAACCTTGTCGCACATCTTTCTTAATTTTAAACAATTCAGTGTTCCCATGTTCTGTTTGAACAATTGCCTCTTGGTCCAGGTACAGATTCCTCATGAGTACAATTAAGTGTTCTGGAATACTCATACTCCACAATGTTGTCCATAGCTGCTCATGATCCACACCAATCAAAAGTCTTTGCATAGTCAATAAAGCACAGGTAAACATCTTTCTAATATCCTTTGCTTTCAACCAAGATCCACTGGACATTAGCAAGATATCCCTCATTCCATGTCCTCTTGTGAATCCGGCTTGAACCTCTAGAAGTTCTCTGTCAATGTATGATTGTAGCCATTTCTGTATTACCTTTAGCAAAACTTTACTCGCATGAGATATCAAAGAGATTGTTCCATGATTTCCATATTCCATTGGGTCACCTCTCTTTGGAATGGGCACAAATACGGATCTCTTCCAATCAGTCAGCCAGATAGTTGTCTTCCAAATTTCTTGGGAGAGATGAGTGAGTGCCTCCTGTGCTGCCTCAGTTCCTTGAAAGGTTTCCATTTTTAATCCATCAATTCCTGGTGCCTTGTTCTTTGCCAATTTCTTCAGTGTGCCTTGGACTTCTTCCTTCAGTAGCATTGGCTCTTGATTATATGCTACCTCTTAAACACTGAACATTAACCATTTCCTTTTGGTACAGTGACTCTGTGTATTCCTTCCATCTTCTCTTGATGCGTTCTGCATCAATCAATAATTTTCCCAGAGAATCTTTCAATAACGAAAGTCGAGGCTTGAATTTTTTCTTCATTTTCCCCAGCTTGAGAAACGCTGAGCATATTCTTCCTTTTTGGTTTTCTGATTCCAGATCTTTGCACATTTTATTGTAATATTTGAGTTTAACTTCTCTAGCTGATCTTTGAAATTTTCTGTTCAGCTCTTTGACCTCCTCATTTCTTCCATTTGCTTTAGCATCTCTATGCTGGAGAGCAAGTTTTAGTGTCTCTTCT
>NW_006408712.1:1657072-1665965 GCF_000296735.1 Chrysochloris asiatica
GCTCCTGTGCAAATGCCCTCTCTTCCCGTCAGCCGGTAGCTCCACTCTCCTCTCGAGTCCTCTGTGGCCACACCACTGACTCTGTCTTGTCCTTCTTTTTGAGATAAAATAATTATCTGTTAGCCTCAGGTCTTAGCCCCATTTCCTAAAGTCTTCAGGATACAGAAAGATGTGTGCATACAGATTTAGGCTGGCCATTATTCAATATTTCAAATACCAGTGAGATTCAGAGAAAGAAAACATGGCCATAAGTTAAAGGGTAAATACACATTTGTGAATTGTCTTGTTTAGTGCGCTATACGTCTTTGAAGACAAATTCCTTAATAATAATGGCAATTATATATTTTTTAATGTTTATAGTTTGCAGAAGCTCTTTTATGCATCATTTCATTGTATTTATTTAAATACAAAAAAAAATCAGGCTCAGTAAAGTCAAATGACTTGCCATTCTGCTGGCAGGGGCAAGAGTAAGAGTTAGAAACAAAGACTCGAATTCTAACTGCCAGGGTTTCACTGCTCCTTTCAGCATATAAGAACTGTCATGTTATGTCTCAGTGTCACTTTTTCTCCTTCTTAACTGGGACAGGTACTAGAGAAAAGTATAATTGTATGTTGTTGTTTTAAAGTTTTTATTGTGAATAATGTGAGAGTTTACATAGGAGAACATTAGCTTTACTTTCATCCTATTGTATTCTTGTTAGGTATTTTGAGTCAATTCTGACTTACAGTGATTACACGCACAATAGAAGGAAACTCTGCCCGGTCCTGCACCATCTCTATAATTATTGTTTGAGCCCACTGTTGTTGGCACTATGTCTGTCCATGTCACTGAGGGTCTTTCTCCTTTCCACTACCCTCCACGATATCAAGCATGATGTCCTTTTCCAAGAAGTGGTCCTTTTTCACAATGTATCCAAAGTATGAGACAAGTCCTGCCTTCCTCACTTTTTGGAGTATTCTACTTCTTCCAAGACGTATTTGCTCATTTGACTGTCCATAATACTTTATTATTTTAACTTTTTATTGTGAATTGAGTTAAGGTTTACAGATCAGATCATTAGTCCCACATTCAACACATTGAATACCACACAGCATTACAATAATTACAATCCACTTCATGTATCATCAGTTAACAGTGTATTTACCTCTATTCACATAATATTTTCCCTTTCCCATAACTGCATCCCACCCTGTAACCATCATAGACTATTTCATTTACCACCACAATCTTCTGACTTTTTACAACAATGGTACCATGCAGTATTTATCCTTTTATGATTAATTAATTTCACTCAGCATAAATGTCCTCCAGGTTCATCCATGCATGTTGTGAGGTATTCTGCAGATTCTTCATTATTCTTCAACATTGCATAATATTTCATTGTGTATATGCACCAAAGTTTGTTCTTTGTGAATGGACATTTAGGTTGTCTTCATCTTTTTGCCATTGTGAATAATGCTGCAATGAACACGAATGTACATATGTCTAGTCATGTCACAGCTCGTTTCTTGAGGATACATACCAAGCAGTCAAACGATATTTCTATTTCCAACGTTTTGAGAAAGCACAATACTGTTTCCCACTGTGGTTGCACCATTTTTCAGTCCCAAAAGCAGTGCAAAAGGGTCCCAGTTTCTCTACACCCTTGCCAGCACTTGCTTTTTATTTTTCACCTTTGTTATTAGTGCTGGAGTAAGATGATAACTCATCACTGTTTTGAGTGGCATCTCTCTGTTGTTGTGCTATAGGATCAGCACTGGACGATGAACCAGAAGGTCAACAGTTGGAACCTACTTGGAAACCCTATACAGGGTCGCTATGAGTTGGCATCGACTCTTAACAACAATGGCTTTTGATTGTGAGCATGTCTTCATATGTTTGTTGGCTACCAGAATGTTTTCTTTGGTGATGTGTCTGTTCATATCTTCTGTATTTTAAAACTGGATTGTTAGTCTTCCTCTTGTTGGGGCATTGAAGTGTTCTACAAATTTTGGAGAATATTCCTTTGTCTGATATATCCTTGCTAAAAATTGTTTCCCAGTCTGTGGGTTCTCCTTTTACTCTTTTGTTGAATCCCTTTGACGTACACAATTGTCCGATTATTAGGAGGTTCCAGTCATCTATTTGGAGTCTGGTATGGTGCTTTGGGTTAATGCACCAGACTGCAAAGTTGTTTGAACTGCAAAGTCGGTGGTCCAAGTTCACCAGTTGCTCCTTGGATACCCTATACAGGGTTGCTATGCATCAGAACCAACTCGACGGAACTTAATAACAACTATTTTGTCTTCTGTTTCTGTGTTTTCAGTTATGTTTGACAGTATTTATGCCATGTATCAGTGTTCATAAGTTTGACCCTATTTTTCATTGATGATCTGTATAATGTCTAGGTTTTACATTTAGTCTTTAATCCATGTTGAGATCATTTTTGTATATGGCAAGAGATATACATGGGTCTTTTTCCATTTTCTGAAGATGGGTTTCCAATTTGCCAGTACCATTTGTTGAACAGACCATCTCTTTCTCGCTTGCTTAATTTTGGCTCTTTGTTGAGGATCAGTTGGTATATTTGGCAAAGTTGAAGGGATTTACTTCTGGTTTCTCAATTCTGTTCCATTTATATATGTGTCTCGTTGTACCAGTACCAGGCTGTTTTCATTACTGTGGCTGTAGTAGGCTTTGAGATCGGGAAGTGAGAGGCCTATTTTGTTCTTCTTTTTAAAATAATGCTTTGCTTATCTGGGGTCTCTTTCCTTTCCGTATCAACTTAGTAATTAGTTTTTCCATCTCTTTTAAAAATCATGTTGGAACCTGCACTGGGATAGCATTATATCTATGGATTGCTTTGGACAGTGTTGACATTGTCACAGTGTTAAGTCTTCCTATCCACGAGCAGGATATATTCCTCCATTTCTGCAGGTCTTTTTGGTTTCTTGTAGTAGTGTTTTGTAACTTTCTTTATATAGGCCTTTAGTTTCTCTGGTTAGATTTATTCCCAAGTATTTCATCTTTGGAGTGGCTATTGTAAATGGTATTGTTTTCCTGATTTTCTTTTCAGAACTTTCTTTATTTGTGTAAAGGAATCCAACTGATGTTTGCATGTTTATCCTGTATGCTTCAACTTTGCCAAATCTATCACAATGAGTTCCAATATTAAAAGTACCATTTCAAACACTGGAAGAATGGATAAACAAACTATGGTACACACACACAAAGGAATACTATGCAACGCTGAAAAATAATGATGAATCTGTGAAACACCTCATAACTTGGATGAACTTAGAGGACGTTATACTGAGTGAAATGTATCAATTGCAAAAGAAAAATATTGTATGAGACCATTATCATAAAAGCTTAAGAAAAGGTTTCCAGACAGAAAGAAACAGGCGTTGGTGACTATTAGGGGTAGGGGTAGGGGTAGGGGAGAGCAACTCACTAGCTAGAGGGTAGACACGTGTTAGCTCAGGCAAGTGGGTGGGCAATGTACAAGAAGAGGGAGGGTGGCAAAATTATAATAAAGATAGGTGAAGACACAGGGAGGGCTGCATGGACTAAAGGGGTAGAGGTAAATAGTGATATACACACAATCTTGGAATAACAGTGTTCTATACATAGATACATGGATTGAGACATAAGCTGCATGGGTAAGGGAGGAAGAGGGCAATATTGTTGTTGTGTGCCGTGGAGTCGGTTCTGACTCATAGCAACCCTGTACAGGGTTTCTGAGATTGTAAATCTTTACAGGAGCAGAACGCCTCATCTTTCTCCCATGGAACAGCTGGTAGTTTCAAAATGCTAACCTTGGGGCTCGAAGCCCAATTCATAACCACTACGCTACCAGAGCTCTTGAGACATAAGCTGCATGGGTAAGGGAGGAAGAGGGCAATATATGTATTTATATATCCCACAAACATATTACGAGTTTGAAAGAGAATAAAGAAACATTCTTTGATGGTTGCCAGTGGTGGGAGGAGATGGAGAATGCACAGGCTAGAGGGTAGACACATGATAACTCGGTGACAACCTTAATGGGTCTGGGGAGAAAAATGGAATCTATCTATCTATCTATCTATCTATCCCATAGACTTACAAGAGTTTGAAAGAGGTTATTGTTACATGAGTATTTACGTTTCCTGCAAACACAACTATGAATATGATGGAGCATACAGTGGGCAAAATGATGAAAACTTCTTAGACATTGCCAGACAACTTAAGGCAGAGAGAAGCTAGCTAAGCCCAGTGGCTCAGGACTATAGTCTCAGGGAACAACATGGCCAGTTGGTATAATAGTCCACAAAGGCAATGTTCTATATCCTACTTCGGTGAGTAGCATCTGGGATATTAAAAACTCATGAGCAGCTGTCTTAAGGGGCAGCTATTGGTCTCTCCAGGTGCAGAAGAAAGAAGAGTGGTAAGAATTGAAGATGCTTGGAATCAATTAGAACATGGGATTAATAAAACATGTGAACATCATTCTCCATGAGTCTGAGACCAGAAGAACTAGATGGTGCCCAGCTGCCACTACCAACTCCTCTGAAAAGGATCACAATAGAAGGTACTGGATAGAACAACAGAATATGTAGAACCAAAATCAAAATTACTTTAAAAAAAAAACAACCCAGGCATACTGGTCAGAAAGAGACTGGAAGAACCTGAGACTGTTGCTCTCGATCACCCTTAAGTTCTGGGAAAGGAATCACCTTCATGGCTCAACTTTCAGCCAAGTAATAGATGGGTACATAAGGGGGCAACAACACTAGTAAGGTATGTTCACTATGAATGATGGAACAGTCAATTATTCAAAATCAAAGGGGCAACATGCACTTAAGGACAAAGGTGACATGGAAGATGGGTGAAATGGAAATAGGAGTCACAGGGAAGAAGCAGGATAATGGTTGTTTCATGGAGGGGAATGCAATCATTGAGATGAAACAAATTGTATGATTTATTGAATGCAAAACTGATGATCTTGTCTGTAAACCTTCACTAAATTCACAATAAAAAATTTAAATTAAAAAAAGTACCACTGATTTCCAGAAGAACAAATTTGTGTTGGAAGACTTACAGCCAGAATGCGCCTTAGAAGCCATGATGGTGAGACTTTGGACATGTTATGAGTTGGGATCAGTCCCTGGAGAAGGACCTCATGCTTAGTAAAGGGCAAGGTGAGCAAAAAAGAGTAAGAACCCCAATAAGATGGACTAATACACTGGTAACAGCACCGGGCTCAAACTTGACAATAGTAAGGACGGCACAGGATAGGGCAGTGTTTCATTCTGTTGTGCTATGAGTTGGAACCAACTTGATGGCACCTAAAAACAATGACAATAACCATAGGAGAAATACTTCAATGTCAGTCTCCATTTTACAGACATACTTATATTCTCTGCAAATCAAGAACTGGTGGGCAACTGTTTATACTCTGTAATTTTCCAGATGGATTTTAAGGCAGAAAACTGTTAAGTACCAGGCTCTTTTATAAGAAAGGCAAAGAGGCTTTCAGAAAGAAATCTTCTACACAGAGACTTTACAGATTCAATTTACTAAAGAGATCTTTCAGAAATTTAACTACATAATTTCACATTAGAATCCAAAGGACTCATACATAATACTGGGCTTTGGAAATCCAATATTCCTTTCCAACAAGTAAAGACGCTGAAGCCTTTTTGTTTTTAATATTAACAAACAAAAAACTGAAGATCCTGAATTGTTTACAAAATGAACTAATGGAAGTACTGTAGAACAAAAGGATTTAAATGTATTTCTGATTCCTATTTAGTTCAGTTGTTGTTATTATGTGCCGTGGAGTCGGTTCCGACTCATAGCGACCCTGTACAGGGTTTCTGAGGCTGTAAATCTTTACCGGAGCAGAAGGCCTCATCTTTCTCCCACGGAACAGCTGGTAGTTTTGAACTGCTGACCTTGAGGTTCGCAGCCCAATTCGTAACCACTACGGAAGGAACTCTGGTAGCGTAGTGGTTACGAATTGGGCTGTAAACCTTAAGGTCAGCGGTTCGAAACTACCAGCCGCTCCGCAGGAGAAAGATGAGGCTTTCTACTCCCGTAAAGATTTACAGCCTCGGAAACCCTGTACAGGGTCGCTATGGGTCGGAACCAACTCGACGGCACTTAACAACAACAACAACGCTACCAGAGATCATGTGTATATGCAAGCATTAGATTAACCACCAGAAGTCTAATAAAATACATTAATACAGTACAGCTCTTGCTTAAACTTTTATTAGGAATTAAAATTACTAAGTGAAAATGATTAACTCACAACAAATGGCACATTTCTATTCTCATTGCTAATGCATTTTCCTTTCATCTTTTAGTTGACATTCCAATCATTGACTACCAGAGAGCTCTTTTAACTTATCCTACTTCATTGATACCAAGAAATTTGTAAGACAATTACCTGGCCAACTGACTGGAAGAAATCCATACCTGTGCCCAGCCAAAGACAGCAGAAATCAACGGACAATAAAATTTTGCTAAAGATAATTCAAAACCGGGCTGCAACAGTACACTGACAAGGAACTGCTAGAGGTTCAAGCCAGATTCAGATGAGAATGCTGAACAAGGGATATCACTGTTAATGTGAGATGGATCTAAGCTGAAAGCAGAGAATACCAGAAAGATGTTTACCTGTGCTTTACTGACTACACAAAGGCTTTCAACTATGTGGCTCATGATAAGCTATGGACAACATTGTGGAGAATAACATTCCGAACACTTGACTGAGCTCATGAGGAACCTGTACATGGACCAAGAGGCAGTTAGTTGTTTGAACTGAACAACAGGACACTGAATGGTTTAAAATCAGGAAAGGTATGTGCCAGGCTTGTATTCTTTCACCATACTTATTCAATCTGTACGCTGAGCAAATAATGCGAGAAACTGGATTATATAAAGAACAAGGTATCAGGATTGGAGGAAGCCTCATTAACAACCTGTGATATGCAGATGATACAACCTTGCTTGCTAAAAGTGGAGGACTTAAAATACTGATAAAGATCAAAGACCACAGCTTTCATATGGGTTGTAACTAATTGTAAAGAGAACAAAAATCCTCACCATGAAACCAATAAATAACACTATGATAATTGGAGAAAAGACTGATGTTGTCAAAGATTTCATTTTGCTTGGATCTACCATCAGCATTCATGGAAGCAGCAGCCAAGAAATCTGCTGTATTAAGCAAATCTTCTGTACAAGACCTCTTTAAAGTGCTGAAGAGCAAAGATGTCTGTTGAGGACTAAGGTGTGCTTATCTCAAGCCATGGTATTTTCAATAGTCTCATATGCATATAAAAGTTGGACAATGAATAAGAAAGACTGAAGAAGAATTGATGGTGTTGGAGGAGAATATGAAAAGTACCAAGGACTTCCAGAAGAATAAGCAAATCTGTGTTGGAAGAAATACATCCAGAATGCAATTTAGAACTCAGGATGGCCAGACTTAGTTTGTCATACTCCAGACATATTGTCAGGAGGGACCAATTCCTGGAAGATATCATGCTTGGTAAAGTGTAATGTCAGTGAAAAAGAGGAAGACACTGCCCCTCACCCCCCAGTGAGTAGGACTGGCACAGTGGCAGCAGCAGTGTGCTCAAGCGTACGACGATTGTGAGGTTAGTGCAGGACCAGGCAGTGTTCCACTCTGTTGTGCCTAAGTTGCTAAGAGTCGGAAATGAAACAACAACTTCAGATGTTTAAGTTAAAGTTAAAAGTTACTCTCATTTTGACCTATACCACAAAAACATTTTTTCAGATGCTGATCTTGTGGTATATTAAACCATTCGCTGTAGGATAAGCATTGGACCGCAGGGTTGGTGGTAGAAATCCACTAGTTGGCTTATTGGAAATCCTATATATAGTTTCTGAGTCAGAGCCAACTTTATGGCATTAACAACAACACCTCAACAATATTATATGTTGTTAGGTATCATTGTTGAGTCAGATCCAAATCATAAGGACCCTATGTACAAAATGCAACAAAACAGTGATCAGTCCTGCGCTATTCTCTCCACCTTTTCCTATGTTTAAGTCCGCTGTTGAAACCATTCAACCCATCTTGTTGCAAGTCTTTCTCTTTTTTACTGACTTTACCACGCATGCTGTCCTTTTCCAGGGATTGGTCCCTCCTGACATGTCCAAAGTACATGAGACAAAGTCTAGCCATCCTCACACTTCTTTATGAAATACTGATTTTAACTAGTTCATACATTCAATAAATTTCACTGCGTGTCAGGAACTGTTGTTGATACTGAGAATGTAATAAAAACAATTTCTGTCTTCAGAGTGCTTTATCAATTGCAGAGACAGAGAAATCAATACACAGTACAATACAAAATGAGAAATTCAACCAGAGGTGATACAAGTTGGGATGGAAAAAACTTCACATGGGAAAAGTAAATCTAAGCTGTGACTTGATGGGAGACTTTGCTGAGATGAATACAGAGAAGGGGCTGTGAAAAAGTTACCGGTAAAGATGCAGATAGGCAAAAACATGGACAGCTTCAGAAAGTAAATTTGCTTTGTCTTAAGCAACCCTAAGATGATGGACTCACAGAGACCCTGCATAGGGTTTCTGAGGCTGTAAATCTTTATGGCAGCAGGAAAGCCTCTTTTTCCAGCGGAACTGCTGACCTTGAGCTTAGCAGCCCGACTCATAACCACTACATTACCAGAGTTCCTAGTGGCGCTGTGGGTTAATGCGCCAGACTGCAAAGCCATTTGAACTGCAAGGTTGGCAGTTTTGACTCAACTGCACTTAACAACAACAACAACAACAACAAGATGATGGAAGCTACACCACTGGTATATAAAATACTAGTAGGACCACCCAAAGAGTCCTGGTGTGACACTGCAGGATAAACAATGGACTGCTAA
>NW_006408712.1:1666835-1690215 GCF_000296735.1 Chrysochloris asiatica
ATATACAATAGGATGAATGTAAAACTAATGTTCTCCCATTTAAACTACCACATAATTCACAATTTAAAAAAACCTTATGGATAACAACAGAGCACTGTCCAATAAAGTGTTAGAGAATAAGCTTCTCAAGTTAAAAAGCTTTTCATCAAAGTAGTTGCTGTTGTTGTATGCCAATGAGTCGGCTCCAACTCAAAGCAACCCTGTATAGGGTTTCCAAGGCTGTACATTTTTATGGAAGCAGAAAGCCTTACCTTTCTCCCCTACAGAGTGGCTGGTGGATTCAAACTGCCAACTTTGAGGTTAACAGCCCAATATTTAACCCACTATACCACCAGATTAGACAGAGTAAAGTCTACAGGACCTTCATTTACTAATGTGGAACTCAAAATGAGAAATAAGTGCTGCAAACAACAATTAGTGATCAAAACACAGAGCGCACAAAATACGAACCAAGGAAAGCTGGAAGTAGTCAAAAATCATATGGAACACTTACAGATTACTACTTAGGCATTGTCATTGTTGTTAGGTGACACTGAGGCAATTTCAATTCAGAGTAACCCTATGTACAATAGAACAAAACAATGTCTGGTCCTGAGCCATCCTCACAATTGTTATGTTTGATCCATTGTTGTTGCCACTGTGTTGATCCAGCTCATTGAAAGTCTTCCTCTTTTTCATTGACCCTTCAGTTTACCATATATGATGTCCTTCTCCAGGCAATGGTCCTTCCTGACAAGAAGTCCAAAGTACTAATGAAGAAACCTCACCATTGTTGCTTCTAAGAACATTCTGACTGTACTTCTAAGACAAATTAGCTGTTCTTCTGGCAATCTAGACTACTTTCAATATTCTTTGCTAACATCATAATTCTTCATTGCCCAACTTTCACATGTATATGTTGTTGTTGTTAAAAATGCTGTGGATGAAGCAATTGAAAATAGCATGGAATGGGACATCGGCACTTCAGTCCTCAAAGTGATCTCTTTGCTCTTTAACACTTTTAAGGAGATCTTTTACAACAGATTTGCCTAATGCAATACTGCTGCTTTCATGAGCAAAATGAAGTCTCTGACAACTTCGATCTTTTACCTGTTTGTTTTTTTTTTTAATGATGGTATTTATCAGTCCAGTTGTAAGGATTTTTGTTTACTTTACACTGAGGTTCAATCCATACTGAAGGCTGAAATCTTCAATATTTGTTAAGTATTTCAAGTCCTCTTCACTTCCAGCAAGCAAGATTGTCATGTGCATATTGCAAGTTTTAATGAGTCTTCCTCTAATCATGGTAATACGTTTTTTTTCAGATAATTCAGCTTCTCGAACTATTTGCTCATCACATAGACTAAACAAATATGGTGAAATGACACAACCCTGACACACACATTTCCTGATTTTAAACCATTCATTCAGTATCCTCTTCTTCTGTTTGAACAACTACTTCTTAGGTCTATGTCTGGTTCCTCATGAGCACAATGAAATGTACTGGGATTCCCTTTACTCTCAATGTTATCCATAATTTGTCATGATCCACACAGTCGAAAGCCACTGCATAGTCAATAAAGCACAAGTAAACATTTTTCTGGTATTCTCTGCTTTCAGCTAACATCCATTCGATGTCCGTCATCAATGATATCTCTAGTTCCACGTCCTCTTCTGATTCTGGCTTGAATTTCTGGCAATTCCATTTTTAAATTGTCTTCAGCAAAAGTTTATTTGCATGTATTATTTGATGATTCCTGCATTCCGCTGAATCATCTTTCTTTGTAATGGACTCAAATATGGATCACTTCCAATCAGCTGGCTAGGTAACCGTCTTCCAAATATCTTGACATAGACAAGCGAATACCTCCAGGTGCTGTATCAGTTTGTTAAACCATTTCAATTGATATTCTGTCATTACCTGGAGCCTTGTTTTTCTCCAATGCCTTCAGTGCAGCTTGGACTTCTTTCTTCAAAACCAGTAGTTCTTGATCATATGTTACCTCTTGAAATGGATGAGCATCGACTAGTTCTTTTTTCTACAGTAACTGTGTATTCCTTCTATCTTCTTTTGATACTTTCTGCATTATTCTATAATTTGCCCACAGAACCTTTCAATATTGCTAATTGAGACTTAATTGCTTTCTTCAGTTCTTTCAGCTTGAAAAACACTGAGCATGTCCTTCCCTTTTGGTTTTCTACCTCCAAGTCTTTGTTGTACCCTTCATTATAATACTTTACTTTGTCTTCTCAAGCTGACCTTTGAAATTCTGAATCTGACAATCATATGGTTTACTATGTCAGGAACAAAAAATTTGAAGAAGAATGGGATCACATTCATTGTCAAAAAGAGCATTTCAAGAGCTATACTGAAGTACAATGTTAGCTATAATAGGAATAATATCTGTACGCTTATAAGGAAGATAAGAATTCTGGTGTGGCACTGAAGGATAAGCACTGAACTGTTAATAACAGGGTTGGTAGTTCAAATCCACCAGCTGCTCCTTGGAAAGCCTACATAGGGTTGCTCTGAGTTTGAAAGTATTCGATAGCACTTACCAACAACAACATAAGGAAGACCAGTTAAAATCACTAGTATTCAAATTTATGCACTAATCACTAAAGCCAATGATGACTACATTTAAGAATTCTGTCAACTTCTTCAGTATGAAATTGATAAAACATGTAATCAAGATGCATTGATAATTACTGGTAACTGGAATGTGAAAGTTGGAAACAAAGAAGGATTAGTAATCGGAAAACATGGTGTTGGTTGATAGGAATGATGCTGGAGATTGCATGATAGAATTTTGCAAGATTAATGACTTATTCATTACAAATACCTTTTTGTCACAAACATAAATGGCAACAATACACTTGAACCTTAACAAATGGGATACACATAAATGAAACTGACTACATTTGTGGGAAGAGACGATGAAGACGCTCACTATCATCAGTGAAAACAAGGCTAGGGGCCAACTATGAAACAGATCATCAACTACTCATTTGGAAGGCGGTGGTGGTGGTATGCTGTGGAGTTGGTTCCAATTCATAGCAACACTGCATAGAGTTTCTGAGGCTGTAAATATATATGGGAGCAGAAAGCCTCATCTCTTTCTCTCTCGCTGAGCTGCTAGTAGTTTTGAACCGCTGACCATGAGATTTGCAGCCTAACTCGTAACCACTACACTAGCAGAGCTCCTTTGGAAGGCTGTAGCTGAAAATTAAAACAAGTTTATAGTAACTAAAATATAGCCTTGAGTACATCCCACCTAAATTTAGAGAGCATCTCAAGAAGAGAGTTGATGCATTAGACACTAATGATCAAAGACCAGAAGAGTTGTGGGAAGATAATCAAGGACATCTTAAGTGAACAAAGTGAAAGGTCATTAAAAAGGCACAAAACAAGGAAAAGACAAAAATGGGTTGTCAGAGAGACTCTAGAACTCACTCTTTAGCACATAATAGCTAAAATGAAAGCAAGAAATATGAAGTAAAGAGCTGAACAGAAAATTTTAAAGAGCAGTTCAAGATAACAAAATCTGCAAGGATTTGGAATTAGAAAACAGAAAAGAGAAGCACACAATCAGCAGTTCTCAAGCTGAAAGAAGTGAAGAGAAAATTCGCGTCCTGAGTTGCATTACTGAAGAAAACGATGGGTAAAAAACAGAAATAATACAGGAAGCATCAAAAGAAGATGAAACAAATCCCACTGGGGAATTCTGAGGACCAGGATAAAATAAGCGTGCACCTCAGTTATCTCTCACAGAAGCTTGGCTACTCACACAAAATGTCCATTCGTTCAACAATGGCAAAGAAAGAAATGCCAAAATTCAAGAAAGAAAAAGAAATGCTGTGCTGGCAGTTGTGAGTCAGGTTAAACACACTGAACTGGTAAGAGTGATGGGATTCGAGTTGGAAATTCAAGAATATTATTTACACTAGCTAAATACTTGGTAAGTATATTACAGAAAAGGGATACTGCTATCTGACAGACCAAGGATTAGACCAAGCCTGTGAGTTGCTTTTGTTTGTTTGTTGCAGTTTTAGCTTTAAAATTGAATTTGAATAATTTTAGGCACTGCCATGATCACTCCAGATTGCCTCAGGCCTCGCCACTCTTTACAGCCTACCTTCCCAAATGTCTAATATCAACTTGCTCTTGGAATTTACCAACCCTGGAGGAAATTCTAGAGAAGACTTCAAGGTGTTGTTGAGTGCCGTTGAGCTGATTCTGACTCATAGTGACCCTATATATAGTTTCCATGGACCAATGGCTTGAACTGCCCACTGCGTGTTTAGCAGTCCAGTGCTTATCCTACAGTGCCACACCAGGACTTCTATATGATACAATGACTAGGTAAATCTAATGCAAAAGACCTCTTTGAAGTGTTAAACAGCAAAGATATCACACTCTGAGGACTAAGGTACACCTGGACCCAAGTCATGGTACTTTCAATGTCTTTATATACATTATGAAAGTTGTACAATGAATAAGGATGACTATAGAAGAACTGATGCATTTGAATTATAGTGCTGGTGAAGAATACTGAAAGTACTATGGACTGCCATTTCTTTGAAGAAATACACGCAGAATGCTCCTAAGAAGCGAGGATGGTGAGACTTTGGACATGTTATCAGGAGGGACTGACCAGTCCCGAGAGAAGAACATCGTACTTGGTAAAGTGGAGGTTCAGTGAAAAGAGGAAGACCCTAAGGAGACAGGCTGACACTGTGACAGCAGCAATGGGATCGAACAAAATTGTGAGGACGCTGCAGGACCAACCAGTGTTCTGTTCTGTTGTACAAAGGGTCACTATGAGTCAGGACCAATTCAAAGGCACCTCAACAACATGACTGGATAATAATCACTAAAATCCCTTCCAGCAATAAAATCCAGTAATTTAGTTATATAAAAAAGAGGATGAAAGAAATACACAGTCACTGTACCAAAAATAGTTGGTTGACATTCAACTATTTCAGGGGTATGAGCAAGAACTGCTTGTACTGAAGGAAGAAGTTAAAGCTTCACTGAAGGTGGCTCCAGGATAGGTTCAACACAACAATTACTGAGACACTTTCACAAATGAAGGTAATGCTGGAAGTGCTTACTCATCTATGTTAAGAAACTTAGAGGACAGCTACAAGGCCAAGTGAGTGGAATAGACCCAGATTTGTTCCCATTCCAAAGAAAGGGCATGAAACAAAATGTTGAAATTATTGAACAATATCACTAACATCACATGCTAGCAAAATATTGCTGAAGATAATTCCAAAACAACTGCAACCATACATTGACAGCGAACTACAAGAAGTTCAAGGCAGATTCTGAAGAGGACGTGGAGCAAGGGCTACCAGTGCTGACGTCAATGGATCTTGGCCCAAAGTAAAAAACAACAAATATCAGAAAGATGTTTATATATGTGCTTTACTGATTATGTGAAGGCATGTGACTGTATGGATCCTAACAAATTATGGATAGATTATGAAGAATGATAAGACCAGAACACTTAATTGTACGCATGCGGAACCTGCACATCAATCATAGGCAGTTGTTTGTACAAAACTAGAGGAAATGCATGATTTCAAACTGGAAAAAATACAGCATTGTTGCATTCTTTTACTTTACTTATTTAATGTGCATGCTAGACAAATAATCAGCCAAGAAATATAAAGACTTATCTACAACCGGTAATATGTAAATGATATAACCTGGCTTCCTGAAAATGAGGACATCTTGAAACACTTATTAATGAAGGCTAGAGACTACAATCTTCAACATAAATTATGCTCAAACATGAAGAAAATAAAAATATTCACAACTGGACTGATAAATATTATCATAGTAAATAAGAGAAAAATTGAAGTCATCAACAATTTCAAACTACTTGGATCAACAATGGAAGCAGCAGTGTTTGTTTCTTAGTAAAGAAGATACAAGTAATTTCTCATTTTCCCCCTATCTTATTGTTTTCTAAAATGAATACATATTAAACTGTATTTTAAAAGTAAAAGAAAAGAAGACTACCTATGCTGAGGCAAGGAAGGGAGAGGCAACGATAGGAAGGCAAGTGTTACCCATGGATCTATGCTACTGCAGAAAGAACATGAGTATCTGCAGAAAACTGAAAAAAGATATAAGCACCTCCAACCCCTATTAGAATTCAAAGCAAAAATGTTTACAATGCAAAAATTACTAGTAATTCATTGAAAGGCACATCTTTTAAGATATAGTACTTTAACAAAATTTTTAAATCGAGAAAAGAAGAAAACAAAATATATTATTTTAGGCTTGAGCTGGATTATTTCTGATTTTGGTAAAAGGAAGGGTTAAAAAGAGACAAGCAAGAAGGTACAAAGCATCTATAAATGGAGGAGCTGTATATGTATGAGAAGTAACAGAAAGACAAAGCTGGAAGTCACAATCCTTCTCAGGATGTCCTGTTTACCTTCAATTCGAAACAGACAAGCAGAAGTAACTAACATTTTCTTTCATTTATAAGGACATTAGAGAAAGCAATCAAAGGGACTGAGTTAACTTGGTAACAATAGCCATAAACCTCAAGTTCTTGCAGGCAAGAGAAGGTACAGCAAGAAGGATATCCAACAACCAAAACTCAAGGGTGTTTCTACTTTTAGTTGTTTGTTTTCATTGTAGGGTGGCTACTTGTAATGTCACCCCTACAGTAAAGACAAATCAAATCTGGGTTATAATTTGGAAATCATGAAGCTAAGAGTAATGACCAAGAGAGTAACCAGGAAGAAGTACCTCTGAAAACTGGCCTGTTTGTCTTGAAGTTTTTATGCATATACAAAAAAAAAAAAAAAAGCAATAAAAGCCCTCACTACTCAGCAGAGGGGTGAGGCTGCCAAGTGTCATTTGACCATAATTTGTATGTTGTTGTTGTTAAGTTCTATATACAATCTGCTATGTGCTGGGGTCAGGTAGGATAAGCACTGAATGCTAACCAAAAGGTTGGCAGTTTAAACCCACCAGTAGCTCCTCAGAAACCTCCATACAGGTTGCTATGAGTTAGAACTGACATGAAAGTACTTAACAACACCAATATGTGCTAGGCAAAGTGTTAAGTGCTGTGTGTACATTGGTAAACTCAAAAGACGCAGTCCTGCGGCAGTTAGGTACAGTGAGAGAAACACAGACTGAAGAGTCAAGAGCTGGGTTCAAGTCCTTATAGAGCCATCTATTAACACTAAGATACAGAGGAACGCTCTTCTTGGTAAAATGTGGATGATAATATCATCTGTCCCAAACCATCACAGGATTATTGTAAGAAGCAATGATATACTGATTACGAAAGGCCTAGAAACATTAGTCACTCTTAGTCATCTCAATCCTTTTTTTTTTTTTTTTTTTAATTAAAATGTTAGAAGGTGGGGCCAATATGACTCATCATGGACCCAAACACCTCCAAGGAAGGACCTGACTGTCAGCCTGCCTTCCCCTATCATCTTTTCAAAATCTCAGGGGGGAAATGATAATATTTAACAGAAAGAGAATTATATTAGGTCTAAATCCATCCTTCCCTTTTCAGAACACCATCTAATACCCTTTAACTTAAACCATACTTCACAGAACCGGAAAGTAACAACAGCCTTTCAGTAACATTCTAAAACGTACAAATACTCAAAGCACCTGGTCCAACTTAATCTGACCTGGAACTAGGTTCTCAAATTGACAAGGAAACTGTAAAAGCGCAACTATCGCTTGTTAATAGACTTCATGTTTCTCTTCCTGTGTATTTGGTCTGAAACCACAATTCAAAGTTTAGTCCTGAAACCTTTTTAAATTTTGAAAGCAAAACTAAAATATAAAACAAAGTCTTAAATCAATCTACATTCTATCCCATTAGTCTGCATCAAAAACACTGGAAATAATGGTTAAAAGTGAAAATGCTGAATCTGTAAAAATAGAAAGAACTAAAGGACTAGATCTGCCTTCTAAGGCTAAAGTTGAGACTACTCACAAGCCAGTTTGCAACTAGCAGCAGCAATAGGACTGTTTTATGTCTATTTTCACCAACCTGGCAACTTTAAAGGCTTCTTTTATAGTTTTCAAAACATTTCTGTGGTAGTAGAAAGGAATAAATAATTTGTTCCCAGTCATGGTCCAGAGCAGCTACAAAATTAGCCTACTTATGAACAGTAAGAAAAATAAATAGTAAATAAATATTTAAAGATTTTAATACTAAGTATTAAGAAAAATAAAAACTAATATTTTAACCCGGTGATTTATAAAATAATTGTTGCTGTTGTTTTAAGTGCTGTTGAGTTGGTTCCAACTCATGGTGGCCTATATAGGGTTTCCAAGGAGCAGCTGGTGAGTTTGAACCATCAAACTTGCAATTTGCAGTCCAGTATACATTTATAATAGTAACACTTCATGTTTTACTTTCACAATAATCTTATTCAATACTTAACATATTTTCTTGTTGTTGTTAAGTACCATCAAATTGGTTCTTACTTATAGTAACTCTGTATAGGGTTTCCAATGAGTGGCTGGTAAGTTTAAACCACTGACCTTGCAGTTAAAACTGACCCTGAGGTTGAGTGCTTATCGTATGGTGCTACATCAGGACTCCAAGATATAATAAATAGAGTAATAAATATGAATCCTGTATGGCACTACAGAATAAGCACTGGACTGCTAACCACAAAGTTGGTGGTTCAAACCCACCAGCTGCTCTGTGGAAACCCTGTACAGGTTGCCAGAACTAGCTGGACAGCACTTAACAACAACAATAATAAATAAAAGTCCAAATAAGGTTTTAAACCACAGTCTTTTAGCTCTTATTTTCTGGTATTAATTTATTTTTCCAAGTTAATTGCTCTTTTACCCTAACAGGGAAATAGTCTCTCAATGTCAGACTACTAGGACACAACAAAGATAATATATTCACAGTTAAACCGTCTTACTACAAAAAACAAGTGGGTGAATTTTGATATCACGTGTAGTGAAATAACAAACAGCCTATACTATACACCCATTCTCTGTCACCTTCGGATTTAGACCTCAAAAGACATAGGACTGGAAGATTAGACAAGACTGGTGGAAAGAGACATTGTTAGAAGCATCTACTCATCCACTGCTTACAAAATCATGGGTTAAAAAAAAAAAAAAAAAGATACAAGAATTGGTAACCTACCCCTAACTGCTGAACCTAATTTAATTAAGAATCCAATGACTGCGGTCCTGCACTGGTCAATGAGATGTGATGATGGCACTGTTTGTGTTGTAGCTCTAATTCCTGCTATAAATTTACAATTTAGCTGTAGAGACATGTTCTGGGGATTAAATCAGAGAGAGAGAAATTTAAAACTTTTTCTGATTACAAAGATATCCACTTGACTAACTCACCTCTGTCCAGTCTTTACTCAAATCTAACCCTCTCAATGAGATCTGTGGTGATGCAGAATAAGCACTGGACTACTAACCAACCACAAGGTTGGTGGTTCAAACCTACCAGTTGCTCCTTAGGAACCCTGTGTAGGGTCCCTATGAGTCAGTCTGGACAGCACTTACGACCAACAAAATAATTCCTCAATCTGCCTCGCCCATCCCACTATGGCATTCCTTATCACCTGTTAAACTCTTCAATCTTTCCTTTCTTCCTTACCTTTAATTGCCTTCTAACATATTACACAGCTTATTTATTGTTTACTGCCTTCCCTACCACCCACCACCCCAATGTGAATCTAAGTTTTGCAAGGGTAGAAATTTTCCTCCACTTGGTCCACTAAAATCCCAAGGACCCAGAACAGTGTATGGCACATAAAAAGTGTCTATAAATACCTACTGACTTGAATAATCTTTTGTATTGTCACCCCAGCTTTCCAACCCAGCTCCCCATTCATCAGGGGAAATTCTGGGGCTGGGAATAAACAAACGAAGTTCCATTTTAGATATATAAAAAGGAAGCGAGAAAGGAAGAAGGAAGAGAGGAAAGGGAGAAGGGTTTGCATTTCCCCCTATGCAGTCAAACCCATCATAAGTTTTTGTCTTTTATTTCCTTTCTAAATTCTCAACTTTTCTCAAATTCTTTCTCTAACAAATTCCTTGAATTCTTTCTCTAAATTCAGCAACGGTTTTTGGTCATTTGGGTAATAAGATAAGCTTAAAGAATGATAACTGAAAGCTGTAATCACTCAGTCTCAACAGAGGGAAAAACAGCAGCAGGAAGAAATGTGCTGTGTCTCATTTGTTGCCGCCTTCTAGCAAAGTAGCTTCAAGGAAAATTATTCCCTCTACTTCTCACCATTCACACCTCAATTTCTCTACTCTTTTTTTTTTTTGATTTTTTAATGTTTTATTGTGACTTATGTGATAGTTTACATGGAAGAACATTAGTTTTACATTCATCCTATCGTATATCATTTCATTGCCATGGTTACAATCCCCTCCATGCATCATCAACCAACCAAAGGGTATACCCTGCAAGCCTGCCCCCCAGTCATCAGCACACAGCCCCTCTCCCTCTCTGTATCTAAAGTCCCCAGCTGCTCCATCTCTCTACGTCATCGTCTCTGCCTCCATCTCTAGAGTCACTGCTTCTCTGGGTAGGGTCCCATTCTCTGCTCTTCTCCCTTGATAGTCCCAGGGACCTCTGCTCCTGGACTGCAAAGTCAATCACTCCCCTCCTTTTACTACAAATGTCTACCTTTACATTTCCAACCCTCACAATCAAACCTGATAACAATTATTCACTATTGTATCACACACTTCTCTACTCTTAATGAACCCTTTCCATTCCTTACTTATATGATACATATTGCTCACTCTTTCGACGTATTTATAGAGCACACACTACGTGGTAGGCACTAGTTAGCTGATTCAGTAGTAAACACAAAGTCCCCATTGTCATTCATTACTGAGTCAAGCAGGAAGAATAAAGAGCAACAATGTTGGGTGATTACTATCATGACAAGAAAATAATTTAAAACTATGCAAACACATAAAAGAGTGTTGTTGCTGTAGTTAAGTGCCATCTAGTCACAACCATGTATAGGGTTTCCGAGGAGCGGCTGGTGGGTTTGAACTGCTGACCTTTTGGTTAGCAGTTCAGAGCTTATTCTACAGAGACACTATATTTAGATATAATCTAAAAAATAGAAAATTCAATAAAATGCAATGCCTAAGACTTAGAATGTACCGTATCATTGTTTAAATTATTATACATTCCTGAGTGTTTTTGTGTACATCCCCCTCAAAAAAAAACCCACAGAAGGAACAGAAGCAAATATTGTTAAATGATGATGCACGGAGAAGATTGTAATCACTGCAATGAAACAATGAGTGTAAAACTGATATTCTCCCATATAAACTATAACTCAATTCACAATAAAAACTTTAAAAAAAAAAAGTATTAATAGTACAACAAGAAAGAAAAGTATTACTAGTACAATAAGAACACATTCACATATATATATATATATTTGTGAATTAGTACAATAAGAACACATTCACATATATATAAATATTTCCATTAATGTGTTATGAGGGGGAAAAAAATACAATGCCTAAACAGATACCTGAAGAACAGAAGACAGACAGTGAAAGGGAAAACGAGGAAGAGTATATGTCAAAACCTGAAAGACAGAAAGTAGAGTGCATATGAGGAAATGAAACAAGTTCAGGATAGTGAATATCAGGATGTTGTTGTTTTTGTTGTCAGGTGCCATCGAGTTGGAACCGACTCATAGCGACCCCATGCACAGCAGAAAGAAACAATGTCTGATCCTGGGCCAACCTCACTACCACTGCCACACTTGAGCCCATCAATGATGCCACTTGGCTGATCCATCTCGTTGGGGTCTTCTTCTTTTTCTCTGACTCTCCATCTTACCCAGCATGACATCCTTCTCTAGCGACTGTTCCCTCCTGACAATATGTCCAAAGTATGCGAGACGAAGCTTAGCCATCCTGGCCTCCAAGGAGCACTATGGCTGCACTTCTTCCAAAACAGATCTATTGGTTCTTTTGGCAGTCCATGGCACTTTCAGTATTCTCCTCCAACACAGAGAATATCAGGATAGGCAAGCTATTCTAAAAACTTTATTCTATGGACAAGGGGACTATAGAAGGAGTGAAACAAAGTCTCAGATTTACAATCTGGGGAGATCAATCCATCCTTCTCATTGCATTTAAAGTAGAAGGGAATAAGAATGGAGTTAGGAGATGATGAAATTACTCCTGTAACTCTTGGTTTCTATGGAAAGAACTTCTTCAAACCTCTGTTTCCTCTCAGACCTTCATTATTATTTTCTAATACTAGCCCCCTAAGCCTTTCCTTAACTCTCCTACAAACTCTCCCTAGGTGACCTCACCTATATTTTATGGTTGTTGTTATGTACCGTCAAGTCAGTTCCAATTTATGGCAACCCTGTATAGGGTTTCCAAGGAGCAGCTGATGGGCTTAAACTGCTGACCTTGTGGCTCACAGTCCAACATTGCTCCTACAGTTAACATTCCATAAAGTGATGGTGACCTCCAAACCTGCATCCCTACTACAGGTATCTCCAGATAATAAAGCCAAAGTTACACTTCCTACTACCTATTAGAGGAGTCCTGGTATAGCGCTGTGGGTTAATGCGTCAGACTGCAAAGTCAATTGAATTGCAAGCTTGGTGGTTCAAGCTCCATGGAATTCCTATACAGGGTTGCTATAGGTGAAATCAACTTTACGGCTCTTAACAACAACCACAACAACAAATCAGACATATCTAGAGTCCTGGTATGGCACTGTAGGATAATCACTAGACAACAAGGTCAGTTTGAAATGCAAGGGTGGCGGTTCAAAACCACCAGCTGCTCCTCAGAAACCATATACAGGGTGTCACTATGAATCAGAACCAACTTGGCAGCACATAACAACCGTAGACATATCCACCTATGCAATTCGACATGTCCAAAACCAAACATAAGATTCAGAGACAATAAATTTAATGTTTCCTAAATCTATTGATGTTGTTGTTGTTGTTGTTAAGTGCCGTTGAGTCGGTTCCGACCCATAGCGACCCTATATAGGGTTTTCGAGGGTGTAAATCCTTACGGGAGTAGAAAGCCTCATCTTTCTCCCGCGGAGCGGCTGGTAGTTTCGAACCGCCATTAATATATTCACCCAAGCCAAAAATTTAAATGCCATCAAGTTCTTGTTCTGACCAATAACACCAAGTATTTTTTATCATCTCCTAAATATTACTCAAATCCATCCCTCCTTCTCAATTCTGGTACCTGTGCCTATGTGTAGGCTTGTATTAACTCTCATCTGGATTATTCAGTAATGGGTCTCTCTATACGTTCAACCACATTGCCCAATCCATCCTCTACATCACCAGAGAGTCTACCCTAAAAAGTTTCTTCAGGCTATAGGAAACAGTCCAAATTCTCTGACATGACATACAAGGTCCATTATCTGGACTTCTCCTAACAGGAAATAGTCTCTGTTCTCTATCTATGACATCTCTCCTAGGCTTGGTCATACCAAACCTGGAATGCAAATGCAGGTCCCTCAAGGTCACCACTGTTTCTGTGTCAATGTAATCGCACATACTATTCCCATCATCTAGAATACCTTCCCACATCTTGTCCAACTGGAAACCACCCTGCTTCTTTAAAATACAGTTAAAATCACCTCCCCTATGAATCACCCTTGGTCCATGTCTCGGTTCCTTCTCTTCCCTTTCCCTATTCCTAATAAAGAGTTGGGCATTCCTATTTGATTCCACAAAGCTTCTCTTCCATGGCACTTACCAAATTGTAATTGCTTACTATGTATTGTTTTCCTAACAAAATTGTATGTTCCTTAGTAATAGTGTACTTTCTAACATTTGCATCCCTATACCCTAATGAGCAGAGGGCACCCAGTAGAAAGTTTTTGAATGAATTCTTATAGAGGTGCTGTGCTATATCACAATTTCTCTCTAAACAACGGAATCCTAGGACTCCATTCAAAGTACCCAGACCCAGTCAAGAATTGTAACTCTTGACTTGGAGGAAAGAAGGAAGCGATTATAGAACCCCACAGGAGGGATTCATTACAGCACACCCAGTCATCACTCAGAGAACTCCAAGGAAGTGATTAGATGACATGACAAAATTTCTACAAAAATCTCATTATACGTAATTGCAAAACAATTTTAAAAATTAGAAATAAACATGACTAAGTAAATCAAAGTTTTATTCAATGTACTTTAAAAAAAAGTTTTAATGACCAGAGAAAATACTGGTCATATCAATCAAGCAGGATCCCATTTTAAAAGTCATTTTTGGAAACACATTAGCTTTGTAAATTTTCAAATTTTTGTGATTGTATCAGAAATCAGTGGAACAAAAGGTAACACAGATAGTAAATCTCCAGACTTCCCCTTCCTGTCAGCAGATTTGAAAATTTACAGTAGTTACAAATAAACTCTGCTTAATTTAAATATAATTCTTCATCCATTTTCCCACAGCATTCACTTTCTCTTTTGTGTCCCCCGCCCTAACATTTCCTGCTCTAGTCCTCAATAATTTATCCCATTTATCTAAAAGAATCTTTATAGTCCTTTCTTCTTTCAATCATCAGCTAGTTGAAGGTTGAACTTTCCCTGTCTCCCTCTTGGGGCTTCTCAGGAAAGAAAAGAGCTGTAGACAAGATCTTTGGTTTTGAAGAACATAAAATAATTCTCAATCTCCAACCTATAGCCCTTTTGAAGGCCTTGTTTTAAAAGACACTCCAGGTGTAAAAAAAAGTGGGGATAAATCTTAACTAGAGTAGTGACTCCAAGGAGAGATGACCTAGCATTATCTGCTCTCAGAAGAGTAATAGTACTGTCCTACCAAGTAGATGTCAAATGATGTGTATGTTTAAGTTCCCAAAGAAAAATTTTAGAAAGATATGTAAATAACTGTTGTTGTTGCTGTTCAGTACTGTTGAGTCACTTCCGTGACCCTAAATAGATTTTCCAAGGAATGGCTGATGGGTTTGAACTGCCGACTTTCTGGTTAGCAGTCCAATGCTTATCTTACAGCGCCAGCCACACCAAGACTCCATATAAATAATTACCAGTGGTTATGTCAGGGAACTAGAAAAGGAAGATGAAAGTAATCAGGGGACTCTTATTTTTCACTTTGCATCATTCTTTACTGTTGAGATTATTTACCATAAACGTATTATTTTTCAGATAAAATAATACGTAAACAAAAACTATTGTACAGGGATCATTTGTATTAGTATTGGGAGTGTGGTAGCTCTGTAAGATAAGCATTGGACTACTAACCACTAGATCAGCCCACAGGAAGGTTGAGGCTTTGGGCTCCCACAAAGATTTACAGCCTCGGAAACCCTATACAGGGTTTCTGGACTTGATGGCACTTAACAACAACAATATTAGTATTTGACAAGATCTCTCTATTTAACTGATAACCTGCATTATTTTTCACTGTGATTATTCTACTAGCTTATGATACCAATTGAAAATACATCTAAAATTTCCTTGGATTTTCAGATCATCAAAGACACAGTGATGAACAGCAACATGACTCTGATCACCCTGAAAAACACTGCAGCACTACAAATACAATGTTACTTGTTCTCTCAGGCGTTTTAAGGAGTAAATATGAACTGACAATATTCTATAGGACTTAGATCACTGACAATGGAAATGCCATTATAATAAACACTACAGAAACAGAGAGTACTAAATGCTAATTTAGTGCTGCAATGTCTAAAGTAAATACCAGAGAGCTAGGTGATAGGCTTACTGATAGTCATTCACTCATTCATCAAATGTTTAGAAAGACATGAATTTCTGCATATTAGAGACAAAGCAATGAAAAAAAAAAAAGAATCTTGGCCCTAATTGAGTATCTTAATGGATTGAGATAGATATAAGCAAGAAAGTAAAATAACAGTAGATAGTAATAGGAACAAACAGTAAATAAAGTAGGAAAAGAAGATGGGAGGGAGCAAAACCTAGGAGAAAAGGTAGCAAGCCACATGACTGCTGAGGTAAAGATATTCTGAATAGAGGAACTAGCAAGAACAAAGGCTCAAAGGTTTGTTGTTGTTGTTAGGTGCCATCAAGTCTATACCAACTCATAGCGACCTTATGCACAGCAGAATGAAACACTGCCCGGTCCTGGGCCAACCTCACTATTGTTGCCATGCTTGAGCCCACTGATGCTGCCACTTGGCCAATCCATCTCGCTGGGGGTCTTTTTCTTTGACCCTCCACCTTACCAAACACGATATCCTTTTCCAGCGACTGGTCCCTCCTGACAATATGCCCGAAGTACGAGAGATGAAGTTTGGCCATCCTGGCCTCCAAGGAGCACTCTGGCTGCACTTCTTCCAACACAGATCTGTTGGTTCTTTTGGCAGCCTGTGGAACTTTTAATATTCTCCTCGAACACTGTAACTCAAAAGCATCAATTCTTCTATGGTCTTCCTTACTCACCATCCAGCTTTCGTATGCATATGAGGTTATTGAAAATGCCATGGCTTGGGTCAGGCGCCCCTTAGTCTTCAAGCTGACATCTTTGCTCTTCAACAAAGGTGGGTGCTAGTTATGTTTAAGGAGCAGTGAGCAGAAAGAGGGAAGCAGGAGAGTAGCAGGGAAGAAGGTTGCAAAAGGAAAGGGACTAGAGTTTCCTAGAAGAGCATTTGAGTAAAGTTTTCAGGGAAAAGTATGACAGCACCAGATGGAAATGGAACTGGAAGGTGATTCTAGATAATTAGAACAAACAACAACTGAAGTCAAGGTGCTACAAATGTCTGAAGAATGTTTAGGAACTGGAGACTGGCCTAGTGTGGAATGAGTGTATATCCATATATGCAAGAGCGAGGGAACACGAGTGTGAAGGGTGGGGTTGTTTTTGTTTGTTGCTACGTACCATCGAGTTGGTTCAGTGACTCTATATAAAGTTTTCCAAGGAGTGGCTGGTGGGTTTGAACTGTTGACCTTGCAGTTTGCAGTCCAGTGCTTATTCCTACAGTGCCACACCAGGACAGGGAATAGTAAATATTAATTTTTCTATCTGGAGTTCTGCTGTGGTGCTGTGGGATAAGCACTGGACTGTGGACAGTGAACTGCAAGGTTAGAGGTTCAAATCCATCTAATGCTCCTTAAAAGCCCTACATAGGGTCGCTATGAGTCAGAACTGACTCAAAGGCACCTAACAAAACAAAAATGCTGGTCTGGAGGCTGAAGAAGAGAGACACAGGGCAAGGAGGCACCAGAGTAAAACACTGATATAACCCTTTGGTTTCCCTGCCAAGAATAAAATCCTGTGCCAGTTAGTTGTTTTAGTTAATGGATCAATAAAGAAAAAAGATAGAAGTCCTGGGAATCATTGTGAAGAAAATATTCCTTTAAATTTTTCCTGTAGTAGGAAGATGAAAAAATATGCATGAACTGGAATTTTTACTAATATTAACATGAGCCAAAATGACTTGATTTGATATAGAGTGAGTCATAATACAATGATGACTAAAAAGTAGAACTGAGAAGCAAACAGAAATTACATTTTTCTTAAAAAAAAAAAAAAAGCCGTTCCATGTAACAGCTAATGCATGGACAAACAATTAAGAGTTAACTACCTCTAATTCTACCTAAAGAAGAGTATTCTGTGATAATTATCCCCTTTGCTGGAACTTTGCACGCAATATAACACTCCAGTGCCGAGTACCATGGAGTCCTGGTGTGGTGCTTATGGGTTAATGTGCCAGACTACAAAGCCATATGAATTGCAAGGCTGGCAGTTCAAACTCACCAGCTGCTCCTCGGAAACCCTATACAGGGTCACTATGGGTCAAAACCAACTCAGCAGCACTTAACAATACCACCTAGTACCATGCTTAGGATAGAAACCTCAAATAGCTGTACAACCAATAAGAAGCCCATCCAATACAGTTCATCTTAGTAAATGAAACAGCGCTAGAGCTGTCTGTCATAACACCACAATGAACTTTTATTAGTAACAGAGAGGGAATGAAACAAAAGCAGGTATATAGGAAGAAGTGATGTTTTCCTTCCATATTTACCATTTGTGCCAACACAAAAACACAGTCCAGAGGGGTCAGTCTAGTGGTTCATTTACCCATACGAAACTATAGCATCGTTAAACCCAATAAACAAAACTGTTGCAAAATGCAAAGTAAATTTCCCTTAATAACTGTATGAGTTGGATCAAAGCTGCCTTTTCAGAACAGAGAACTAAGCATAAGGAAATTTCAATCTCTTTCCAGACTTCTGTGAAAACAGGGAATTGAGTTTGCTTACGTTATGATTATTTTTAATCTTAAATTAAGAGTAACACACTTTAATAATCTGTCTCAAATAACACAAAAGAAAACATAATAAAAAGTGGCATTTATCTGCTTTTGGTTTGGTGATGTTATAAATCCCAGAGAGAAACTGAAGTAGAAAAAAAGAGCTGAATCTTTTATGTCATGTTTTCATCATCAAGTAGATACAAATGATCAAACCTCTTCTAGGAAAAGCATCTACCTATATGGCATAGTATTTATACACACACGTTTATTTTGACCTGGACTCCTGGTGTGGCACTGTATACAGGATCAGCACTGGAGTACAAACCACATTGTCAAACCCAGTTCAAACTCAGCAGTTGCTCCTCAGAAACCCTATGCAGGGTAGCTTTGAGTTGGAATGGACTCAACAGTACTTAACAACAACAGTTCTGAACTAGTATAATTTGCTTGTGATGTCCTGATGTAGTGCTTAGGATAAGTATTGGACTGCTAACCACAAAGTCTCCAGTTTAAACCCACCAGCCGCTCCTTGGAAACCCTATATAGCTCTTAACAACAACTGAGTTACAGTAAACATGTAGGTGTAAGTTTCAAATGTTATTTTCAATCAAACTCATCCATTTAAACAAGACTTTTTGTTTTTAATGCAAATATGTGAATATCAGCATTCTTTTCTGTCTAGTGAGAAGTATTTTGCTATGATAACACTAAGGAGTCATGGTGTGGTGCTGGAGAATAAGCATTGGACTGCGATCCAAAAAATTGGTGGTTCAAACACACCAGCTGCTCCTTGGAAACCCTATTAACAGAGTTACTATGAGTCAGAATAACCCGATGGCACTTGACAACAACAAACACCAAGACGCTACAGCATAAGCACTGGACTGATAACCTTGTCGGCAGTTCAAATACACCAACCTTTCCATGGGAGGAAGATGAGGCTTTCTGATCCCGTAAAGATTTATAGCCTCGGACACTCTATACAGGGTCGCTACTAGTAGAAATTGACTATTGGCTAATAAAATACTAAACTATCCTTAAGTGTAACTTTATAAGTAAATTCAAACTCCCTTCAAGACCTTAAGTATGCCTTAAATAGGAAATGCACGCACACAGTACATGAATGGTTTGCAAAGGTGTGGTTAAGTCTGCACTTTGTTTGGTAAAGACTTAACAAACAACAACCAATGAATCGAGGGTGGTCTGAACAGAGTGCCCGGGACCCCAGTTGCTTCATCTTCAAGATTCACAATAAGGCATCCTCCGCTCTGCTCATAAATCGCCAGAAAGTGACCCTAACTCCTGGACCTAGCCGGCCACTGGGAGATAGAAGTCCGATTAAGGGCCAGGGCTCGGCCTGCCTCACCTTATAGACATCTCCATAGGTGCCGCTGCCGACTCTCTGGACGAGCTCGTAGTCCTGCTGCGGGTTCCGCCTCAGGATGTCCGCGGCGGGCCGCAGCGGGGCCTCCATCTTCGCTCAGGGCCGGGCCCCCGCCGGCTCTGCCCGCAGCGCCCCGATTCCCGCTAACGAGGACAAGCGGCGCCGCTTCCCAACATGGAGCCTCTGCCCGCAGCTCCGCCTGCAACAGGGACAAGCGAAGGCGGGTTGGCTCTACGGACGAAGCCCCCAAGCGGCCCGCGCCCCCGCCCCCTTCCCTTCCGCTCTGCCTGGGGCCTCCGGGGAGACGTCGGCCTCGCAGGGTCCCCGGCACCCCGCAGCCCAGTTCCAGCCGCGGCCCTTCCCCCTCCCTGGCTGCCAGTGAACCATTCGACCCAGCCTTCAGGCTCGCCGGGCCCCAGGCCGGCTCGGTACCTGAAGGGGGCGGCCCCACTCTTTGTTGAGTGCCGAGCCCCGGATCTCCTTTCCAGCCGCCGCCCGTGTTACCCTCTCCCGCACCCACCGGCCGTCCTAGGTCAGGCTCCGCCGCCGCTGCCGCACGCCAGCTGCACTGCGCGTCCTCTCGCAGGCGGCGGAGGAGCCTACAGTCGCTGCCGCTGCCGTCGCCGCTGCCTCTGCCGCCGCCACCACCGCCGCCGCACCACGTTCCCCACCCGGGGCTGCGTCACTGGGAGACACGTTCCCGGCCAGCGTGGGTCGGCGCCGAGCTGCCCGCCCGAGCTCGCCGGCCACGGGACCAGAGTGCCGCCCTGAGGCCAAGTCCGGATACGACATCCTCAGGGCCGCGTCACCGCGGCGCGCCCTTTCGGAGCTTGGGTTCTGCTGCCCACCCTCAAAGGTTAGCCCTCTCTGGGCATTCGAGCATCTACGGGCCTCCGGCAAACGGCCTCCAGACTCGTCAGGTAAACTTGGAGGGTGACGGGTAGAGGGAGAAGGGGGTGGTTGAGCGGCGACGCCTAACGAATACCAGGGGACTGAAACCTTCCAAATTCAACACCTAAAAAGTACGTGCAGAAGCTGGGCCAGGAGTAACCTGGCAGCGGGACGCCTGGGAAGGAGGTGGGGAAGTGCCAGGTCAGCTAAGCTGCGACACACCCTTACTGCACCTTCCTGTTTTACAAATCATTGCTAGTGGTACCAGTTTTAAGCCTACACAGCACACCTGAACAACCTGTCTTCTGAGTTTTTCAGAGACTTATCTGAAAGCCTGGATTCCTAGTAAATCTCTGTGGTTTTTACTCCTGCTAGGCACATGCAGGAGCTCTGGTAGCATAGTGGTTACGAATCAGGCTGCGAACTTCAAGGTCGGCAGTTCGAAACTACCAGCTGTTCCGTGGGAGAAAGATGAGGTTTTCTGCTCCCGTGAAGATTTACAGCCTCGGAAACCCTTAGCGGGGTCACTATGAGTCAGAACCGACTCTACAGTACTTAACAACAACAGGCACACACAATGCTTCAACGCAAGTATTGCACCTTTACTGGGACCTGGAATTCTGCAGAAGCTGAAACTAAGGCACCTGAAACAAGACATCGAATTTGGTAATGTCTCAGTATCCTCATCTGCAGCTTGAAGAGGATAATATTTTGCATCTATCGCCCAAGAAAGTGTTTTTAAAGCATTTTAATAGGCATATAAAGAGTTAACAAATATAAGAGATTAAAAAACACCAAATAAACAAATACACGGGAATTCAGGAACGTATTTTAGCTGATATTTCATAAATTGTTTGCAGTTTCAATCCCAGATTTATAATAAAGTTGTCAGATATATGTTTACTGGCAAAGTTATTTCTAGAACCTACTGAATAGAAAAACCAGATGACATAATATTAGTGCATTTTATAACTGGAAGCCACAAAATAGCAAGTGGCAGAAGTTGGCATATGACTCTGAGCATCCAATTCTGTTCTTGGGCATTGTTTTTAAGTTATTGTTTTTAAGTGCTGTTGAGTTGTTCCAAGTCATAGCTACCCTGTGCAGGGTTTCTTAGGAGCAGCTGGTGGGTTTGGACTGCTGACCTTGAGGTTAGCAGTCCAGTACTTATCCTACAGCACCACACCAGGAATCAATTGTTAATCATTGTTGTTGTTAATTGTTGTCGAGTCAGTTCCGACTCATGATGACACTGTATAGGCTTTCCAAGGAGTAGCTGGTGGGTTTGAACTGCTGAGATTGCAGTTAGTCATCCAGAGCTTTTCCTACAGTGCCCCAAATTAAATTTACACTTTGATAGGGCAGTGGATATATGCATTTTCTTGTGTTCCATGCACAAAGGGCACTTATTTAGGGAACATAATTAAGCCCAGACTTACATGTTTCATGGACAAAGCCTGTGTGTTTGCTGCATTGAAAAAATTGTTGAAGAACAGTTCCTTCTTTCAAAGCTTCTTGGCACTTGTTTTGGTGGGCACATACTTTTGGCTTCGATGACTCAAGATCTCTTAAAATGTTGTATTGGTAGCCTGCCCACTGCTGATGTGTCAATCCGACTCATATCTACCTCACAGAACAGAGTGAAACTGCATCACAGGTTTTTCAGGCCGTAAATCTTTATAGAACCATACTACCTCAGCTTTCTCCCATGGAGTAGCTGGTGGGTTCGAACTGCCAACACTAACTTGGCGAACTGCCAAGTTAGCAGCCCAACACTTAATCCACTGTACAACCAGGACTTAGTACTTGTTTATTGTCAAAGATTCATTTCTGTTGTTTTAATCCTTAACCTTTTAAGCACTGATCATCTCTCTAGCCTGAAATTTATTTACTCTCATCATCCCACAAATCATTGGAGCCAGCATCTAGGAAGTGTACAGTATAACACATGAGAAAAAACAAATGCATGCAGAAATCAAGATGAAAAGAGAGAAGTTTTTGTCTTTTGGTTTTATAGTATTTTTGAGGTTATTGATCAAGAGAGGAATACATCATTTTTCTGATACTAACACTTCAGAAAAAATTATCTCATGAAATTTCATAAGGTGGACACCAAATGCTGGGTATGAGAAAAGGATGCTATTCTTGAAATACAGCGTTTGATGCAAATTGGGCAATATAGATTGAGACCATAGTCTTCAATGAGGCCTTGGTGGTGGTGGTGGTGGTGGTGTGCTGTGGAGTCAGTTCCGAGTCATAGCAACCCTACATAGGGTTTCCGAGACTGTAAATCTTCACGGGAGCAGAAAGCCTCATCTTTCTCTCATGGAACAGCTGGTAGTTTCGAACTGCTCAGCCAACTCATAACCGCTACGCTACTAGAGCTCCTTCAATGAGGCCTTGGAGTGTAGATATTTTATGTTGCCAGTAACAGCAGATCCATATGATTTGACCAGCAACCATGAGGCAGATACCATGGAAAAAGTTGATACTCTGTGTGGTGGTTTAAAAATATGCCTGCTACAAGTGATTGGGACCCCTCAAAGCACACTCCCTTCCAAGACTGAGACTCAAGGGGAATACATGAGCAGGCATGTGGTCTGGCTGGTGACCACATTAGTCACTGATAAGGGGAAGAGGGGGGAAAACAGCAATGCAGTTGTGAGCTAAGCCTGACCACATTCAATAGACCCCTATGAACCTGGGTGGAGACCTGGATGGCCAGCAATATGGTAAGATCCGGGGACTTCTGGGCCCAGAGACAGTGACATGGCCACAGAGGACTAGAGTGGAGAGTGAAGTGTCCAGCTGATATGAAGTGAGTGGAGATGCACAAGAACACCCATACTTG
>NW_006408712.1:1690489-1706070 GCF_000296735.1 Chrysochloris asiatica
TTCCAGATGGGGTCGGGGAAGGTAGAATGACCACTGAAAGATTTCCAATCTGTTGGGACCAGGTTGGTGAAGGGAAATGGGGATAAGACTCTTGTGGTACAATAGTGAATAATTGCCATCAGGACTGACTGTGAGGGTAGGAAATATAGAGGTAGATGTTTTTTGACAAAAGGAGGAGAGTGATTGATTTTGCTGCCCAGGAGCGGAGGTCCCTGAGACCGTCAAGTGAGAAGAACAGAGAGCATGACCCTACCCCAAGAGGCAGTGATGCCAGGGATGGAGACAGAGACGATGACGATGACGTGGACAGATGGAGTTGCTGGGGACACTGGACTCAGGGAGGGAGAAGGGCTGTGTGCTTGTGCCTGGGGGGTAGGCCTGTGGGGTGTACCCTTTGGTTATTTGATGATGCATGGAGGGGATTGTAATCATTGCAATGAAATGAAATATGATAGGATGAGTGTAAAGCTGATGTCCTCCCATGTAAACCACACAATAAAAATGTAAAAAAAAAAAAAAGCTTGCTATAATCATTATTTTACTTATACCATAATTGGTTCAAGGAGGAAAACACTTGTTTTACACTAATGTCAAAAGGATATTCAGGATTTTTAATACTGGTTGAGTTAATTATAGCAAGATCTACGTAGTTGATGGATTAACCATTACATGATTGGTAAATTCAAATTCAGTTTTCTTAAATTAACCATACGATGTGCACACTCAGTTGTACATCCTAAACAGTATATAGTTTCAAGGTTAAAGGTTATAAAATAGTAACCATAGCTAACAAGAAAGTTTCTTACAAACTACCCAACTTTACAATGATAGGGTATAAAATAAGAAATATGACAGGATAGAATCTCGTCCCAGCGTGGTTATTATATATTTTAGCTTCTTCAAAGTATCTGATATGTAAATATTTCCCAGCTCTTACCTTTATACATAGCAAACTACTAGTGGTGGTGGTGGTTGTGTGCCATGGAGTTGGTTCTGACTTATAGCAACCCTATATAGGGTTTCTGAGAGGGACGGAAAGCCTCATTTTTCTCCTGAGGAGTGGCTGGTATATTCAAACTGCTGATGTTGCAGTTAGCAGCTCAACTTGTAACCCAAAGGGCTCTTTACACAACAAGTTATAATGGTTTTATCTAGAGTCCTGATGTGTCGCTGTACAATAAGCATTTATCTTTAGTTGGCACTGTAAACTCATCAGCTGCTCCTCTGAAACCCTATACAGAGTTGCTATGGGTCAGAACCAACTTGATGGCCCTTAGCAACAACAACAATGGTTTTATCTATGCTTTATACTTTTTAAACTCTTCTTTCAAGGTTCTATGTTATTAGGTGCCATCCAGTCAGTTTGACTCTTAAAGATCCTATGTACAACAGAAGGAAACACTGCCCTGTCCTAGTGCATGTTCTTTATAAAATGCTAATCATAATTTGTGGCCTTTGATTTAACTATTAACTTTAGCTGCAAGTGGCTTTTTTTTAAAAAAAAACAAACAAAAAAAAACATTCTCATGATTTTTAACTCCTAGTGATCTTATAAAGGAGCTCTGGTAGCGTAGTGGTTACGAATCGGGCTGCGAACCATAAGGTCAGCGGTTCGAAACTACTAGCTGCTCCGTGGGAGAAAGATGAGGCTTTCTACTCCCGTAAAGATTTACACCCTCGGAAACCCTATACAGGGTCGCTATGGGTCGGAACCGACTCGATGGCACATAACATCAACAACAGTGATCTTATAGGACAGGACAGAGTTGATCGGAGTAACCTAAGTGATTCGTCCCCTCTTCCTTAATGTCTCTCAAAACGACTAACACACGGCACTTGTGTGTGTAACACACTTTTCTTATGGTTTGGGATTTAAATTTAAGAAGTCAACCTCCCGATCTGCCCATGATGAGTAGCTTACATTGGTGCAGTTCTTCTGCCAGCAACAGTTATATAAACTGTACAGAAGTACTTTTTAAACTCCTCATAGTCGTTAGAGAGTGATTGATACAGGCAGAACTTAAAGGTCTAAAATCTCTAAGAAAGGCATGTCACAGAAGAAGGGACTAATACAGAAAACTGGGTAGAAGCAATGTTTGAAGAACATTTCAAAACAAACAAGATTTGTTCAAATCTAGTTACAGATCCATGAAGCACTATGAAATTCAAGTCTAATAAGTACACACACAAAAACACATCTCAGTGGCATAGTGGGTTAAATGTTGAGTTGCTAACTGAAAGGTCAGCACTTCAGTCCCACCAGCTGCACCAAGGGAGAAAGATGAGGTACTCGGCTTCAGTAACGGTTTACAACCGTGGAAATCCTGCGGAACAATTCTGCTCTGCCCTATAGGCTTGCTATAAGTTAGAATCGACTCAGGGATTTTTGTTTTGTTTTTCATTGTTGTTGTTGTGTCGCACATCAGACAAAGTACTGAAAATTAGATATACGATGTCTCCATAGGAGAAACACTGGATTGTGAACCAGAGAGTCAGCAGTTCAAACACACCAGCTGCTCATCAAAAACACTATACAGGGACACTATAGTCGGGACTCCATGGCACTTAACAACAATATGGTAAACAGCCAAGGGAAGACATATTATCTTCAGTGGAATACAGTAGTCCTATATCTACATCAACTTTAGCTCAGATACCTCTTCTGGTGATTTCCTCCAACTTTTATGAAAGAAATAATACTTGTTGTTGTTGTTAAGTGCTGCCACGTCGTTTCCGACTCATAGTAACCCTGTATAGGGTTTCTGAGGAGCAACTGGTGGGTTTGAAAGGCCAACCTTGTGGTTCACAGTCCAGTGCTGAGCTGATCCTACAGCACTACATATTACATAAATTCTTCCAGTGACTAGAGAAAGAACAGGTCAGCTTGTTTTATATGGCCAATATAACCTGGGTACCAAAGCCTGATAAGTACATTACAAGTAAAGAAAATTATAGCCCAATATTTTTCATAAAAAAAAGATTAGGGGGGAAGGAATCCCAGATAAAACAGCAAATCAGCCTCAGAAGTATATAAGAAAGATCATGAATAAGTGTTATTTATTACAGAGAAGTGAGACTGGTTTTCCATTAGAAAATCAATTTCGTTTACCACTAAAATGTTGTACAGTGCCTTTGAGTCAGCTCAGATTCATAGCAACTCAGTATAGGGTTTCTGAGGCGTGGTTGGTGAATTTAAACCATAAACTTTACACTTCAAACTGACCTTGCGGTCCAGTGCATTATCCTGCTGCGCCACACCAGGACTCCAAAATGTTGTAAAAGGAAAAGAAAAAAATTGTGTTCATTTAATAACATTAATGATTAAAAATATAAGTAGAAAGCTGCAAGAAAGTTTCTAGAGTTAATGGAGGAATTCAGCAAAGTTGCAGGGTATGTGAGGCAAACACATCATCTCTGTTTCTATATACCAGCCATGAGAAATCTGAAATGAAATTTTGAAAAATTGTGGGGCAGTAAATTAGTAAATATGGCCATTGTAGCCAGGGATTGTCTTGTAATGCCCATAAAATGATTGGGTTGTTGTTGTTCTTGCTAAGTGCCGTCGAGTAGATTCCGACCTATAACGACCCTGTATAGGGTTTCCAGGGAGCAGCTGGTGAGCTTGAACCGCTGACTGTGAGGTTCAAATGGCTTGACAGTCTGGCGCATTAATTAACCCACAGTGCCACACCAGGATTGGGTAGGGCCCTACAAATAAGGTACTGTTGTCGTTATGTGCCATGGAGTCGGTTCTGACTCATAGGGACTCTGTCCATGGTTTCTGAGGCTATAAGTCTTTACGGGAGCAGAAAGCCTCATCTTTCTCCAATGGAACAGCTGGTAGTTTCGAACTGCTGACCTTAAGGTTTGCAGCCCGATTTGTAACCACTACGCTACCAGAGCTCCAGGATTGATCAGTCATCCTACTGGCTTTAAAAAAGTCAATCCCAGAGGCTAAGAGAGTGGACCTCACTACCATCTAGAAAAAGAGTCAGGAGTGAAGTACATCTTTTGGACCTGGGGTCCATACACTGAGAACATCCTAGAACCAGAAGACAGAGAAATGTAACGCCACAGATAGCACAAGACTTGGTGGCAAGCACAGCAGAGTCCAGCAGAAATGCCGCAACAGAACCAGGAAACTGGCACAGGATACAAGGTGGCTCTGGTGGGCATGCTGAGCCATGGAGTAAGAGAGCTGAGCTCCTTTGCTGGTGGAATGGTGTGCCTCTGGAACTGTAATACTTGCCAAGTGGAGGGCCTATGAGCACAGCTGAGAAGAACAACTATATCCTGAGTCATTCTTGTTACTTCCAAGTTGATCTTGATCTTGAAATGTGACCTATTACTTCCCTAATAAACCCACAACTGTGAGTACAGCCTGAGTTCTGTCTGGTCATTGCAACAGATTACTGAACCCAGCAGAGAATAGAGTGCTGTGGGAGATACAGCTGTTGTCAGAATTTGTAAAAGGTTATAGGGTGGAGATACGGCTGACCTCTACTTGATAGTAATCTACTACTTTGTGCTGATACTGATGGGGATTATCCCTTTTCCTTCCAGAAAGTAAGCAAGGTCTCACACCAGCATGTCATTTTTACTAAAAGAATTCTATTTATAATACCATCTTAAATACAACCAGGAATAAATTTAACCAGGGATATGAAAGACTTATATGATGAAAATTATAAAACACTACTGACGGAGATTTTTAAATGACCTAAATAAATGAAAGACACTTCTTCCTCTCCACCCCATTTAAAAAAACCTTTTTATTGTCAATTGAGTGAAGAATTACAGACAAGATCATCAGCTTTACACTTTGTTGCAATGCCCTCCTGCAACAACAGTCATCCCACTTCCTCCCTGTGGTTCCCCATTTACATCTACTATTTCACAAAAGAACAAAGCAAAAATATTTTGTGCATAATTTTCAAACAAAAAATATATATTAATTAAAATATCCAAAAGGCATATTCTACAAGCCAGCTTCCTACCTGCAAGCACTCAGCCTTCCTCAGTCCATGGGCTTAGAGCCCGCAGCTGCTCTGTCTCCATGCTACCACCTCTGCCACCATCGCTGCTGTCGCTGCTTTTCTAGGTAGAGCTCTCACATCCCACCCATGCTCTTCCTTCTTGATGCTCTTGGGATCGTCTGTGATGGAAGATTAATTACTACTGTTGTTTTGCTATTCAGTGCCGTGGAGTCCATTCTGACTGTAAGCAACCCTGTATAGTGTTTCCAGGGAGTGGCTGATGATTACTTCCCCTTTAAATTCACATTGGAAGACACTCCTTGTTGGGAGTGTCCTTGATGGAAAGATTTAATATCATTAAGATGTCAATACCACTCAAAGCAATCTATACATTCAACACAATCTTGATCAGAATTGAACAGCCTTCTTTATAGAAATGGAAAAACTAGTCCACAATTTCATATGGAATGGCAAGAGTCCTCAAATACCAATGTATTCCTGAAGAAGAAAAACAAAATATGAGGGCTCATACTCCCTGATTTTAAATACACTATACAGATACAGTAACTCAACTGTCTGGTAGTGGTATAACAAATACATAGACCATTGGAGCAGAATTGAGATCCAGATATGAACATGTACATCTGCGGTCAAGTTCTTTTTGACAAGGGTGCTAAGTGTGTTCAGTGGGGATAGAAAGAAGCTCTTCAATAGTTGGTGCTATGAAAATTGGATTTCCATGCAGAAGAATGAATCAGGATCCACTCCTTCCACCACACAGAAAAAAAAATTAAAAATTGATAAAGAACCTAACTGTGAAAACTAAAACCATAAAATTCTTACAAGAACATGCAGAGACAAAGCTTCAGAGCCTAGTTTTTAAATGATGAATTATCAGATATGATAACAAAAGCATGAACATCAAAAGACAGAATAGACAAATGTTGTTGTTGTTAAGTACCATCAAGTCGTTTTAAACTCATAACCACCCTGTATAGGGCTTCCAAGGAGCAGCTAGTGGGTTTGAACCTCTGACCTTGTGGTTCAAACCGACTTTGCAGTCCAATGCTTATCCTACAGCACCACACCATGTTGTTGTTAAATGCTGTCGAGTCAATTCCAACTCATAGTGACACTATATAGGATTTCCAAGGAGAAGCTGATGAGTTTGAACTGCCAACCTTGTGATTCAAAGCAACCTTGAGGTCGAGTGCTTATCCTACGGTGCCACACCAGAAAAAGATGCTCAACATCATTGATCATTAAACAAAAATGTCACCTTCGAGTCCTTCGAACTCATAACAGTACTATAGAACAGCATAGAATTGGCCCATAGGCAGTGGCTTGGTGAAGTGGCGCATGGTGTCACCACCTCCCCCATGGACCTCTCGTACCACACCATACAGAATCCTGAGTAATGTTTACTAGCAATTTTAATCATGGAATAATATGTGATAAATACAGTTGTAAATTGCTTAAGTGTACTATTTCTTACGGTATATGAATATTAACAACAAAATTGTTTTGTAAAATCTTTCATTGTTGAATTACATTGTTAGTAACTGAGTGGAAACCTTTTTTTCCCCCCTCCTTTTCCTTTAATTGCTGCTTCATTCTCAAAAAAGTTATTGATACAGGTTCACAAATACTAATGACCAATATATTGTATCTCAAACACTAGAAAATTTGACAAAAGCAGCAACAATCAAGACACCAGCAGCAAACGAAAACACGTGTTTGTAGCACATGCAGACAGAACCATGTGATTTGAAGCATCACTGTAATTGGGTAATCATGACGGCTCTGATTTGAGTACATTGTTGTTGTTGTTGATAAGTGCAGTCGAGTCGATTCTGACACGTAGCGACCCTGTATAGGGTTTCTAAGGAGCGACTGGTGAACTTGAACCACCAGCCTGGCAGATCACATCAATTTTGCAGTCCAGCATGTTAACCCCACAGCACCACACTAGGACTCCAGCAGAAGCTTCAAATTAGCGTTGACTTTTAACCTTGTAGGTATATTGATACATGTAACTGGACTTACGAAAAGTGTCTTTGGTTGTTATCACTAACTACAGGAATATTTTTATCAAAAAATAATAAATTTCTTCTGAAATACTGCACAAACATTTTGTGTACAGTCATTTTGTCACCCCCTGTGACCTGCTACAGTCAGCAACCCCTTGTACCATTTGAGTGACAGCACTATCCATAGAGTTTCCAAGGTTATAACCGTCACAGAAAGCGTCCTGGTAACACCATGGTTAAGCACTTAATTGCTAACTGAAAGTTTTGCTGCCTGAACTCACCAGCCAAATCTTTATGAAGTCAGCTTCCATTAAGATTTAAAATGTTGAAAACCCTTTGGGATAGTTTTTCTTTATACTCTAGGATCACTGTAAGTCAGAATTTGACTCAATGGCAATGATTTTAGTTTTTTGGTTTAATCTTTGTGGAAGCAGACGGCCACATTCTTTCTCCTGAAGAGTAGCTTTCAGGCTCAAACTGCTGAAGCTGGTTAGCAGCAGAGTGATGTAACCACTGCATCTCAGAGCTCACTATAATAACAACAATATTAAACACAGTATTAAGGGCACATGGAACCCTCATAAACTACTGGAGGTTATGTAAATAGGTACAGCCAATTCGAGAAACATCTCAGAAGTTCCTCAAAAAGTTAGAGTCGCCGTCAGGTATCCTCTCCTCGTGAACTGAACCCCAATGTTGAGGCGGGTCCCCGACAATCCATGTTATGAGGTGTTTCACAGATTCATTGTTATTCTTCACCATTGCATAGTATTCCATTGCGTGTATGTACCAATGTTTATTTATCCATTCTTCCATTGATGGGAAGTCAGGCTGTCGCCATCTTTTTGCTATTGTGAATAGTACTGCTATGAACATCGGTGTGCATATAAAAAAAAAAAAAAAGTTAGAGTTACCGGTTGACCCAGCAATTTCAATCCTAGATATGTACTCAAGTAAATGAAAACATGTCCACACAAAAACTTGGACTTGAATTTTCATAGGAGCATTATTCATGATGTGACCAAAAGATGGAAAAGCCCAAAGGTCCATCAAATGATGAATAGATAAACAAAATGTGGCATATCCGTGTTGTTGTTGTTAAGTGCTGTCAAGTCAGTTCTCACTCACAGCGACACTGAATAGGTTTCCAGGGATTGGCTGGTGGCTGTGGTTAGCAGCCTAGCACTTATCCTACGGCACCACATCAAGACAATGGAATAGTATTGTCATAAAAGGAATGAATTGCTGATTCAGGCTACAACCTGGAGAAACCTTGAAAGAATTTAAAGAAGCCAGACATAAAGGGCCACATACTGTATGATTTCATTTACAGGAATATTTAAAAAGGGAAAATCTATAGAGATAGACAGTAGATTAGTGGTTGTGACCCTGTTGGATAAACACTGGACTTCTAACCACAGGTTGGCAGTTCAAACCCACCAGCCACTCCACGGGAGAAAGCTGAAGCTTTCTGTTCCCATAACACTTACAGCCCCAGAAACCCCATGTAGGATCATTATGAATCAGAAGCTACTAGATGGTAGTGGGTTTAGTATTCTAGTAAGCCTAGAAGGGGGAGACCACCACTCATATGTAAGTTTGGCATACTGTGGTGGCTTGAATGTTACCGTGATGCTATAAGCTATGCCACCTGTATTGTAAATATCAACAGGATCACCCATGGTAGACAGGTTTCAGCGGAGCTTCCAGACTAAGACAGACTATGAAGAAGGAAGGGCAGGTAGACTTCTGGAGGGTTAACCACTGAAAACCTTGTAAGAACATTGTTAAGTATAGTGCCAAAGATGATAATAACTGTGAGTAACATCAGAACATTGTCAGATTTAGTGCCGGAAGATGAGCCCCTCAGTTTGGAAGGCACTCAAAATACAACTGGGGAAGAAATGCCTCCTCAGAGTAGAGTTGCCCATGATGATGTGAATGGAGTAAAGCTTTCAGGACCTTCATTTGCTGATGTGACATAACTCAAAATGAAAAGAAACAGCTGCAAATATCCATTAATAATTGGGACATGGAATGTATGAATCTAGGAAAATTGGATTTCATCAAAAATGAAATGGAACACATAAAGATAGGTATCCTAGCCATTTTGAATTAAAGAACCATATTTTACTATGTGAGAACAACAAATTTAAGAGGAATACCATCTCATTCATCATCAAAAAGTACATTTCAAAATCCAGAAGTACAATGCTATTTGTGATAGGATAATACCCATATGCCTACAAGAAAGACCAGTTAATACCACTATTATTAAAATTTATCCACCAATCACTAAACCCCAGGATGATGAAATTGAGGAATTCTACTAACTTCTTTAGTCTGAAATTGATTGAACATGCAATCAAGATGCAATGATAATTGCTGGTGACTAGATGTGAAAGTTGGAAACAAAGAGGAAGGCTCATTAGTTGGAAAAATGGCCTTTGTGATAGAAATGATACTGGAGATATTCTTCTATGATCGTCCTTATTCATTTTCCAACTTCCATATGCATATGAAGTGATTGAAAATACCTCACTTATATACCTTAGTCCTCAAAGTGATCTCTTTGCTCTTTTACATTTTATAGAGATCTTTTGCAGCAGATTTTCCTGATGCAATACATCATTTGATTTCTTGACTACTGCTGTCATGATTTTTGATTGTGGATCCAAACAAAATTAAGTCTTTGACAACTTCAGTCTTTTCTTTGTTTATCATGATACTATTTATTGGTCCCATGGTAAGGATTTTTTTTCTCTTTACAATAAGGTGCTACCCTTACCGAAGACTGTGGTCTTTGATCTTCATCAGTCAGTATTTTAAGTTCTTTTCACTTTCACCAAGCAAGGTTGTATTATCTGCATATCGCAGGTTGTTAATGAGGCTTCCTCCAATCAATGGCAGATTCTTCTTTATATAATCCAGCTCATATTATTTGTCCAGCATACAGATTAAATAACTATGGTGAAAGAATACAGCCTTGGCTCACACCTTTCTTTATTTTAAACCAGTGACCATCCCCTTATTCTATTCTAACAACTGCCTCTAGGTCTATGTATTTCTTCATGAGCACAATTTAGTGTTCTGGAGTGCCTGCCCATTCTTCATATTGTTATCTATAGGTTGTTGTGATCCACACAGTCTAATAAATAGCCTTTTCATAGTCAATAAAGGACAAGTAAATATTTTTTGGTTTTCTCTTCTTTTAGCCACTATCCATCTGACCCCAGCAATGATAGCCCTAGTTCCACATCCTCTTCTGAATCTGGCTTGAGTTTCTGGCAGTTCCCTGTTCATGTACTGTTACAAACGTTTTTGAATAGTCTTCAACAAAAATTTACTTGCATGTGATATTGATGATATTGTACAATGATCTTTGCATTCTATTGAGTCACCTCTCTTTGGAATGGATACAAATATGGATCTCTTCCAATCGATTAGCTAGGTAGCAGTCTTCCAAATTTCTTGGCCTCCAGTGCTGCATCAGTTGTTGAAAGATTTCAACTTGTATTACATCAATTCCTGGAGCCTTGTTTTTTGCCAGTGCAATTAGTGAAGCTTGGGCTTGGTTCTTGATCATATTCTAATTTTTGAAATGGTTGAACATTGACCATTTGTTTTTGGTACAGTGACTGTGTATTCCTTTCATCTTCTTTTGATGCTTTCTGCATCAAAATATTTTGATTCTATGAGCAACATATTTTGCTCATAGAATCCTTCAATATTGTAACCCACCCCTTAATTGTTTCTTTAGTTCTTTTAGCTTGTATGATCTTATATGAAATGCTGAGTATGTTCTTCCCATTTGGTTTTCTAACTCTAGGTCTTTGTACATTTTATTATAATACTTGACTTTGTCTTCTCAAGCTGTCCCTTGAAATTCTGGGTTCAGCTCTTTTACGTCCTCATTTCTTCCATCCGCTTTAGCTTCTCTACTCTCAAGAGCAAGTTTCAGAGTTTATTTTGAAATCCATTTTGTCTTTTCTTGCTTTCCTGTCTTTTAAATGACTTTTTGCTTTTTTCCTGTATAATATTCTTAATGTCATCCCACAACTCTTCTGGTTTTTGGTCATTAGTATCTATTGTATCGAATGTCTTAAGATGGTCTCTAAATTCAGGTGGCATGTGTTCAAGGTCATATTTTGGCTCTTGTGGACGTCTTTTAATTTTCTTAAACTTCAGCCTAAACTTGCATATGAGAAATTGATGGTCTGTTCCACAGTCTGCCCTGGCCTTGTTTTGGCTGATGATCTGGAGCTTGTCACCATCTCTTTCTACAGATGTAGTCAGTTTCATTTATGTGTTTTCCATCTAGTGAGTTCCATGTGTGTAATCAATTGTCTTTTGTGTTGTTTTAAAAAGGTGTTTGCAATGACTAAGTCACTGGTCTTGAAAAATTCCATTGTACTACAATAACATGTAACTCACATATTGGGCTAGGTATTTAAACAATTTTGTGTTTTCAAATCTAATTCTTTTCCCTAAGTTGTTTCTTAATTTTCTTTTGCTTCTTATTGATAATGTCTTCTTTTATGTCTTTAAGGATATTATGATGTCAAAGTGCAATTTTTATTTTCTTTATTTTCATGCCTATTTTTTAAAAAAATAGAATTGATTGATGCTCAGCCATTTCAAGAGGTAGAATATAACCAAGAATTGATGGTATAAAGGAAGTACTCCAAGGTGCACTGAAGGCATTGGTGGAAAATAAGGCTCCACTAATTTACAGAATACTCATTGAAATATTTCAACAAACAGATGTAGACTGGAGATGCTCACTCATTTATACCACAAAATTTGGTCAGCTGACTGGAAAAGATCCATATTTGTGTCCATTCTAAAGAAAGATAACCCAAAAGAATGTGGAAATAATTCTAACAATATCTGTAATATCACATGCAAGTAAAATTTTGCTGAAGATTATTCAAAAACAGTTGCAGCAGTGCATTGACAGGGAGCTGCCAGAAATTCAAGGAGGATTCAGAAGAGGATATGGAACAAGGAATATCTGTCTACTAACATCATCAGATGGATCTGGATGGAAAGCAGAGTATACCGGAAAGATGTGTACCTGTGCTTTATTGACTATGCAAAGCCATTTGACTGCTTGAATCATAACAAACTGTGGGTAACACTAAGAAGAATGGGTATTGCAGGACACTTAATTGTGGTCACAAGGAACCGGTGTATAGATCAACAAGCAGTTTTTCTAATAGAACTAGGGGGAAATGAATGGTTTAAAATCAGGAAAGCTTTGAGGTATGATTTTAGCCTTTCACCATACGTATTCAATCTGTATGCTGAGCAAATAGTCTGAGAGACTGGATTATATGAAGAACAACTTTAGCATCAGGATTGGAGGAAGACTCATTAACAACGTGTGATGTGCAGATGGCACAACCTTGCTTGCTGGAAACAAAGAGGACTTGAAGTACTTATTGATAAAGATCAAAGACTACAGCCTTCAGTATGGATTACAGCCTTCAGTATGAAAACAAAAATCTTCACCACTGGACCAATAAATAACATCATGATAAACAGAGAAAAGATTGAAGTTGTAAAAGACTTAATTTTGCTTGGATCCACAATCAACACTCATGGAAACAGCAGTCAAGAAATCAAATGACATATTGTATTAGGCAAATCTGCTTCGAAAGATCTTTTTAAAGTATTAAAGTGCAAAGATCAGTTTGAGGACTAAGGTGCACCTAACCCAAGCCAAGGTATTTTCATTCACCTCATATGCATGTTAAAGTTGGGCAATGAACAAGGAAGGCTACAGAATAATTAATGCATTTGAATTATGGTGTTGGAGAAGAATACTGAAAGTACCATGGACTATCAGAAGAACAAATAATTTTGTCTTGGTAGAAGTACAGCCAGAGTATTCCTTATAAGTGAGGATTTTGAGGCTTTGTCTCTCTTACCTTGGACATTTTGTCATGAGGGATCAGCTCCTGGAGAAGGATACCATGATTGGTAAAGTGGAAGGTCAGTGAAAAAAAGGAAGATTCCCAGTAAGATGGTTTGACATACTGGTAACAACGTGCTCAAACATAGCAACAATTGTGAGGATGGAGCATTACTGGGCAGTGTTTCATTCTGTTTTGCATAGGGCCACTATGAGTCGGAACTGATTCAACAGCACCTAAGACAAATGTACGTATATACATATGTTTATATATGTGTGTATATAAAATAAAACAGTACATTTACTGTAATACCTTAATTTCCAGTTTAACACCACAGGGTTCATGAACTTCCCGTATTGTAACTTTATTATTGTAACTTTATTCTCCAGCAGTAAGGTATCTGGCCTTCATTATATTCCATATATGTTTAATCAGACCTGGTGTGATGCTGTGGGTTAATGCACTAGACTGCAAGGTCAGTTTGAACTGCAAGGTAGGCAGTTCAAGCTAACCTGCGGCTCCTCGGAAATCCTGTACAGGGTTGCTATGAGTTGGAACCGACTAATCAGCACTTAACAACAACAATATACACAGAAGTCCTGGTATGGCGCTGCAGAATAAGCACTGGACTGCTAACCTCAAGGTCGGAGGTTCAAACCCACCAGTCACTTCTTAGAAACCTTATTCAGGGTTGCTATGAGTCAGAACTGACTGGACAGCACTTAACAACAACAATAGGCACAAAGTAATTTCAGAATTTCTAATAAATTATATTTTAATTCCATATTTCCATGAACTTTTGAAGCCCTCAAGTGTTTGTGGCCAATTTTATTTTTCCTGTGTTAAGCCTTACAGAATACAAGAAAAATACTGAAAATACCTTAGGTCATACTTTTCTCATCACCATTCTGTATAGTTGTGCTATTCATCTGTAAATACAGTTATGTTCACTTTTTTAAATATTCGTAATTTTTTTATTTGTAATTTTTTAATATTTGTAATTCTATTTTGAGTTACATTTCTATCCTTCCTGGTTTTAATTATGTATCTCTTTTGGAGACTGTAAAAAAATACTATGGTTCTAAGAGAACAGAACATGGGAACACTGAATGGTTTAAAATTAAGAAAGGTGTGCCAAAAGGTTGTATTCTTTCACCATACTTATTCAACCTGTATGCTGTATGCTGAACAAATAATCCAAGAAGCTGGGTTCTGTGAAGAAAAACGTGGCATCAGGATTGGAGGAAGACTCATTAACAACCTGTGATATGCAGATGATACAACCTTGCTTGCTGAAAGTGAAGAGGACTTAAAACATTTACTGATGAAGATCGAAGAGCACAGCCTTTAGTATGAATTAAATCTCATTGTAAAGAAAACAAAATTCCTCACCAGTGGACCAAGAAACAACATTCTTATCAATGGAGAAAAGATTGAAGTTGTCAAGGACTTCATTCTTCTTAGATCAACTATCAATACTCATGGAATCAGCAGTCAAGAAATCAGACGACATATTGCATTAGGCAAATCTGCTGCACAAGACCTTTTTTCAAGTGTTGAAGAGCAAAGATGTCAGCTTGAGGACTAAGGTGCACCTGACCCAAGCCATGGTTTTTTTAATAACCTCATATGCATGTGAAAGCTGGACAGTGAATAAGGAAGACCGTAGAAGAATTGATGCTTTTGAGTTATGGTATTGGAGGAGCATATTGAAAGTGCCATGGACTGCCAAAAGAACCAATAGATCCGTTTTGGAAGAAGTGTAGCCAGAGTGCACCTTAGAGGCCAAGATGGCCAAACTTCGTCTCTCATACTTTGGACATATTGTCAGGAGGGACAAGTCACTGGAGAAAGGGTATCATGTTTGGTAAGGTGGAGGGTCAGAGAAAGAAGGAAGACCCCCAATGAGATGGATTGGCCAGGTGGTGGCATCAATGGTCTCAAGCGTGGCAACAGTATTGAGGTTGGCCCAGTAATGGGCAGTGTTTCTGTCTGCTGTGCATTGGGTCACTATAAGTCGGTGCCAACTCGATGGCACCTAACAACAACAGCAAGAGTATGAGCTATACAAAAAAATTACAGTGAAAGAAGTGTCACTCCCCTTCAGTCCTGCCACCCCATTGCTGTTCTCCGATTGTTTCCACTCTGTTCTAGTCCCATTCATAGCCTGTAGATAATCAATTTCATTGTTTCCTGGCTTATCTTTCCTATGTTTTTATTGTTGTTGTTGTTTTGCACAAGTGTAAGAGAGAGATTTTGTGTGTGTCCCGATGTAGCGCTGCAATACATATATATATGTGTGTGTGTGTGTGTGTTGTTAAGTACCTTGCAGTCTGTTTACACCCATATAGGGTTTCCAAGGCTGTAAATCTTTATGGGAGCAGACAGTTTCCTCTTTCTCCCATGGAGCAACTGGTAGATTTGAACTACTGACCTTAAAGTTAGCAACCAGCTCAAAATCCACTGCACTACCAGGACTCCTTATTTGTATATGGAGGAGTTCTGGTATGTTTTGCACTGGACCACAAGTTGGCTTGAACTGCAAGGTCGTAGGCTTAAAACTACCAGTCACTCCTTGGAACCCCAATTCTTCTCTATGAGGGGTCTCTATGAGGTGGAACGACTCAACAGCATTTTATATATATATATATATATTT
>NW_006408712.1:1706170-1798371 GCF_000296735.1 Chrysochloris asiatica
GATTTTCAATGGCTGGTTTTTAGGAAGCAGATCACCGGGGACATACTTTTAAAACTCCTCGGCATGGACTTGAACTGCCAGTTTTTCATTTACCATCTTAATGTGTTAACTGTTTGTGTCTTCCAGAGACTATATCTACTATATGTTGTTGTTGTTGTTGTTAGGTGCAGTTGAGACAGTCCTGAAAGAAACATTTCCTGGTCCTGTGCAGTACTCACGTGTGTCTGAACCCATTGTTGCAGTCAATATATTCATCCATCTCCTTGAAGGTCTGCCTTTTTCTTTCTTTTCCTTTTTTTTTTTTTTTTTTAAGTTTTTATTGCACATTGAGTGAATGAAACCTCACAATACTTGATTTGTGTGTCTGTTTTTTTTTTTTGCTGAACAGTATATTCTGGAAATCACTACATATATCTTTCAATTCCATTTTTCCACAAAATTTTGAAGCCCCTTGTGCGTTCATACAGATATGTAGCTAAATAGTACTCTGTGTAACTATATGACAGTGTATTCAAACACTCTCTGTATATGAATATTTAAGCTGTTTCTAGCATTTTGCAATTATTAATATAGCATTTTACAATTACTAATAGTGCTGCATTAAATAACCTTGCATATATTTTTGTATTGTTCAAGGTATAAAATAAGTGTTTTCCACTACAGGGTCTTGAAAAAGTGATATTACAGTCAGCAGTGAGCACCACTAGAACCTAGATCTTGTTTTCTAAACTCTTCTCATTTATTAGTGGGAGTCAGAGATTTTTGGAAAAAAAAGGCTAATTCTAGTTTTGAGGTAGAAAAAATACAAGGAAAACTGGAAACATTTTTTTTATGCCAGAAAATACAAAAGTGCTCATGGTACATATTAAAAGGACATAGGAGGTGACTTGAAGGGTCTTCTGTTAGCCAAATTTAGGACAATTTGATTGCCCAAAAGACTAATTTTGGTAATGGACAATAATACAATCCATTTTTTGTAAAGATGCTATGAATCCATAATGATGCTCAACAAGCAAGCAAACCAAAAGAGGAGGTGGCAGAAGTTCCAACTACAAGAAGGGGAAGGTTCTTAACTAGAATAATCACAGTCTCATCTGGGAGGATTAGCTCACAGATTACTTATTAACCACAAAGGAAAGGGAAAGAACTCTGTTAGCATTGTTGTTGTTGTTGTTAAGTGCCATCGAGTCGATTCCAACCCATAGCGACCCTGTGTAGGGTTTCCAAGGAGCCATTGGTGAACTTGAACCACCTACCTTGCAGCTCAAATGACTTTGCAGTCTGGCGCATTAGCCCACAGCACCACACCAGGACTCCATTAGCGTAGTGGGTACAAATTGAACTGTGAAGCGCAAGGTCAGCAGTTCAAAACTACCAGCTGTTCCACTGGAGAAAGAAGAGGCTTTCTGCTCCCGTATAGATTTATAGCCTCGGAAACCCGTTCAGGGTCGCTATGAGTTGGAAACGACTCCACAGCACATAACCACCGCAAAGGATTAAAAAGTAATTTATTTTCCAATTAGGAATAGGTACTGAAAAATTTTTAATTATAATTTTTGGAATCTGTTGTAGTGGTTGGTTTCATTTTGTTTATGGGATTAACCTGAAATAGATTTTCAGGCTGGAATTTGGACCAGGAATTATAATAAATACACAGAGAATAAATAGCAGAGCACACTTCTTTTGGTTCTGTTTGGTTTATAGCTATAGGAGTGAAATAATAATTGCTATCTTCCTATGTTGTTTCATTAGTGATTGGGGAATACCATTAAACGCATCCACTTTAAAACGATTATGTATATTTTGGCATTGCTCCAGTGTTCACAGCTCTGTGGTCATTAGAGCCATTAGCTAAAATATGGAATTTGTTACATTTGGTAGTGGTGGGTGAAGAGTTTAACTTTGTTTTTGGACATTTTGACTTTGAAGTGTCAGGAGACAAACAGAGTGGAGATAACTTCACCTCTGGCATGATTATTCTCTTTACTTTCTTGTTGTTGTTAGGTGCCATCGAGTCTGTACAGACTCATAAAAATCCTATGCACAACAGCATACTGGGCCAACCTCACAATTGTTGCCACACTTGAACCCATTGATTCTGCCACTTTACCAGTCCATCTTGCTGGGGGGTCTTCCTCTTTTTCTCTGATCCTCCACCTTACCAAACATGATATCCTTCTCCAGTGACTGGTCCCTCCTGACAATGTGTCTGAAGTATGAGAGATGAAGTTTGGCCATCCTGGCCTTCAAGGAGCACTCTGGCTGCACTTCTTCTAACACAGATCTGTTGGTTCTTTTGGCAGCCCATGGTAGTTTCAATATTCTCCTCCAAAACCATAACTCAAAAGCACCAATTCTTCTGTGGTCTTCCTTATTCACTGTCTAGCTTTCGCCTGCATATGAGGTTATTGAAAATACCATGGCTTGTGTCAGGTGCCCCTTAGTCCTCAAGCTGACATCTTTGCTCTTCAACACTTGAAAAAGGTCTTGTGCAGAAGATTTGCCTAATGCAATACATTGTTTGATGTCTTAACTGCTGATTTCATGAGTGTTGATAGTTGATCCAAGAAGAATAAAGTCCTTGACAACTTCAGTCATTTCTCCATTGATAGGAATGTTGTTTATTGGTCCAGTGGTGAGGATTTTTGTTTTCTTGACATTGAGATGCAATCCATACCGAAGGCTGTGGTCTTTGATCTTCATCAGTAAGTATTTTAAGTCTTCTTCACTTTCAGCAAGCAAAATATCATCTGCATATCACAGGTTATTATTAATGAATCTTCCTCCAATCCTGATGCCACATTTTTCTTCATATAACCCAGCTTCTCGGATTATTTGCTCAGCATACAGCTTGAATAAGTATGGTGAGAGAATATAACCTTGTGGCACATCTTTCTTAATTTTAAACCATTCAGTGTTCCCATGTTCTGTTTGAACAACTGCCTCTTAGTCCATGTACAGATTCCTCATGAGCACAATTAAGTGTTCTGGCATACTCATACTTCACAATGTTGTCCATAGCTTGTCATGGGCCACACAATCAAAAGCCTTTGCATAGTCAGTAAAGCACACATAAACATCTTTCTGGTATTCTCTGCTTTCAGCCAAGATCCATCGGGCATCAGTAATGATATCTCTCATTCCACGGCTTCTTCTGAATCTGGCTTGAACCTCTGGAAGTTCTCTGTCAATGTATGCTTGCAGCCGTTTCTGTATTACTTTTAGTAAAACTTTACTTTTGATTCTTCCCTTTTGGTTTTCTGACTCCAGATCTTTACACATTTCGTTGTAATATTTGACTTTGTCTTCTTGAGCTGACCTTTGAAATTTTCTATTCAACTCTTGTATCTCCTCATTTCTTCCATTTGCTTTAGCATCTCTACATTGGAGAGCAAGTTTCAGTGTCTCTTCTGACATCCATGTTGATATTTTCCTTCTTTCTTGTCTTCTTAATGACTTTTTGCTTTCTTCCTGTCTGATGTTCTTTATGTCATCCCACAACTCTTCTGGTCTTCAGTCTTAGGGTTTAGTGTATCAGATCTGTTCTTCAGATGATCTCTAAATCCAGGTGGGATATATTCAAGGTCATATTTTGGCTCTTGTGGACTTGTTTTCATTTTCTTCAGCTTCAGTCTGAATTTGCATATGAGCAATTGATGGTCTGTTCTACAATCTGCCCCTGGCCTTGTTTTGGCTGATGATATGGAGCTTTTCCACTGTCTTCGTACCACAGATGTAGTCAGTTTGATGTCTGTATATTCCATCTGGTGAGGTCTGTGTGTATAGTCATCTCTTATGCTGTCTAAAGAAGGTATTTGAAATGAACAAATCATTGGTTTTGCAGAATTTTATCATGCAATCTCCAGCATCATTTCTATCACCAAGGCCATTATTTTCCAACTACTGACCTTTCCTCTTTGCTCCCAACCTTTGCATTCTGATCACCAGTAATGATCAATACATCTTGATTGAATGTTTGATCAATTTCAGATTGAAGAAGTTGGTAGAATTTGTCTATTCATCCTCACTGGCTTTAGTGGTTGCTGCATAAATTTGAATAATAGTGGTATTAACTGGTCTTCCCTGTAGGCGTATGGATATCATCCTATCACAGACAGCATTGTACTTCATGACTGATCATGATATGCTCTTTTTAACAATGAATGCAACACCATTCCTCTTCAATTTGTCATTGACAGCATAGTAAACCAGGTGGTTGTCAGATTCTAAAAGGCCAATACCAGAGAACATATAAATAAAAGTATAGATTTGGGGATTGTCAGCATGGAGATCCTATCTAAAGCCAGGTGAGTAAATTACATTGAGAGGATATAGAATGAGACATTATGTAGGATGAGGAATAAGAGAGGTCATGGATCTGGTCATTAAAAAGCTAGCAATAGAGTGTATAGGCAGCAACCAAATGCAGAAGAAATATGTGAATGAGGAGGTGAGGAATGGCTTTATGGTATTTTTGGGGTCAAATAGCAGAAAGGGACAATGTTTCCAAGATACTGTAAACAACTTAAGTTTGTAGTTATAGAGGAAGAAACAAGAGGAAAGGGAGAGGCTGAGGATATGTTCTTTTATGTGTTTCTTGCCTTTGACTTTTCATTCAAAGTTGTTCATAGCCTTTGTGGTTGCTGAGGTCCACCAGTCTATATAGTATGATTTTACTTCAAATATTTGCTTCTGTGCTACAACTAAAGACTTCACCTCTGCAAATCTAGTGGGAAAATTTCCCATCAAACACTGAGTTTTAGGTTATGATGACTATCCAGCTTTCATTTATCTTGATCATCTTGATCTAAATTTTGCAATCCTAGTCCAGAATAAAGCAGACCTGTTTATTATATAGAAAGAAAAGTATGTGATGCCCTCTTTATTAACATGACCTTGTGCTAAACAGCAATATACACAATAGCAATATACACAAAACAACAAAACAAAGCTGATGCCAGGTTGATAAATGCAGACTATTTTAATGTCTTAGTTATATAAATGTTTACAGCATGTTTGTACTAATGCTGTTTAAGAACTAAGTATCTGAACATCCAAAAAATACAGCATGTTGGTTTGTGTGTTTCTGTGACTAGATCATTGTTATATTTTTTTAATGTGTGTGGTGCTGGGAGATTCTGTTTATGTGTGTGTGTTTCCATTGAAAATGTTGCTGTACATCGTCTGTCACTGTCTTCACGCTCTAGGGGTGGGCTGAGGTAGGAGAGGGTGTGACGCTGGTATTTGTGTGAACTCGAGTTTATGATGCTGAGCTTGGTTCATCCGCTTCCTCCTCCTTTCTCCTCCCCACTCCTTTCTACCAGCGCCACAGCAACATCCTCAGAGTCTGAGAGAAGGGCGCCCAGCGCCGCGCGGGCACAAACCTCCCAACGCCAGCAGCCTGCGGCCGGGCGGGAGAAGACAGCTAGCGCAGTGACTGCGCCTCACCACCAGTCCCCCGACCACGATGGCCAAGAATCGTAGGGACAGAAACAGTTGGGGTGAGTAGCAAATGGCAACTTCTACAGCCTGCACAGGGACTGGCCCTCCACTTTCTGCTTCTGGAGAGGAGGAGGGCCGAGGCAGGTCGGCACCGGCATCCAGAGCTGATCCCAGTATGGCCGTAGGAACTGTGGCCCAGCGGTATCCCTGAAACTGGAATCTCTCTGTCGGAGCGAAGGCTGCAGCTTTGCGAAGGCCGGGGCCTCCAGATCTTCTCCCCCACCCCCAGCTCTCCTCTTCCCAGCATTTGGACAGCACCCACCGGTCGCCTCCATAGATTTCGGTGGTTACCCCTTTAGGTATAGGCTTAAAGGAAGGTGACGATAGTGGGTAAGGGGGCTGCAGTTACCCCACTGAGAGAAGGTGGAGGGTTCAGATATCTGGAGCAGGCGGAAGCTTTCCCCTTCCCCCTTGAGCTATGAGGTCGCCAGTTCCGTAGGGTGCGGGCTCCCAGCAGGCGAGCAGTGCGTGAACAATGAGGCGGAGCACGCTGCGTGGGGACAGAGTGTTGGAGACCCCATGGAAGAAGGGCACCCGCTTGGGAGTCCCAGAGCGCTACAGTTCTCGTTTTAATTTGGGGGTAGGGTGGGGAATTCGTGAAGAAGGGAAACAAAGTTATGGTTTCCAGCCTTCTGCCCCACCCAGCCTGGTACCCCATTCAGGCTAGCCCAAGGGTGGCTTTGTTCTTAGATTTTACCTTTTGGAGCTATAGGGGCTCATGATTCAGCACCAGGCTGAGGGGAGGGGGAAAAATAAGCTAGGCCCAGTGGGTTCACGCCGCGAGTGGGTGGGCGGCGCTCACGCAGGCGAAGAAGAGCGAACGCAGTGATGCGGAAGAAATTGCAACCCCGCCCGCTCTGCTGCTCCAGAACTGGTTCACTCATTACTAGGGGCCGGCTGGGAGTCTTTTTTAAACCTTGGACTCCTGATTTCTACCAGTACCAGTGATATCTTATATCATTTTAGGACTAACACCCTCATGGGTATTTTATTATATCTAAACCAGTCCTGGTGACTTGGTGGGTAGAGAAATATTTTGATTGTTAGCTTTTAATTGTTATTGTTTGGAAAGCTCAAACCTACTAGAATAGGAGTTTGGAGCTGCTGTATTCTCTCCGTATCCCAGTGAAATCTCTTTAAAGAGGTATATGTTTGCATTTTAATTGGTTATTTGGTTTACTTTTATTAAAAAGTAATTTCTTCTTGCCTCGATTTTTGCGGCGGTTACAGGATCAGCCTCATCCCTACTAGCCAAGTCTAGCATTTGAGAGCTCACCCAAGGTTTGTGATAGATACTGAGAGTTGAAGCAGGGAGGCATGAGTACTAGTTGTTTAAGGCTAACAGAAAGCCCTTCCATTTTCTGAAAGCAGCAAAACCCAATTTTAATAGGTGTGACTACTACAAGACCAATTTGTTTTTTCCTGAAATCTTAGTGAGCATTTTCAGGGTGCTTCCTTTCCTTTGACCCTAGAATAGGAATTACTTGAACATTCACAGTGTACATGTAGTTTCCCACTCTGAGGATTGCATTGTTAAGTCGAATACCTCTTCTCCCACCTGCCCTCCATTCTTACTGCTTTTTATCTTTGTGACATTGTATATCTGGGAGTAAATATCAGAAAATGATAACATCAGCAAATTATGCACTGCAACATTGTATATAGTATATATTGCTAATGATAAAATGCACCCCCCCCAAAAAAAATGAGGGTCCTTGAGTGTTATTTGTTCTAACTAGAATATATCCTAAATGGGGAAGGGATTCCTGCTTTTGCTCAAGTCAGTTTTGATCTTGATCGCTATGTATTATTGATTCCATGCCATTAAGAGACAGGCATGTGGAAATTTATTCTGAGGACGAAAATTTATGTACTTTGTAAAACTTCAGTATTTTTCAGAATTTCTTCTGACTATAGATCTATTAATGGCTTCCCCACTCCCCTACTTTTTGTTAAGTACCTTCAAGTCAGTTTTGAGTCATACTGACCCTGTATAGGGTTTCCAAGGATCAGCTGGTGGGTTGGAGCTGCCAACCTTGTGGTTAGCAGTCCAGTGCATATCCTACAGTGACACAGAAGGACTCATTTTTCCTCTTTGTTGATTTGTTGTTGTTATGTGCTGTCAAGTCATTTCAACTCATAGCAACCCTATGTAGAGTTTTGGAGGTTTTAAATCTCTGAGAGAAAAGAAAGCCTCATCTTTCTCCATGAGAGAAACTGGTGGGCTCGAACCACAGACCTTGTGATTCACAGTCCAGTGCTTATCACAGTCCAGAGTTACCACGCTCCACTTTCTCCTCTTAGGATACCCCAAAAGTCACTGCCTCAGGGTCAATTCTGATTCAGTGACCCTAAAGAACAGAGTAGAATTGCTCCATAGGGCTTCTGAGGTTGTAAATCTTGATGGAAGCAAATTGACTCACCTTTTTCCCTTGGAATGGCTAGTGTGCTCCAACAGCTGACCTTTTGGTTAGCAACCCAACACTTAACCCACTGTGTCATCGTGGTTTTCAAATGGGATTTGGACAAAAATATTATTAGAAGCTTATTAGAAATGCAGATACCTTCATGGTTTATTTTTCCTCCAGAGCTTTTGAGTCAATAGATCTGAAATGGGGCACAAGAATCTGCCTTTTAATTGGCATTTTAGATGATCCAGAAGCAGGTGGTCTTTGGACGTTACTTTGAGAAACACTGTCTTAGATTATTTGTATTTCATAGAAATATATCCTAGATAGTTTACCCAAAAGTCATTAGTACAGTTTCAACTCAAGGACGGAATTAGGAAAAGGCATACTGCTACTCATTTGTTCACTGGAAATTGCTACAAAATAGAAATAGTGGAATTGTGGACTTTTACTTCAATGCTGTGTGGCAGGGGTGGGGAAACTTTTTTTCTGCCAAAATTTATAACGTAATTTGTGGGCCATACAAATTTATCAACTTAAAAATTAACCTTTTGTATTTGGTCAAACATTTAATTAATTCACCCTTAATGTGATGGCTGGAGTCTTGGTGTAGCACCGTGGGTTAATGCCCTGGACTATAAAGTCAGTTTGAACTGCAAGATCTGTGGTCCAGGCTCACCAGTCGCTCCTTGGAAACTCTACATGGGGTCGCTATGTGTCGGAACAGACTAGCACTTAACAACAGCACTGTGATAGCTGGAACTGCAGTTGCCTTGGCAGGGCCAATTCAAATGGTTTCAAGGGCCTTAAAAGGCTCTGTGAGCTATATGTTCCCTACCTCTGCTCAATGAAAATGCTTTATTGTCCAGATTTTTTTCTGTAAACAATTGTTGTTGTTATGTGCCATGGAGTTGGTTCCGACTCATAGTGACCCTGCACAGGGTTTCCGAGGCTGTTAATCTTTACAGGAGCAGAACGCCTCATCTTTCTCCCGCGGAACCGCTGGTAGTTTCGAACTGCTGACCTTACGGTTCCCAGCCCAATTTGTAACCACTACGCTACCAGAGCTCCTTTCTGTAAACTGTATATGACATAAATAACTTAGGAAATCTTGTATAGGTAGCTGTCTTCCAAATTTCTTGGAATAGATGAATGAGAACCTCCAGCTCTGCATTCATTTGTTGAAACATTTCAGTTGGTATTCTGTCAATTCCTGGAGCCTTGCTTTCCACTAATGTCTTAGTGCATCATAGACTTCTTCCTTCAATACCATTGGTTCTTAGTCATATACTACCTTTTGAAATTCTTGAACATCAACCAGTTCTTTTTGGAACAGCAACTGTATGTGTTCCTTACATCTTTCTGTATCATTCAATATTTTGCTCATAGAAATAAATCTTCAATACTGCAAGTATAGGCTTGAATTTTTTCTTCAGTTACTTTAGCTTGAGAAATGTTGACATGTTCATTCTTTTTTTGGTTTTCTAACTCCATATCTTTGCACATGTTATTATAACACTTGATTTTGTCCTGTTGAACTGCCCTTCACATTTTTTTCTTTTTTTTTGTTCAGCTTTTTTACTTCATCATTTCTTCCATTTACTTTATGTTCTCATTCAAGAGCAAATTTCAGAGTCTTTTCTGACATCCATCTTGATCTTTTCATTCTTTTCAATGACCTTTTGCTTTTTTAATGTATAATGTTCATGATGTCACCCCACAACTGCTCTGGTTTTCAGTCATTAGTGTTCAGTTCATCAAATATATTCTTGAGATAGTCTCTAAATTCAGGTGTGATATATTAAAGATCATTTTTTAGCAGTTGTGGCCTTGTAATTTTCTTCACCTTCAGCCTGAACTTGCATATGAGCAATTGGTGATCTGTTTCACAGTCATCTCCTGGCTTTGTTTTGGTTGTTGATATTGTGCTTTTCCATCATTCCTTTCCTCAGATGTAGTTGATTTCATTCCTGTACATTCCATCTGTTAAGGTCCATGTGCATAGTCATCATTTATGTTGTTGAAAAAAAGGTATTGGGAATGGATAGTGATGATGGCTATGCAACATGGGGAGTGTGGTTGGTATGGCTGAATTATACATATAAAAATGATTGAAATGGCAAAAGTTTTGTTGTACATATATTGCTACAATAAAAAGAAAATAGGCATTTGCAATGAATAAGTCATTCTATCATGCACTCTCTAATATTGTTTATAGCGCCAAGGCCATATTTTCCAACTCCTGATCCTCCCTTTTTGTTTCCAACTTTCACATGTCAACCACCAATAATTATCAGTGCATCTTGTTTGCATGTTTGATCAATTCAGGCTAAAGAAATTGGTAGAATTCTTGAGTTTCTTCATCACTGACATTAATGGTTGGTGGGTAAATTTGAATAATAATTGTGTTAATTGGTATCCCTTTATATGCATGTAAGTATTACCCTATCCCAGACATCATTGTACTTCAAGGTAAGACATGAAATGTTCTTTTTGACAATGAATGTAATGCCATTCTTCTTCTATTTCAGTTCATTGATACCTAGAATATTGATCTTTATGCATTCTATTTCATTTTTTATAACTTTCAATTTTCCTAGATCCATACTTTGTACATTCCACATTTTTATTATTAACGGATGGTTTCAGCTATTTTTTCTCATTTTGAGTTATGCCTCATCAGTAAATGAAGGTCTTGAATGCTTTACTTGCACATCCATGTCATTAAGGTTAATTCTATTTTGAAGAGGCAGTTTTCCCAAGTCATATTTTGAGTGTATTCCTACCTACGGAGTTTATCTTTTTGTACTATATCAGACAGTGTTCTACTGCTATTTATCTGATTTTCCGTAACTAACCTCTCAGAAGTAGTTTGCTTCTCCTTCTTCCTAGTTTGTCTTCTTTGCGTAACACCTCAGAAACCTGTCCACCATGGGTGACCCTACTGGTATTTTAAATACTGGCTGCATAGCTTCCAGCATTACCGAAGCATGCAAGCCACCACAGTACAACAAACTGCTAGGCAAGTGGTGGAAATGGGAGATAGAGGTTTTGATAGAGATGTTAACCATGATTGTCTTTATTCCATTTTATCACTGTTGTTGTTGTTGTTAAGTGCCATAGAGTCAATTCCAACTCATAACGACCATGTATAGGGTTTCTGAGGAGCAGCTGGTAAGCTTGAACCACTGACCTTGTGGTTCAAACTGACTTTGCAGTCCAGTGCATTAACCTACAGTGCCACATTAGCACCTAGTCCTGGTGTGGCGCTGTAAGATAAGCATTGAACTGCTAACTTGAAAGTCCATTGTTCAAACCCATAAACTATTCCTTGGAAACCCTATATTGTTGTTGTTAATTGAGTTGTTCCAACCCATAGCGACCCTATGCACAACAAAACGAAACCCTGCCAGGTCCTGTGCCAATTTTACAATCATTGTTATACTTGAGGCCCTTACTGTTTCCACTGTATCAGTCCATCTTGTTGGGGGTCTTTCTCTTTTGCATTGATCCTCCTCTGCTTTACCCAGTATGATGTCCTTCTCCAGGGACTAGTCCCTCATGATATGTCCAAAGTATGAGAGACAAAGTATAGTCATCTTGACTTCTGGAAACCATTCTGGTTGTGCATTCTCCAACACAGTGGTTTGTTTTTCTGGCAGTCCATGGTACTTTGAATATTCTTATCCAACACCATAACTCAAATACATTATAGAAACCAATTCAGCAGCACTTAATAACAACAACAACAGTACAATACCAAACACCTACTAAGTGTTTAATAATCATAATAATAGCTAACATTAGTGAACTGCCATTATATGATAGGGACTATTATTCTAATTTTGCCTATTAGAAGGTAGGGCTAGTAAGTGATAGAGCCAGGATTTGAACTCTAGCAGTTTGATTTTAATTATTTTAACTTTACCACTATACTGCTTCTTTGTGGAATAGATAATACCGTATATATTTTATCAAGCTGAAGTTTTCAAGGCATATTCACCTGCACTATTATATTTGATCTCCAGCCTCTGAAGTTGGCAGGATATATTATTCAAGTCTCAGATAAATTGAATGACTTGGTGAAAGTCATATGTTTAGTAAGTTGGAGAACTGGAATTAGGACCTATCATTGTTTTTTGTCTAACATAATACTTTGGAATCAAGTTTTAACAAACTGGGGTGGATTGTGAAGGTGATAGAGAAAAGAGGCCCTTTTAGAAGTCAAAGGTCTTTGATGAGAAACAAATCAACCAGGGTGGTGAACTGATGTTATTATCTAATTAAGTAAATATTTTCTGGCAAGTTAGAATGCAAAGGGCAGAGGTCGATGGTTATCCAGAATTATAAATATAGTGATTACCAAGAAAATGTCTCACAAGATAGTTGTAAGATCTCCATTGTTATTGTTAAGTGCTGTCAAGTCATTTCTGACCCATAGCAACCCTGTATAGGGTTTCCGAGGAGCAGCTGGTGAGTTTGAACTGCCAACTTTGCATTTCAAATAGCTTTGCAGTCTGGTGCATTAATCCACAGTGCCACACCAGGACTCCAAAGATCTCCATAGGAGTCCTAAAATTCAGATAAGGTCCCTGTAAAGAAGAAAAATGGAGTCCTGGTGTGATGCTGTAGGATAAATACTGGACTACTAACCATAAGATTTGTGGTTCAAACCCATCAGCCTCTCCTTGGAAACCCTATGCTGGATTGTGATGAGTCGGAACCAATTTGACGGCACTTAACAACAACAAGGAAGATAAACATGGTGATCCACTTCCAAAACAGTCAGTCATTGAAAACCCCATGGAGCATGGAGCACAGTTCTATTTTGAACACACGTAGAGTTGTTATGAGTCAGAAATCAACTTGATGGCAACTGGCAAAGTGACATATGCGAGGTCTTCAAAAAGTTCATGGAAAAATTAGGTTATCTTTTTTTTTTTTAATGTTTTATTGTGAATTATATGATAGTTTGCATGGGAGAACATTAGTTTTACATTCATTCTATCGTATATTGTTTCATTGCCATGGTTACAATCCCCTCCATGCATCATCAACCAACCAAAGAGTATACACTACAAGCCTGCCCCCTGGTCGTCAGCACACAGCCCCTCTCCCTCTCTGGATCTAAAGTCCCCAGCCGTTAGGTTATCTTTTAATTCCATTTTTCTGTGAACTTTTTGAAGCCCCCTTTTATAATAGGCTTTGTTTTTTATTAGAATGGCCTGAGACCTTTTAGATCCTATAAGAGCCTGGAAGCTAGAAATCAAAAAAGCAGCTGTGTTCACCACCAGGGCTGGATATGGTTGAGGATCGTACACAGAGACAGATGAGGCTTTCTTTTCCCATGAAGATTTATAGCCTTGGAAACCCTGTACAGAGTCACTATGAGTTGGAATCGACTCCACAGTACATTACCACCACCACCACCACCACACAGAGACACAACTTGTGCAGATCTGTGAGTAGAACTGAGAATGCTACCAGCCCTGAGTGCTGCTTGAATAAACTTAAGCATTTAATAATCAGTTCTTCTAAGGTAGGAATTATCCACATTTTTAATATATAAGGAATCTGAGAGCGAAAGTAACTTGTCAGAGGTGCCGTATTTCATAAGTTATGCATCTAGTATTTAAATGCAGGTTTGATTGCTTACACTCCCCGTGATGAGGACAAAGAACTGGGACAGTATGTCAAGAGGTGTCACAAAAAGTCTATCTAGGATTATACTAGTATAAGAATCAATGCTCTATAAACTTGATCACCTGGGACTAGAAACGTAGGCAAAGAATGTGCTAGTGTGCGCAATAAAGGGGACAGATGAGTATCAGAGACAGTAACCCAGAAAGTAATGCCTGTCAGTGCTAGGTTAAGTCTTCAGTACTACCAGAGACAAAAGAAGAGTACCTTCCTCAGATACAGACACAGGTTTGGTTTGTTTTGGTTTTGTTCACTAAAGTTAAAAACTTGAATACTAAATAGGAATTTGAGTTTTCTACAATGTAACAGGAACAATTCTGCATTGCTTTAGAGAAATAATGGTCACACTTAATAGCTAGAACTTGAAAACAACCCAAATGCCCATTTAAAAAAAAAATGAGTAGAAAAACAAATTTCAGTACAGCCACATAATGGATTATTACTCGGCAGTTATTGTTAGGTGTCATCAAGTCCCTACTGACTCCTATCAACCCTGTGTTCAACAGAATGAAACACTACCTGGTCTATGCCATCCTCACGGTCTTTGCTTTACTTGAGCTCCTTGTTATAGCCACTGTGTCAAGATATCTTGTTAGAGGTCTTCCTCTGTTTCACAGACCATCTACTTAACAAGCATGATGTCCTTCTTCAGGGACTGGTCCCTCTTGGTAATATGTCCAAAGTATGTATGACAACAGAGTCTCAGCCATCCTTGCTCCTAAGGAGCATTCTGACTGTACTGCTGCCAAGACAAATTTGTTTGTTCTTCTGGAATGATATACTCTATAATATTCTTCACCCACACCCTAATTTAAAACATCAATTCTTCTTCTCTTATTCATTGTCCAGCTTCTGCACATGTATATGAAGTGACTGAAAATACCGTGGCTTGGGTCAAGTTGCACCTTAGTTTTCAAAGTGACATCTTTGCTTTTTAACACTTTAAAGACGTATTTTGCAGCAGATTTTCCCAATGTAATCTGCTGTTTGACTTTTTGACTGCTGCTTCCAGGGGTGTTGGTTGTGGATCAAAGTAAAATGAAGTCCTTGACATCTTCAATATTTTTTTCCATTTATCGTGTGTTGTTTGTTGGTCCAGTTGTGAAGATTTTTATTTTACATATATTGAGGTAAAATCTATACTGAAGGCTGTAATCTTTGATCTTCATCAGAAGTGATTAAAAAAAAAAAAGTGATTCAAGTCCTCTTCGCTTTCAGCAAGCAATGTTGTGTAATCTGCATGTTATAAATTGCTTACGAGCCTTCCTCAGTCCTGCTGCTGTGTTCTCAGATTATTTGCTCAGCATGTAAATTGAATAAGTTTGGTGAAAGGATACAACCCTGACACACAACTTTCCTGATTTTAAACTATGCAATATCCCTTTGTTCTGTTCAAATGACTGCCTCTTGGTCTATGTACAGGTGCTGCATGAGCACAATTAAGTGTTTTGGAATTCCCATTCTTTTCAATGTTATCCATGATTTATTATGATCCACACGAGTGCATGTCTTTACATAGTCAATAAAGTATAAGTAAACATCTTTCTGGTATTCTCTGCTTTCAGCTAAAATCCATCTGACTTCAGTAATGATATCCCTCCTTCTACAAACTCTTCTGAATATGGCTTGGGTTTCCCCAAGCTACCTGTCAATTTACTGCTTTGACTGTTTTTTAATTATCTACAGTAAAATGTACTTGTATGTGATAGTAATGATTGTTGTTAGGTGCCATCAAGTCAGTACTGACTCATAACAACCTTATGCACAGGAGAACGAAACACTGCCTGATCCTGGGCCAACCTCTCTACTGTTGCCACGCTTGAGTCTATCAATGCCGCCACCTGGCCAGTCCATCTCATTGGGGGTCTTCCTTTTTTGCTCTGACCCTCCACCTTACCAAACATGATACCCTTCTCCAGTGACTGATCCCTCCTGACAATATGTATGAAGTTTGGCCATCTTGGCCCCCAAGGAGCACCCTGGCTGCACTTTTTCCAAAACGGATCTATTGGTTCTTTTGGTACTTATTATCCTCCCACACCATAACTCAAAAGCAGCAATTCCTTATTCACTGTCCAGCTTTCACATGCGTATGAGGTTATTGAAAGTACCATGGCTTGGGTCAGGCACACCTTAGTCCTCAAGCTGACATCTCTGCTCTTCAATACTTTAAAAAGGTCTTATGCAGCAGATTTGCCTAATGCAGTACAACGTTTGATCTCTTAACTGCTGCTTCCGTGAGTGTTAATAGTTGATTCAAGAAGAATGAAGTCCTTGACAACTTCAATCTTTTCGCCATTGATAAGAAAGTTGTTCATTGGTCCATTGGTGAGAATTTTTGTTTTCTTTACATTGAGATGTAATCTATACCGAAGGTTGTGCTTTTTGATCTTCACCAGTAAAATTATAGTAATGATACTGCTTGATAATTTCTGCATTCTGTAGGGTCATTGTTCTTTGATATGCATATAAAAATGGATTTCTTTCCATTGGTTAGCCAGTTGGCTATCTTCTAAATTTGTTGTCATAGATGATTGAGTGCTTCTAGTGCTGTATCCTTTAGTTGAAATATTTCAATTGGCATTCTGTCAGTTCCTGGATCCTTGTTTTTCACTGATGTCTTCAGTGCAACTTGCACTTCTTCCTAAAGTACCATCAATTTTTGAACATATGGTACTTCCTGAAATGGTTGAATATTGATCAGTAATTTTTGGTATAGTGACTGTGAATATTCCTTCCATCTTCTTTTGAGGCTTTCTGTTATTTCAGTTTGAGAAACACTGAGTTATTATTACTATTATTTTTGGGTTTGTAACTCCAGATCTTTTTACACATTTCATTATCATACTTGACTTTGTCTACTCAAGCTGTCCTTTGAAATTTTCTGTTCAGCTCTTTTACTTCATCATTTCTTCCATTTGATTTAGCTATTCTATATTCAGGAGCAAGTTTTGGAATCTCTTCTGATATATACTTGGAACTTTTCTTTCTTTCCTTCTACTTTCTTCATGTATGATTTTCTTGATGTCATTCCACAACTCCTCTGGTCTTCAGTCTTCGGTGTTCAATGTATTATATCTGTTCTTGAGATGGTTTGTAAATTCTGATGGAATATTTGTTATTGTTGTTAAGTGCCATCGAGTTGGTTCCGACCCATAGTGACCCTGAACAGGGTTTCCGAGGCTGTAAATCTTTACATGAGCAGAAAGCCTCATCTTTCTCCCGTGGAGCAGCTGGTAGTTTCAAACTGCTTACCTTGTGGTTTGCAGCCCGATTCGTAACCACTACACTACCAGAACTCCATGGAATATAGTCAAGGTCAAAATTGTTTCATACTATGCTATTGTGGGTTTAATTTTTTTTGGTTTCAACCTGAACTTGCACTTGAACAATTGATGGTCTACTCCATAGTCAGCTCTCTAACTTTGTTTTAGCTGATAAGCTTCTCCATTGTTTCTTTCTTCAGATGCAGTTAATATGATTCCTGTGTATTCCATCTGGTGAGGTCCACTAGTATAGTCATCATTTTTGTTGTTGAAAAAGGTATTTGCAATGAAGAAGTCACTGGTCTTTCAGAATTCTATCTTGCTATCTCCAACTTTGTTTCTATCATCAAGGTTGTATTTTCCAACTACTGATCCCTCCTCTTTGTTTCCAGCTTTTGCATTTCAATCAGTAGCACTTATCAGCGCATCTTGATTTCATGTTTGTTCAACTTCATACTGAAGAAGTTGGTAGAAGTCTTCATTTTTTGTCACCATTGATTGGCTTTAGTGGTTGGCATATAAATATGAATCACAATTGTAGTAACTGGTATTCCTTATATACATAAATATTAACTTGTCACATACAGATATGTGCTTCAAGGTGGATATTGAAATGTTCTTATTGATGATGAATGCAGTGCTATTCCTCTTCAACTTTTCTTTTCTAGCATAATAAATCATATAGTTGTATGATTCAAAGTGGCCAATAAATGTCTATTTCAACTCATAAAGATATTGACCTTATGTACTGCATTTTAATTTTATAACTTTCCATTTTCCTAGATTCATGCTTTGTACATGCCATGTTCTGATTATTAATGGATGATTGCAGCTGTTTATCCTCATCTAGAGTTGTGTCTCACCAGTAAATGAAGGTCCCCCAAACTTTCATCCATCCATGTCATTGGGGTTGACTCTACTTTGAGAATGCAGCTCTTCCTCCAATCATATTCTGAGTGCCTTCCAACCTGAGGGGCTCATCTTTTGGCACTCTATCAAGCAATGTTCCACTGCTATGCATAAAGTTTTCTTTGGCTAATCTGTATGTTGTTGTTTTTAAGTGCCATTAAGTGGGTTCCAACTCACAGCACCCGTAAATAAATAGGGCTTGCGAGCAGCAACTAGTGGGTTTCAACTGCTGACCTGGAGGGTTAGCAGTCTATTATTACTTGTCTTACAACACCACACCAGGACTCCAATCTATATGTAGATGAATACATGTACTATCCTGACAACTTCCATAGGAAAAATTCCTGGAATTGGAATTATTTTATTAAAGAATACATATAATTTTTAATATTTTCAGTGCTTCTAACACTGAGTATATATCTTAACTTTTTATAGTTATGGTAACTAAGAAAGTTGTTTATTTTTCATTTGCATTTCCTTGTTGCTAAGAATAAACCTTTTCCATATGTCTATTATCAATTTGTATTTCTTTTGTGTGACAGTTATTTATCTTACCATTGAGGCTTTTCTTTTTCATATTTGTCTGCATGCTGATAGCATTGATTTTCTTCTAAAGGCATCAACTTTTGGGATGTTTTCATATCTAACAAAAATAAACAGCCGATTAAGTCACTTACTTATTTCTTCCAATGCTCTGAAGTTGCAGATCCTGCATTGTTTCTCTTAGCCCTCTTTCTCAAGAGCATCATTAACAGTAAAATTATCAGAGTCTGCATGGTTGTGCTTTGAGATGTATTTTTTGTTTAGTCATCTCATTGTAATTCTTCTGTGATTTGACATTGTAAACTTTGTTTTGTTTTCTGTAGTTAATACAGGTATGTGCTGTTTGTACAGGCAATGTCCTACCGCATTTATGTCCGTGGTCCCATAAGGTTGGTTTCTGTTATTTTTCTTAAGAGATAGTGGTCATGATTGACATGCTCTGCTCCCTTCTCACTCACCTCCTCCTGCTCTGCTCCTACCACTGCCCTCTCATCAGCTGCCACTGCCCCTTCCTCTGGCTTCCACCAGCAGTTCCAGCAGCAGAGGCAGCACCAGCTGTGAGAATGACCAGAAGTGGACTGGGATGGTGTTCGTGCAACGTCCAAATCGTATAACATCTTCTTTCATAGAACCTATTGTGAACATTAAGCAACACATACCAGTATTTGCCTTTGGTTTCTTCAACTCAGTTTTGTCTCTTTTTGTATTAACTCCCTTTTGCTGTTATTTTGGAAGTCATATTTGGTTGCATATTCAGACAATTTTTTTTTCTGAAAACATGTCATTCTCTTCATGTTCTACTTTTAGAAAGAGATGCAATTGTTTTAGAAAAAGTAATGTATCTTTTACATTTTAGTTGCCAAGCGACAGTTTCCTTGGTACTCTGTCTTTTCTCTATAGCAAATCAAACCCACTGCTCTCAAGTCATTGCCAATTCATAGTGACCCTGTAAGACAAAATAGAGATGCTATACTGGGCTTCCAAGGCTATAAATTTCTACAGAAGCAGACTGCCACCGCTTTCTTGTGTGCAGCTGCAGGTGGGTTCAAACTGCCGGTCTTGGTCAGCTTTAACCATGACACCACCAAGAGTTTCTCTGTGTAATGGCTCCAATATACTCAGAGGTCCTCACTTGGTTTAATTTTTATTGGAAATAGAGTTTCAATTTTATACCAAGCTTGCAATTAAAATGATAAATACATACCTTACAGTATTTCCAGTATATTAAATTGTTTGTGCTGCCCATTCTAAATTTCTGAGGATTCCCTTTCTACATATCTAAATTCAGTGTCTGGGTGGTCAGCTTCTAGTGATTTAAAATACCACATATATTGAAAAAGTCCCACAAAGCTGCTATCATGAATACAGAGTATGTAAAACTGGAAAACCACATATAGTTGGTTCTCTCCTTGTAAGCCATCCATTGTAAAATGCTACTTTCCATTGAGTTTATCTCTGATCTGTTTCTCACTCTTTCTCCTTTTAAGATTTGCATAGTGTTTTGGGAATGGAAACTAAGTCTAGTGTAACAAAACATATTTAAGAAGGTAGAAATCTGTTATGCAAAAAACTTGGTGTGCACTGCAAAGAATTTTTAGATTATCTTTCATTTTAGATTACTAATAACAATACTTAATATTGCTTAGATAAGGAGCTCTGGTAGCACAGTGGTTACGAATCGGGCTGCTAATCTCATGGTGAGCAGTTCGAAACTACCAGCTGTTCCCCGGGAGAAAGATGAGGCTTTCTGCTCCCATAAAGATTTACAGCCTCGGAAACCCTGTGCAGGGTCACTATGAGTCAGAACCGACTCCATGGCACATAACAACAACAACAACAATTGCTTAGATATTATAGAATTATGATTATTGAATCAACTGTATTACCTTTGACTTTAATAATACTTTATATTCCAAATATAGGTTAGGGTTTATGATTTTTTTTTTTTTTCATATATAGACATTTAATTGTCCTGGTACCATTTGTTGAAAAGACTATTCTTTCTCCACTGAATTATCTTGATACTTTAACAAAAACTTACTTACCACCAAGAGAACTGAAAACGTGTAATGTATTCATAAATTCATAATCATGATAATCAAAAGGTGAACACAACCCAAATGTCCATCAACTAGTGAATGAATAAATATAATCTGCAAGGTCGGTGGTTCAAACTCACCAGCCACTCCTTAGAAACTCTATACAGGGTCGCCATGAGTTGGAACCAGCTCAATGACACTTAACAACAACATTTATGCAATGGAGGAGTGCTGATGGTACTATATGATAAACGCTGTACTGCCAACCATAAGGTCAGCAGTTCAAACCTATCAGCTACTCCATGGGAGAAAGAGGAGGCTTTCTGCTCCTATAAAGATTTACAACCTCATAAACCCTATAGAGGGTTGCTATGAGTTGGAACCAAATCAGTGGCACCTAACAACAATAACAATATACAAGGGAATATTTAGTTATCAAAAGGAGTGGAAGTACTGATGCATGATACAGTGTGAAATACCTTGAAAGAAGCTACTTACAATAAGCCTCATATTGTATTATTCTATTTATATGCAATATCCAGAATAAGAAAACATCTCTTTGTATTGTTGTTAAGTTCTGTCAAGGCAGTTACACTGCATAGTGACCCTATGTACAACAGAACGAAACACTGCCCAGTCCTACACCGCCCTCAAAATTGCTGCTACACTGAAACCCATTAATGCTGCCACTGTGCCAATCCATCTCGTTGGGGGTCTCATTCTTTTTCACTGTCCCTCCAGTTTACCAAGCATTATGCTCTTCTCCAGGGACTGGTCCCTTCTGATAATATGTCCAAAGTATGAGGATCTTGGCTTCTAAGGAACATTCTGGCTGTACTTCTTCCAACACAGATTTGTTTGTTCTTCTGGAAGTCCATGGCACTTTTTAAATTATTATTATTTGTATTTGTAGATTTGTAGGTTATAATGCCACTGTGAACCGGAATCAAATAAGTGGCAATGGGTGTAGATTAGGTACCATTGAGTGCTTTTGTTCTTTAATTCAGAGTGAGTGAAAAATATGTTGTTGTTCTTGTTATTGTTGTTGTTGTGATGTGCCATGGAGTCGGTTCTGACTCATAGTGACCCTGCACAGGGTTTCCGAGGCTGTAAATGTTTACGGGAACAGAAAGCCTCATCTTTCTCCCGCGAAACAGCTGGTAGTTTCATACTGCTGACCTTGAGGTTAGCAGCCTGATTCGTAACCACTATGCTACCAGAGCTCCTTGAATTATATTTCAATAATATTATTATCAAAAAAATTAATTGGCTATACATATGCATTTTTAGATTTTTTGTTTGAAAATTGTTTGCTGCCAGATTATAAAAATAAGCACTGTAGGATAAGCACTAGACTGCTAATTGCAAGGTCAGCAGTTAAAACATTAGCCACTCCTTAGAAACCCTACATAAGATTATTACTAAGACTCAGAACCAACTCTATGGCATTTAACAACATCATAATAGAATACATTTTAAAATATAAAATCAACCTTGTATCTAACAACCTTGCTAAATTCAGCCATTAATAGTTATGTGTGTGCTCCTCAGAACAATCAACTGTGTAAAACAAAAGGGCAACATTAATCTTAAACCAAGGATGAGAAGACAGGGAAGAATAGGGAAACCAAACAAATGGAGGCATGGAGTTTAGAGAGGAAACAGAGTGTTGACACATTGCGGGGATTGCAGCCAGTGTTACAGAATGGCACTGTGGATTAATGTGCTGGACTACAAAGTCAGTGTGAATCTCAAGGTTGGCAATTCAAGGTCAACAGCTGCTGCTTATGTACAGGGTCACTATGAGTTAGAACACACTCAATGGCACTTAACAACAGCATTGACTGGGAGGCATCCTGGTGGGGCTCTGTAGGATAAGCATTAGACCACAAGGTCGGTTTGAATCATAAGATTTGTGGTTTGAATTTACCAGCCACTCCTTGGAAACCCTAAACAGGGTCACTCTGATTCGGAACCGACTTGTAATAATTTCAATAACTCATAGAACTCATAAAACAGCAATAATTAATTGGGAAAGCACAATAAAATGCTAAACAAATAATGGTTATATGTATATTCTTTTGGATATTCTACATAAACAATCAAAATGAACCCTGGTAATACAGTGGTTGAGGGCTGAGCTGCTAACTGAAAGGTCAAGATCAGCTTCTCTATAAAGGTTACAGCCTAGCTAATCCTATGGGGCAGTTCTACTCATTCTATAGGGTCACTATGCATCAGAATGGACTTTATAACACCCAACAATATGCACAATAGTGTCATCTGTGGCTAATGATATTTGATATTCCCCCCCCCCCATTTTTGTTTCCTTTACTGCTTTATTGCTTTGACTAGGACTTCCAGAACAGTATTGATGAAATATGGTGATGGTGGACATCCATTGTTGGAATCCTGATTTTAGGGGAGAGCGTTCAGTGTTTCACCATTAAGTGTACTAGTTGTACGTTTCACCAGATTAAGAAATTTCCCTTCTGTTCTTAGTTAGCTTTGTTTTTATTTATTTATTTAAAATCAGGAATTGGTGTTGCATTTTCTTGCATATTTTTATGCATCTATTAAAATTACCAAAGGGGTTTTCTCTCTTAGTGTAGTGAATTATACCAGTTGCCTGTTTAATGTTACACTAACCTTAATTTTTTTTGTTGTTGTTTGTTTCTGAAAACAGGTTTTATTTAAACAATAGTTTAAATATATTACATAACATTTAGAACTAAAATGAGGAACCAGTTGTTACTTCCCATGGCATTGGGCAGCTGTTGGTAAATGGAAAGCTCTCTAGCTAGTTTAGGACTGATACATCATTTTAAATTTGTTCCCTTGTCAAAAGTTTAACTCTGAAAGGTGGGCCTCACATCCTGGTTTCTTTGGACATGCCTTAGCTAAGGATATGTCTAGTCAATAAGAACAATGACCTTGGTGGCAAGTTGGATGTCCTGTCACCTCATTACAGGGAAGATGGCCTCCCCTAAACTCTGTCCACTTATCAGATTCGACACTAGGGGTTTTTCTTTTGCAACCAAAGGCTTCCTCTATGGAGTCCTGGTGTGGAACTGTGCATTAATGCTCCAGACTGCAAAGCTGTTTGAACTGCAAGGTCAGTGGTTCAAGCTCACCAGCTGCTCCTTGGAAACCCTATACAGGGTAGCTATGGGTCTCAATCGACTTGACAGCACTTGACAGCAACAACCAAAGGCTCCCTTTAGTGTTACAGCTGCCGTATCCTATCCTCTCTACTCCACCCAGGGTTGTTCAGGTGGTGGGTGAGTTTTTCTTAGGGCAAGCGAGCTTCTGACCACATAACAGCCATCTGTGAGCTTGGCTGAAACATCACGTTATTGCTTTGTTTAAGGCTGGATACTGCCAAGCGTGTACTGCTTGACCTCTGTTTAAATGAGTGACTTCACGACTAGACAGTATGGCTCTTTTCAGTTTATTGCATGAAGGAGTTAAACTAGTCCAAATTAACAGTGGACTCCAAGTGGTTACATTATACAAGCTGTGAGGGTTTTTTTTTGTTGTTGTTGTTGTTGTTCTTTTGTTTTAAGCTTTTATTGTGAATTGAGTGATACTTATATGGGAGAACATCGATTTTGCACTCAACCTATCGTATTTTGTTTCATTACAATGATTGCAATCCCCTCCATGCATCATGTTAACATATTTGCTTCTTTTCCATTGTTTTTTGTTTTGTTTTTATTTAAGTATACAAAAACACCCAGGAATCATTTAAACAACCAAAGGGCACATTCTGCAAGCCAGCATTCTGGCTGCCAGCACACAGCCTGTTTCTTTTCATGAATCTACAGTCCTCAGCTGCTCAGTCTTCCATGTCATCATCCCTGCCTCCATCTCTAGTGTCCCTGTTTCTCTAGTTAGGGTCCCATGTTCCACTCATGCTCTTCTTTTTAAATGGTCCTAGGGCCCTCTGTTCCTGGAATGTAAGATTAACTACTCCCGTCTTTTTGTTATACAACTTCTACCTTTATAGTTGTGACAATCGCAATTAATCATGGTAACAATTACTCACTTGACTTAATCTTATCCATATCTCCTTTCACCAGACCCATCTAGACAAGATGAAAACTATTCAATGGGAATTCTACCTTCCCACACACACTCTGAAACTAAACTCCTTTTTGAAAACTTGTAAGCCAGCCACTTTGTGCCTTTATAGACTCCCTCCTGCCCCCCTCCAAGCTGTGAGGTTTTAAACTTGTGACAAGGGACAGAGGGAAAATTTCTACTCATTGCAGAAATCCTCACTTAAGCTTCAGTGAGCCACAAGCACTTAAAACCCATGAACCTTCAGCTGGTCATCCTTAGCCAGTCCAGTCTCTACAAGGAACTGGCCTCTGTTCTTGTGTTGGTCACCCTGTAGCTGAATTACTTCTCCATATTCTGGATGCTCAGTTACAAATACCATTGCAGGCAAATTTCTTCTTAAATACCTTCACTGTTTCTTTTTATCGTAATTTTCAGTGGTCCCTTGGACAGTAGTAAGGTCTTCCTGCCGTTTTTCTGTTGAATTATTTTATGGCTATGATACTCAGTCCCAGCAGGAAGTAGGTCATCGCTCTTACTTGCATCAGCAAAGGGATTGAAAGAGTGGAGGTTCTGAGTAACAGAAATAGGATACAATTTCTTTTCCTCTGTCAAAAGGGCCTGAGTAAGTTGGTGGCAGGCATGGGGGTGGGGTGGGACCTAGTGTCCAAAAGCAAGGGGGCTGACTCTAGGGGCAGGCTGCTGAGTCCTCGGTGGCATATCAGTGATGGGGGCTAACCTTAAATTCTTAAACATCACTTGTGATATATAATATTTTATTTTTTGCTGAATTTGATATGCTCTACCAACTGTTCCCAGATTACAAAGAAGTTGTATTCCTAAACTATACATGTGGTTGGTTATGTACCGTGGAGTCAGTTCTGACTCATAGCGACCCTGTACAGGGTTTCTGAGGCTGTAAATCTTTACGGGAGCAGAAAGCCTCATCTTTCTCCTGCGGAACAGCTGGTAGTTTGGAACTGCTGACCTTAAGATTTGCAGCCCAATTTGTAACCACTACGCTACTAGAGCTCCTTAAACTATACATGTACTTCCCTGATTACAAATGAGTTGTGTTCCTAAATATGTCTTTAAATTGTATCTCTACATAAATCAAAACAGTTGGGTAGCTCGTATCTAGCATCAGTTAGTCAAATGTTTGTCTTTTTGTTGTCAAGTCAGTTCCAAGTCATAGTGACCGTGGGTATGGTATAGAGTTTCCTAGGACTGGCAGGTGAGTTTGAACCACTGACATTGAGGATAGCAGTCCAGTGCTTATCCTACAGTGCCATTCCAGGACTTTGAGTTGGTTTTGACTCATAGCAACCCTGTTTAATGTTTCTGAAGAGCAGCTGGGGAGTTTGAACCATCGACCTTGTGGTTCAAACCAACCTTATGATTGAGTGCTTATCCTACAGTGCCATACCAAGACTCCTTTCTAAGCCTAAGAAACATTAAAGGAACACAACTAGATATACTAAACCACTTGCCACTCCTCAGAAAACCTATACAGGGTGCTATGAGTCAGAGCTAACTTCAGTACTTAATAATAACATAATAATAATATAGTTAAAAAAATGTTTCAATTCATGTCACAAAGTAATGCCCATTTGTTATAATGAACCATTGTATGTACTTTGAATTTTTAATATAATAGGCCGTATGGAGGATGGTTTATAACTACATGCAAGTCAGTAACGCAGGGAGTGACTGCATTTTATTTAGGACTTTTGAGTAATCTTTATGAGGTATTGTTGTTGTTGTTAAGTGCCATCAAGTCAGTTCCAACCCATAGCGACCCTGTATAGGGTTTCCAAGGAGCAGCTGGTGAGCTTGAACCACCAACCCTGCAGTTCAAACAGCTTTGCAGTCTGGTGCATTAATCCACAGCGCCACACCAGGACTCCTTATGAGGTATACTGGCTTATAAGTTTCTTTTTTTATAATAAGCTTGTCAGGTTTTGGGTATCAAAGTTAGTTTGACTCTTCAAATAAGTTGGTAACATGATTTTGATTGCTGGACAAGTTTGTGTAAGATTGGTATTGTTTTTTCCCAAAATGTTGGACAATGCACCAGGTAAATGTTTCCCCATTGTTCTCAAATGGTTGACCATTCTATGGGGTGTATACCTCACTAATGGTGTCCCCATTATATGCCAATCTCCATGCTTGGCTGAATTAAGCCATGAGAGTGAGTTCAGTTCCAGACCTGAAGGGTGACCAAGGCCCATAGTCTTGGGGTTCCTTCAGTTTCTTTCTGACCAGTAAGCCTGGTCTTTTTTTGAGTTTTGTTCTACGTTTTCTTCCACTGTGTCCAGGACCTTCTAATGTGATCCCTTTCAGAGCAGTTGATAGTTATGGTTGGGCACCATCTTGTTCTTCTAGTTTCAGAGTCATAGATACTGATTTTCATGTGGTCCATTGAGTTAATTGTTTCCAAGTGTTGTCAGTTGTCATCACTCTTCTTTTCTCTGCACAGGAAGAGACCAGTAGTTGCACCTTAGATGGGCACTCATGAGCTTTTAAGATCCCAATTTATACTCACCAAAGTAGAATATAGAATATTATGTTTGTGCCAATTTGTGTTATGCAAGTTGACCATAGTATCTCCTGTGTTTTCTCAGTTCTTAAACTGGGTGTTAGACTATAATTTTTCAAAAAATTTTCTACTATATACATTTCAAGGTATAAATTTTTCTCTAAGCAACTTTTGATATGTCATATTTTCATTGTCAGTTAGTTCACATTTTCTATTTTTCATTATTTTTGAACCATAGTTTATCTAGAAATGTATTGCTTAATTTCCACACATTTGGAAATTTTCTAATATCTTCTTGTTATTTATAAATTTCTTCTTTCAGGTCAGACAACATCTACATTATTTTAAAAGTTTGTTGAGATCTGATTTATGAACCAGCACATGATCCATTCGGTAAATGGTCCATGTAAACTTTTTTTAAATGCCTGTTTCTGTGATTATTGGTTATATAGTTCTTCTAGGTCAGGATGGCTAATGATGCTGTGTAAATCAATGTCTTCACTAATATTTTGTCTGAAATTTTATATAATGGAAAAAATCATAGAAAAATATAATGTACCTAATGTGACTCAATACAAAGCTTTATTACTATTAGTAATACTATATATAATATAATTAGTAAAAATTTTGGTGCTAGATTATAATCATCTCATAAGAAAAACATCAGTCCCCTCTAAGACTGAACCTTAAAGGGAACACATGAGCAGGCATATAAGCTTGCTGGCGAACACATTGGTCTACTGGTGAGTGGAAGAGGGGAAAAGGCAGCAATGAAGAAATGGGCTAAGTTCAACCATGTTCCATAAACTCCCGTTGACCTGGAGAAGAGAAAGAGCCGGTTGGTCCAAAGTGTGGTGAGACCTGGGAACACCTGAGCCCATGGACAAGGACATAGCCACAGAGGGCTAGAGCTGAGAGTGAAGCATCCATCTGATATGAAGTGAGGGGAGACGCACAAGAACACCCGAACTTTCAGATAGTACCCATCTGACCTAGTCTCGATGGCTTGATAATCAGAACTCGACTAGAGGAAGAAAAAAACCAACAATTTTTGGTATAGGAAACAAGGGTAAATTGCTACAATTTGATGAACTTGACCTATACTCTTGGAGGTAGTAACTCTAAATACCAACAGAGAGGAAAGGAGTCTTCACATCAAGTATCAATGCTATCCCCTCTGTATACAGGGTAGATGAGGACAGGCAACTTAGACATTGGCTACCTAAAATGAGGGGGTAATAAAGGCACAAAGTGACTGGATTACAAGTTTTCGAGAAGGAGTTTAGTTTAAGAGTGTGTGGGGAGGGAGATAGGGTCCCACTAACAACTATTGCCCCAAATTGGAAACTATTAGAAACACTCCCTTTAAAATCAGGAAGTTTTGCCCACTAAAAATAAAAATTTGCCCCCTTTCACATCTATTCAACATTGTGTTAAAAGTCTCCTTTAAGTAAGAAAAAGAAAAGAAATACATAAAGATTGTTGTTGTTAAGTGCCGTCGAGTTGGTGCCAACCCACAGCGACCCTGTATAGGGTTTCTGAGGAGCAACTGGTGAGCTTGAACCACCAATCAACCTTGCAACTCAAACTGACTTTGCAGTCCAGTCAGTGCATTAACCCACAGTGCCATACCAAGACTCCTTATAAGGATTAGAAAGATGAAAATAAAACTGACATTATTTAAAAATTATATTTCTATTTCTACATTTAAAAACTCCCAAAGTACATAAAATTTACAGTAAATAATATAGTTAAGAGTGTTTCCGTGTAAGATTAACACTTAAAAGTAATTGAAATCTCTCATTCTCCAACAGGTTAGTCTGAGCATGTTTCATGGTGAATGATAGAGGCAAAACAGTAAAATAAAAACATTCAAGTGCCATCCTTTGCTTGTGTTATGTCTTCTAATAGCACATTGACCAAAACAAGTCACGTGAGTGATCCTAGAGTCAAAGTGAGAGGATACTACAAAGACAGCAGATACAAGGTGTGACACATTGAGGCTGTTTTACAATCTACCACAAATACCAAGGTCCATTTCAAAAATTTTATAATAAGGATGAATTCTAAAAGTTGACCACTGTCAAAATAGCATCTCTTCCAATTAATGAGAAAACCCTAAACACACACACATACACATTTATAAGGCAGGCAGACACTTCTCGGAATACTAGTCCAGTCTTTAACCCGGAGGTAGGTGGGGTGATGATAATGCTGATGACTAGCCTTCATGAGCTTGCTACGTGCTAAGCCCAGTTCCCAGCATTCTAGCTAGAATAACTCACTTAATTTTTTCAGCAACATTAAATAGGTACTCTTTGTAGTCTTTGTTGTATTGATGAAGAAATAAGGCACAGAGAGAGTAATTTCACAAGTTCACACAGCTTTTAAGTAAGATCTCTACATAAAGTAACCTTAAAAAGTTTCTTATTTTCCATTGAGTTATGACTAGACTCTTTGGCAAGTATTTGAAGGATAAACATTGGACTGCTAACTGTAAGGTCGGTGGTTCAAGCCCACTAGCCACTTCTTGAAATCCCAGTACAGTGTTGCTGTGAGTCAGAACCAACTCAACAGTACTTAACAACAAAATTAAACTGACCTCATCCAATTTAATATTCTGTAACTTCCATTGATACAAGTTATTATTGTTAAGTGCTGTCAAGTTGGTTGCGACTCATAGCGACCCTCTGTAGGGTTTCCAAGAAGTGGCTGGTGGGTTTAAACCACCAACCTTGATGTTCAAACCAACCATGCAATCCAGTGCATTATCCTGCAGTGCCATACCAGGACTCCATGAATGATATTAACATATGTCATTAAAATGAGCATTTCTAATTCTGTTATGTTCCTGTGCTAGGCATTTGAGACTTTAGAGGTATATATAGGCGTAGTGGTTACGAATCGAGCTGTGAACCTTAAGGTCAGCGGTTCGAAACTACCAGCCGCTCTGCGGGAGAAAGATTAGGCTTTCTACTCCCGTAAAGATTTACACCCTCGGAAACCCTGTACAGGGTCGCTATGGGTCGGAACCGACTCGATGGCACTTAACAACAACATAGGCATACCTCAGAGCTATTACGGGTTTAGTTCCAGACCACCACAATAAAGTGAATCTCACAATAAAATGAGTCACAATTTTTTTGGTTTCTCAGTGCATATAAAAGTTATGTTTACAAATATATTATAGTCTACTAAGTATAAAATGTAGCTTTATGTGAAATTTTGAATTATGAGAATTACCAAAATAAGACAAAGAAATATGAAGTAAGCACATGCTGCTAGAAAATGATGTGAATAGACTTGCTCGATGTAGAGTTGCCTTAAACTTTCAATTTGTTAAAAAAAAAAAAAAAGAAATGCAGTATGTGCTAAGCACAATATAACAACGTGCAATAAAACAAGGTATGCCTGTATATTTTCTATGTATTATGAGCTGTCCAGCTGTACCCAGTTGCTGCTTTGTTCAACAGGTGGGTTTTCAGAAAAGTCATATGAGTGGAGCTCAGAAGAGGAAGAACCAGTGAAAAAGGCAGGACCAGTACAAGTCCTTATTGTCAAAGATGACCACTCCTTTGAGTTAGATGAAACTGCATTAAATCGGATCCTCCTCTCAGAGGCTGTCAGGGACAAAGAGGTTGTTGCTGTATCTGTTGCTGGCGCTTTTCGAAAAGGAAAATCATTTCTGATGGACTTCATGTTGAGGTACATGTACAACCAGGTATGTAGAGGTGTATTTAAAAAGATTTCTGTTGTTTTCTGTGCTTCTGCCACTTTCTTTTTATTTAGTAGTGTTCAATAGTTCTATTTTCATTACTATGTACCCTAAATATGAGTAGACATCAGTTTAAAAAATGCAGTTTTACAGTATTAATGTTAATATCTCCTACCTCTAGCTTCAGGTCAAACAAATTTATCCATTTCAAGCTCAGTGTTTTGGGCACCAAACTAGAGAGACCACTTTTCTCTCATGTCACTTTGCTGCATTTCCCTTAGAACATAACTTATTTGTTCACTCTTGTCAAAATAGACATAGCATATTGATATAATACGAACTTTACATGTTGCAATATTTAAAATGTCAAATAGCTACTGTTATGAGTTTTTATTGTAATCATTTTTCAACATTTTATTATAAAAATTCTCAACATATGGCAGTGGTAAAAGAATTTTACAGTGAATATTTGGGTATCCAAAATCTTGAATTTTACCATGAATAGTCTTCCTTTATCACATATATCACCATCTAGTCATACACACACACACACACACACACACACGTATTGTGGTTGTTGTTAAGTGCCGTCGAGTTGTTTCTGACTCATAGCGACCCTGTGTAGGGTTTCCAAGGAGCGGTTGGTGAGCTTGAACTGCTGACCTTACAGTTCAAAGCAACTTTGCAGTCCAGTGAATTAACCCACAGTGCTACACACACTCACACTACAACTGGTAGGTTTAAACTGCCAAACTTGTGGTTCATAGTCCAGTGCTATACACATGCATGTATATATGCATATATATATATACATTCATGGCATAGCTCTATAGGATAAGCACTGGACTACAAATAATAAAGTCAGCAGTTCAAACCCACTAGCTGCTCCTTGAAAACCCTACACAGGGTTACTAAGAGTTGGAATCGACTCAATGGCACTTAACAACAACAACAATACATACACACACAACACACACACACACACACATATATATATCTGGGAGTGCAGTGGCTCCATATAATAAACACTGGACTGTAATCCACAGAATCTGTGGTTTGAGCTTACCAGCTGCTCCATGGGAGAAAGATAGGGCTTTCTGCTCCCTCAAAGATTAAAAGCCTCAGAAACCCTCAATCATTATGAGTCAGAAACAACTTGTCAGGACTTAACAACATCTCTTATTTGTAAGTGTTTAGTTTTTTCTTTTGAGGTAAATTTGACAAACAATGAAATGCAAATATCTTAAGTGTTATTGTTGTTGTTAAGTGCTGGTGGAGTGGGTTCCGACTCATAGCGACCCTGCACAGGGTTTCCGAGGCTGTAAATCTTTACAGGAGCAGAATGCCTCATCTTTCTGCCGCGGAACCGCTGGTAGTTTCGAACTACTAACCTTGCGGTTCACAGCCCGATTCGTAACCACTACGCTACCAGAGTGTACATCCATATAATTTTGACAAATTCATATACCTTTGTAGTTCAAACCCTTAGTAATACATAGAACGTACCATTACCCTGGTCAGTCCTTCCCCTTACCTCACTCCCAGAAGCAGTTAACAGTGTCGTATTATCTGAGGCAACAGAAATGAGAAACAGAAATGAGACTTTAAGCACTATGTTGTTGTTGTTGTTAAGTGCTGTCGAGTCGGTTCCGACCCATAGCGACCCTGTACAGGGTTTCCGAGGGTGTAAATCTTTACAGGAGTAGAAAGCCTCATCTTTCTCCTACGGAGCGGCTGGTAGTTTCGAACCGCTGACCTTAAGGTTCGTAACCACTACGCTACCAGAGCTCCTTTAGGATAAACCAAAAGCAGAAGGATAAATAGGAGATAAGAGTTAGGGAACAGAAGGTTGGGAATGGAGAGCACACTAGTATATTTTCTCTGCTTTTATCCATTGCAGTTCTAATGCAAATAATAGATTTTGAGGAAGAATAGACACACTCCCCAAAGAAACTTTGTATTATGTGTTTATACTTTGTGTATCTTGGATGGCTCTTTCACAGATGAGGTATTTTTGAGCAATTTTACAATGTTAACTTTACCATCTTCCTTCTATAGCTTCAGTTCAAATAAATCAAGAGTAGAATTACCAAGATAATTTCAAGCTTGAAAGCAATTAAAAGTCATCATTTTCTATTTCTAACATAAAGCATTAGTGCGCTACTTAAGACAGGTGGGGAAAATTGATAAGCAAATTAATATACCTTCCATTTTCTGGATTTATAATTTTAGGCATGTTCATAGTTTTAATTTATATAAACATTAAGATGAAGTATTCAATAATACTTGTGATGTTGTCTGTGGTAAATAACATTTGCTTAGATTCAAGTGTACCATATTTGTTTTGTTTTTGTTTTTATCACCTAGTATAGCATTCAGGAAATAGGAGAAAACATGAATATTTGTGTAGCTGTTCCTTGCATAAGGGCATGTATTGCTGATTTTATTTATACCAAATACTACTTTCATTTCTGTGTATGTACTTGTTGTTCATTTGTTAGAACTGCAAAATCAGATTTTAAATTTGACAATCTATGTTCGTTACAGTTTACCCTAAAAGTTTACTCTGTACCTGTCATGGCACGTAGAACATTCTCGTTTAGTGCTGTCAAGTTGGTTATGACTCATAGCAACTCTGTATAGGATTTCCAAGGAGCAGCTGGTTTGTTTGAACCACCAACCTTGCAGTTAGCACTCCAGTGCTTATCCTAAAGCTCCACACTAGGTCTCATAGTAATCAATAAATAATTTGTGAGTAAATGGATAAAGCATGCTTGAGTTATTGAAAAAAGATAAATTTCAGATCTACCAAAATAACTATAGGGCCCTGGTGGGGCAGTGGTTAAAGCATTTGACTACTAACCAAAGGGTTGGTGGTTTGAACCCTCCAGCCTTTCGATGGAAGAAAAATGTGACAGTCTGGACAGTCTGCTTCCATTAAGATTTACCACTTTTGAAGTCATATGGAACAATTCTACTTTGCCTTTATGGTCACTCTGAGTTGGAATTGATTTGAAGGCAACAGGTTTAGTTTTAAAGTAACTCTTCATGGATGCCTTCCTTGTCTTTCAGATCATTTCTCAGGCTTAGAGTTTTATAAGTATCTCAGATAGATCATTGACTTGAGTTGATGCTATAATGATACTAATTCCTAATCATCGCCATGTATTCATTAAAGTATATGCCCTAAGACTCTTTTCCAGGAAAAACTTTATTAGGCTAATTTTAACTGTAACATTAATTACTAAGTATTTATTGAATATCTTCTACATGTCCTGTTATGCTGCACTGTGGCAGATTCCAAAGGAGACAGATTCTGCAGTTAGGCATCTTACGATCTGGCTAAGGAGACAGAACTAAGGTATATGAAATATTCAGATCACCGTTAAGTGCTAATCCCTGTGTTTCTGAACATAGATAACATTGGAAGTTCAGAGAAGGTTACTGAGAAGTTAACAGCAATATGTATACCAAACCAAACCCATGGCCATCTAGTGGATTTCAACTCATAGTGACACTATGTAGAGTGTTCAAGGCTGGGAATCTTTACAAGAGCAAAAAAACTCATCTTTCTTCCATGGAACAACTGGTAGGTTTGAACTGCCAACCTTGTGGTTCGCAGTCCAGTGCTTATCCGACAGAGCTACCAGGACGCCTTGAACAATATGTATGTTGTTGTTGTTGTTAAGTGCTGTCGAGTCGATTCCCACCCATAGTGTTTCAAACTTTGAAACCTGTATAGGGTTTCAAAGGAGCAGCTGTTGAGCTTGAATCACCAACCTTGCAGTTCAAACGACTTTGCAGTCTAATGCATTAGCCCACAGGGCCACACCAGGACTCCAAACAATTTGTATAGAAATGGTTAAATGGGAACCAAATTGTAAACTTTCACCGAAATCCCAATGAAATATTGAAGAAAAGAAAAAAAAGAAGAAGAAGAAGAAGCAGCTGAGGGAAGGAATATATGTGTATTGGTAAGAGTTATCAGGGAAAATTTCATAGAGACTCTAGGATACAGGAGGATTTTGAAGATATGTAAGATTTACAACAGGAGAAGGAGGAAGAGGGATATTCTAGGTTAAGAGGAATATGGAAAAAGGCATAATAGTTGGAAAGAGTATGATATATGTATTAAGCAGATAGTACATCTTCTTTCCTGGAGTAAAAATTATGTGCTGATGATGAGGAAATAAGATTGACTAATTAGGTGTGAGATAATAGAGCCAGTTTATGAGATAGCAAAACTGAGTTTTGTGTAAGGGCCTAAAGTGCTTTATAAAAAAGACAGAATACATAGCTAAATAAAACATCTTCTATACTAGTTTGGAGGTGTTGCTAAGCATCTTTAAGTTGATTCCAACCCATAATAACCCTGCATAGCGTCTCCAAGCAGCAGCCAATGGGTTTGAGATGTCAACCTTGTGGTTAGCAGTCTAGTGCTTATCCAAAAGCACCATACCAGAATTCCTATACTAGTCTATATGTTGTTGTTGTTAAGTACTGTCGAGTAGCTTCTGACTCACAGTGACCCTGTATAGGATTTCCAAGGAGCAGCTGCTAAGGTTGAACCGCCAACCTTGCAGTTCAAACTGACCTTGAGGTTGAATGCTTATCCTATGGCACTCCACCAGGTCTGTATAGACTTTGTTTATCCAGTCTATTCCCAAATTCCTCTGAATTGACTTTTATATTTTGGTCTATATGAGGTTTTAGATTTGAGGATTATCCAGTGAAGCCTTCCAAACTTATTCTCTCCACCAAATTTCAAAATAAGTGTAACTGTTATTAACCAGGACTGCTGGTGTGGAGGATCAATACAGGATTTTGAACCACAAGTTCTGCAGTTAAAACCCACCAGCCACTCCTTGGAAACCCTATACAGGGTACAATGAGTCTGAATCGACTTGGTGGCACATAACAACAATACTATTAACCAAGGTCACTGTGACCCAGGTACTAAAGTTCCAATCCTTATCTTATTTGATTTTTTTTCTAGTTTATTTACAGTTGACCATTACTGCTATTATTTCTTCCTTTATCTCCCCAAATTCCACTTGTATCAGTATCCCTCTCTCCTTCCCTAACCTGGCCCTGGTTTAGATCCTTAATCATGTTTTTGACCTTCGTAACAGCCCCTTTCTTGCTCTTCCTAGCTATTATCCTCCTTTTCTACTATCTATCCTTTTGTTGCTGGATATCCAGAAGGATCTTTTTAAATCTCAATGATGTGTCAAGCCCACCAGCCACTTCATAAGAAAAAGATGGGACTTTCTGTTCCTGCAACAATTTCAAGCCTCACAAACCCTGTACAGGGTCACTGTGAGTTGGACGGGACTACACAATGCTTAACAGGAACAACAATGAGGATATTCTATCTCTGTTTCTTCATAACTCCCAGTGCCTGTAGGATAAAGTCTAACTCCCTTTCTGAATCTATCCAGTGTTTCCTCCTGCTTTTCACCCCAGCCCCCATCTTGATTAAACAATACCAAAACATTTGAGTGTGTCATGACAAAATGTGTGTTTTCATACTTTGATTTCTTTCTTTCTGGAATGCCCTCCCTCAGTTTGCTCACCTGAAAAATTCCGAAACATCCATCAAGTCTTAGCTCAAACACCTCCTCTCCTATGACGTCCTACCTGACCAAGAGTTAGGTATTTCCTTTCTTATGTTTCCAATTATGCCTTACATACACTCTTATTTTGATTCACATATGTTGCTTTATAATGGCCTATTAGCATGTCTGTCTCCCCGTGAGACTGTGAGTTTCCTCTAGTCTGGATATAAAGAGCTTCATCTTTATCGCCCAGGGCCTAACACAAAGTGTGGCAGATGGTTGCTCTTCTGTAATTAGTTTTTGGATGAATAAATCAAGTGTTTGTGTCAGTGCAAAAGATGTGCATATGTTGTTTCCTTTTGACTAGAGTGGGAGCAGGATGAGAATTGGAATGGGTGAATGGCAAAATTATACACACATATCTAGTTCCACATCATAGACTGTATTAATTTAATAATTCAGTAAATTATTACAGGAATCAATTGATTGGGTTGGAGATTACAATGAACCATTGACCGGTTTTTCATGGCGAGGTGGGTCTGAACGAGAGACCACGGGCATCCAGATATGGAGTGAAGTCTTCCTTATTAATAAGCCTGATGGTAAAAAGGTATGATGCTAACTTCTTAAATGAAATTAAGTTTTCACTTGCAATGATTGCCATTTTCTCAAGACTCTTGTAAATGCTCCTTAAAACCTCTTCTAGTAACAAGGCTAAAATTGTGACAACATAGAACAGTAGATCAGTAAGCTAGTGTCTATAGTTTGTTTCTGTTATGTTGGATTGCTGGTGAAAACTAATCATTACAGAAATCAGCAGCTGATTAGTAATTTGATTTTTTGTGACACTTATGGCACACATAAGAAATTATTAAGTGTTCAAGCTATAACAAATAGTTTGTTTTAGTCCTTATGGCACTATCCTGTGGTAATCTTAATGCCTTGTCTGTCAATAATATACTTTACTTGCCTGTAGATTGCAGTGTTACTGATGGATACTCAGGGAACCTTTGACAGTCAGTCAACTTTGAGAGATTCGGCCACAGTGTTTGCCCTTAGCACAATGATCAGCTCAATACAGGTATGGAATAAAAAAATTCATTTTGATGAATTTTTTTAAAGATAAAAATTATAACTATGTGTGTTTCATGTGATAATTGGGACAAACAACAAACATGGTAAATCATATATATTATTGATGACTCAATTGGCATGATCGTTCTTGCAGTTTCTGTACGAGTAGCATTTTTCCTGTTACTATAATCTAATTATTGATCAGCTTTCAAATTACTTACTTTAGTTAGAAAGTTATATTGTCTTACCGATGATATTTTTTCTGTTCAAGGCCTACAATAAACTTAATTATATTAAATCTTATATGCAAATATCATTAGTAATACTTGTTATGTTGCCTTTGTTGTTTTTTACTGTCAAGTTGGTTCCGACGTACAGCAACCCTGTATTGGGTTTCTGAGGAGTGGCCAGTGGATTTGAACTGCTGACCTTGTGGTTAGCAGTCCAGTACTGGATCCTATAGTGCCATACCAGGATTCCTTACCTGTTTTTATTATTTGTTAAATGCCGACAAGTTGGTTCCGACGCATAGCAACCTAGTAAGGGGTTTTCAAAGAGTGGCTGGTGAGTTTGAGCCACTGACCCTTACAGTTGAGTAGTTATCCTACAGCGCCACACCAGGACTCCTTACCGATTATAAATTATGCTTAATGAAGTACGATTTATAAATAAAAGTTTGCTCTACAGTGCCAGTAGAAAATTTCTAAATGTAAAAACACTTAGGTATGTTCATAGTGTTTTGAAACATTTTAGTATGTATGACGCGGCTTCAAACTGTTTGTGGGAAAATGGAATTAAAAGATAATGGAAGCTTTCCTAGTACTTCTTGAAGCCAACTCATTTTAGAGAAAATAAATATTTTTATGTAATTTTTAAAATCTTCCTTTTCTTTTTTGCTTCTCAGCCATTTTGTAAGTGTTGTTTTTGAGGTTATTGTAGCCTTTCAAAATTGTCCTGAAAGACCCTAGAGACTTTTACTATAAGCACAGAATACATAGCATAGAAGACTTTAAGGCCATTTTTATATATTTTCTCTTCAATGGAGAGAACACACAGCAGATCCATATGAAAGATAAGGGAGCTTCAAAGACATCTAAAGCATGGTGCTGGTACGCTGTGTTCTAGGATGAGCGCTAGACTGCTAACCACAAGGTTGATGGTTCCAACTCTCCTCAAAACCCCTATACACAATCAACGATGAGTCGGAAAAGACTCAGTGGCACTTAACAACAACAATAAAGCAAAGTCAGGATGGAAGACCAGGGTGAAATTATGAAATGGAGATAAGCAAATAGAGATTAGAGCTATTGAACCAGTAATGAGGGCATCATAGGCTTCAGAGTCATAGGACAGAGGAGAAAAGAAAGACTGATTTTTTTTTTCTAAAGGACTTATACTAAAGTATAAGTCATGGTTGGTTATAACCTATGATTCACTAACCTTTAAAAACTATCCTTCTTTAAAAACAACAACAAAAATTATCCTTCTTAAGTGAATGATCCTTTTGAATACGGACTTAGTATCTAATTTGTTTATAATCAATAGGACAAGGCCCGTATGCATGATAATTAAACCAGATAGACTTTGCCTGTAAAACATTTATTATTTTTTATATTTGATCTAAAGTCATTGAATATTTTCATTGAAAATTTAAGTCCCTAGTAATGAGCTATGGTAGTGTAGTGGTTATGAATCAGGCTGTTAACCTCAGGGTCAGCAGTTCGAAACTACCAGCTGTTCCGCGGGAGAAAGAGGAGGCTTTCTGCTCCCGTAAAGACTTACAGCCTCGGAAACCCTGTACAGGGTTGCTATGAGTCGGAACCGACTCCATGGCACATAACAACAATAACAGTAATGATTTTTATTATATGAGAAATAATTTATTTAAATAAGTATGCTGTTTATTCACTATGTAAACATAAATGCATCCTTCACTTTTCTTTGAATTTACCAATATTTATCCCTCTCAAAAACCAATGTCACTTTTATGATGTAATCTCATAAAGCAATAACACATATATGTAAGGATGTAAACATAAAAGTCAAAACACAACTTCCATTATTAGGAAACATTCTGTAAACTAAAAACCAAACCCACTGCTATCGCGTCAACTCTGACTCACAGTGAGCCTTTAGAACAGAGACCTGCAGCTATCCATAGGATTCCCAAAGCTGTAAATCTTCCACTGAAACAGAGTGCCACAGTCTCCTGCAGGTTCAAACTACTGACCTGTTGGTTAGCAGATGAGCACTTTAACCAGTGTATCACTAGAGCTCCTTGGAACATTCTCCAGACATTAATAATTGATTGTGAAACAGTCAACTTAACTTTTCAAAACAAAACTTTTCATGTGAGTTGTTCATGTTTTCATTTTGGTATGCCTGGAAGAATGGTCATTTTATTGACAAATTGTTAAATTAGGTTGATACAATAATTTTAATATTCTGTCTCCAGAGTTGGGAGTTATTATGTGTCTGGAACATTTTTTGATCATTAAATTTTTTTGAACATTTATAAAATCCTCTGCCAGGATCTTATAAATAGCATTACATAAGAATGCATGTAAGGTTTTGATTTTGTGGTAATAGTTAGAAAAATTGTTGTTGTTGTTAAGTGTCGTAGAGTTGGTTCCGACCCATAGCGACCCTGAACAGAGTTGCCGAGGCTGTAAATCTTTACGGGAGTAGAAAGCCTCATCTTTCTCACACAGAGCAGCTGGTAGTTTCGAACTGCTGACCTTGTGGTTCGCAGCCCGATTTGTAACCACTACGCTACCAGAGCTCCTTATTTAGAAAAATAGAGAATGACAAAATAAGTGCCTAGAATGATGTTACCTATTTCCTCATTTTGATTTTCTTTCTTAATTAAGGTGTATAACTTGTCACAGAATGTCCAGGAGGATGATCTCCAGCACCTCCAGGTAATGGTGTTTACATTGATATTCTTTTTCTGTTTATCTGGTAATTTTGGAGGCACATATATCAGAGTTTCGGAGTTTTGTTGTGCCATCTTCTACTCTGAGAACCCTAACAATTCAGAAAACACCTCTAACAAGAAGGCCTGTCCTATTTCCAGACTTTGTGTTCTGACCTTGTATGGATATGTTCTTTCTCATTCAGTTTTCAAATTCCTTTGCTTCTTTAAACCTGTTTGCTACCAACGCTGTGAATGTGAAAATATGTGACAAATTAGAATGCAGAAAAAAATGTATGGTTAAAAAATGACCCAAAATATGACTTTGAAGACTTACTACCAGGGATATAATAATTGCTAGTGTGATATTAATCATCTGTTAATAATGGTACCATGTCAGATTTTTTCCCCCTGTGGATCACTTTATAGTTATAAACCATGAGATATCTCATAGAATTCTACGTTAGCTCTCAGAGGCCACATCATTGTTTCTTTACATTTATAGATGAGCAAACTAAGGCAGAAAGAAATAAATGACATGGCAAAACTCCTACAGCTAGTTAATGATAGTATGGTGACAAAAACCTGGGTCATCTGACTGGGCTCAGTGCTTCTTCCACTCTCCACGCATCATTTAAAGAAGTAAAGGATTCAATATTTTGTATAGATCACATCTCTATAACAATCTTTGCTCTCTTTCAATTTATGTTATTCTTGGTTACTTTGTAAAACTTATTAATTCTATGATAGTTTATTTCCATATATTTTATAGAAAATTTTACTCACAATATGTTATTTTCTTGTAATCAGCAAATCTTGACATGTAGCAAAATGTGCAAGTCTAACAGATAACAGCGAATAACGGAGCAGGATAAGGGTTGGGTAGTAATCTGTGACTTGGGATTTATATTGAGCATTGTTCTTCATTATATTTCCAAGGTGTTATACTCATCATTTATGACAAGTAGACATTATACTGAATACTTAAACATTTCTCATAATAAGGACTAATGGCATAACACTATTTTGATACCAATCTAGGGGTTTCCATAAAAGGGCAAATTTATGAACTTTAATATTAAACCATCTTTTTTTGAGATCATTTAAAAAAATTGTCCTGTAAATGACAACACCTTAACTTTCCTTCAGAAAAGATTATGAATTCAAGTTATGTTACAAAATGACCCTAATGGGAATGTCTCTCTATTCCCAGGACTAGATGGATTTTAAACATGCTGTTCAGGTTTTTCATTTTGTCACTCTGATCAGATGATTAGTAATGAGTCTTACTATTTTCCATCTAAACTCCCATAATTCCTATCAGAGTGGAGATGTGGCTATGTGGGAGTATCCTAAATGAGCAAAGTGTGTTAATCCTCTTGCCAGTGTTCTTCCCCAGTTCTGAACTGTAACACTGAGGGTTGTTACTCTGGTGGCATTTCCTGTGGACAGATAAGGAAACCCACTTGACCAGTCTGGGTAAAACTTTTCAGCAGAAGCCAGTCACTCTCTCAGGTTTATGTTCTCTAAAACCTTACATTTCTGGCACTATAAAAACTCAAATCATGATGCCTTGTGATGTCAGTTAGGAGCAATAAAAAGTAAGAGAAGGCAGTGTATTGGATTTTCCACTTTTTAAGCCAAATGCCTATATGTTTTTGTAATTACCCAGGTCACCATGTCATTAAATGTTTTCAGGAAACGTTTATAAAATGTATCTTACATAATTTATGGATTTCTAGTCTAATCAATGCCAGTTCTGATTTGAAAGGTCATTTAGCATGTTCTTCCTTCTTACTCACTTCCCCAAGAAAAATGTGTCCCATGTTCTAGATATAAAAAGTATTACCTTTAAAATAGAACTTAATTTTTTAAAAATGTACTTTGTCTTTAACTTTTTAAATATCTTAATTACAATAGCTCTGCTATATCTGTACAATAATTACTTCCTTAAAGTGGTTGTTGTAATCTTAATAATATAGTATTCTGTTTCAGCTAGGGGGAAAAATGAACAGAAGAAAGCCAAGAAGTAAAACTTTGAAGATACTGAAGTTTTCTTTTTGTTGTTTTTGTTGTTGTATATGTGTGTGTATGTGTGGGTATGATTTGCCTTCTAGCTTTTCACTGAGTATGGCAGACTGGCAATGGAGGAAACATTCCTGAAGCCATTTCAAGTGAGTAGGGTTAAAATGATTGGAACTTTTTGTTAGATTTTCCTGAACACTATAACCAGGCATACTTGTATTAATTAGTTGAGAGAGCCATATTTCTTTCTCTTTTTCTTTATTTTATTCAATTTCCATTATTGAATACTTATTTGATGAAAGGAGGACATAGAAATAGGAAAATGAAAAGACAATAAGACATTTTGGTGCCTGTGAAAGTTATCAGCTTTCCTTCCTGAACTCAATCCTGGAGTTCTCATAGAGTCCAGAAGAAAACTGACATATTTGTCAGACATAAAAGCTAAAAACAATCAACCAGACAAGACTTCTGGGAAAATAGAAAGTGATTGCTAGTCACAGCAAAAGTCAGGTGAGTTCCAGAGACAGGATATTGGGTGAAGTAGAGCTTTACAGTGGTGCCATTTTCTCTTACACATTGACTTGCATGTACTTCTCTACTGCTGTAGAGCGTCGGAAACACTTCAACCAGCTCAGTTCCTGCTGGGGGCAGCCAAAGAACATCAGGGCACCATCTAAACTGGGACTGAGTCATTTAAATAGCCCATCTGGTCCTTAATGCTCCCTTCTGCCCCTACCCTTCTTTATCTTCCATGGATAAGAAAATTATAGCTAAGTCAAAAAGCCCTTTACAATAGTACCTTAAACAGATTGAAACACCTCAAACAAATTTAAACACCAAAGACTGACCACCTGAGGCATGATTCCCACTGCCTAAGCTTATCAGTGGGTGCTCAAGAAAGGCCCTTGAATTTGCTCCTCCTCTTAGGTATATTGCTGACTGCAGGGTTGGCAATTAATATCCACAAGCTGCTCCTCAGAACCCTTATTACAGGGTCACTATGAGTCGGAACCAACTCAGTGACACCTAACAACAACCCAAGTATGTATCAACAGCTAAGTTGGCTCATTCCCCTAGCACAATGTGAGTTTACAGGAAAACTTAATTTTTGCAGAACACTTAATAAAGGACAAAATATAATCAATGGATTAGGAAATACGTAATAACACTGGACCACAAGGTCAGTTTGAACCACCAGCCGCTCCTCAGAAACCCTATGTAGGGCCCTGTGAGTTAGAACCAACTCCATGGCACTTAACAACAATAATCATGATGAACACCTGGTGTGGTGCTGTAGGCTAAGCACTGGGCTAGAAGCCACAAGATCAAGACCACCAGCTGCTCCTTGGAAACCTCTGTACAGGGTCACTATGAGTTGCAATCGGCTCCACAGCACTAACAACAGCAACAACAACAACATATTCATTGTATTATTATATAGTCTATTGCTCCATACAAATTACCCCCCAGCCACAAGCCTTTATTATCTTACACAGTTTTAAGGGCCTGGAAGTGACGTAATCAGGATGGTTTGGCCTCAGAGTCTCTTGTGAGGTAGCAATCAAGCTATTTTCCATGGTACTTTCTCTGGAAACTTGACTGGAATTGGAGAATATGCTTCTAAATCTACTCCCATGTCTGGTGGTGGTTATTGTTAAGTGTCGTTGAGCAGTTCTGACTAATAGTGACACTGTATAGGGTTTCTGAGGAGCAGCTGGTGAGTTTGAACCTCTGAACTTGCGGTTAGCAGTCATGCTTGTCCTACAGCACTGTTTCTTCACCACATGGGCTTCTTTATAGGGCTGCTCCTGACTTCCAGTTACAAATGATCCAGTTACGAGAGAGCAACCAAGAGAAGCTGCAGCATTTTTCAGTCTTGGAATTGTCACATCACTTCTACTGTGACTATAATAAGAACTTGATCTATCATACAGGCCTACCCTGGCATAATGTGGGAGGTGGACTAAACAAAAATGTAAATATCAGGAGTCAGGGATCGTGAAGGTTCTCTTGGAGACTGGCCGTCAAAGGTGCATGTTAGATATTGTTAATAAGGAAAAAGTATTTAATACTTTCAGTAACATTGTTGTTGGTAAGTGTCATTGAGTTGTTTCTGACTCATAGTTATTCTGAGGGTTTTCAAGGAGTGGCTGTTGTATTTGAACTTGACTCTGTGGTTCAAACCAACCTTGAAGTCGAGTGCTTGTCCTACAGTGATTAGGTAATTTGGATTAGCCTTCTTTCTGATAACACTCAGAAAACCTTTACAGAAAATTAAAAATTTATTTGACTATATAAGAGTCGAGGAGTCCTGGTGTGACACTGTGGGTTAATGCATCACACTGCAAAGTCTTTTGAACTATAAGGTCGGTGGTTCAAGCTCACCAGCTGCTCCTTAGAAACCCTATACAGGGTCATTATGGGTTGGAATCAACTTGACAGCACTTAACAACAACAACAATATAAGAGTTGAAGTCCTGGTGTGGCACTGTGGGATAAGGCACTGGACCACAAGGTCAGTTTGAACCATAAGGTCAGTGGTTCAAACTCACCAGCCAATACTTGGAAACCCTATACAGGGTTGCTATGAGTCTAAATCAGTTCAACGGCTCTTAACAAGATGTAAAAGCGTTAGCAAGATAGTAGAAACTTGTTGAGATTCATAGAAAGATGGAGGTCCAGGGAAGTGACCTCAGAGTTTGGGGCCACTATTTATTTGTATAGAGTATTGTCCAACTCTGGAGAGAGAAGATGGTTAGTACTTTGGACAGTTTACTGGGGCCTTAAGGGGTAGAGAATGGAGTCCAAGTCATGCAACTAGGGAATGTCCCTGGATAATTCATTTTGCTTTGGTTGGAGGCCCCAAAGGGCTGTGCCCTAGGGGGGAAAAAAACAAACTGGAAATACAAATCCCTTGCACGAATGGTAGCTCAGCTTTGAATCATACTATTTCCTGAAATTTCATTAAAATGATCCCAGTGTATTATCAGTTACAGGTTTCAAGAACTAGTGGTGCACTCAAGCTCCTAAGAGAAGCCTATGTATGTCCTTTTTAACAGAAGGTAAAATCATGCTGGCACTTAAATGATTTCTACAGTAGTTCTGCAGCTGTTTTCAGCAAACTGTTAAAAATAGTCACGTACATGAAGAGATTGGGCTAAGTGAATAAAAACCTAAAGAAAACAGAAGCAGGTCCTTAAGAGTGACAGATTATAGTTATTAGAATTACTTAATATAAGGAGTCCTGGAGTGGTGCTGTGGGTTAATACGTCAGACTGCAAAGTCATTTGAACTGCAAAGTTCAAGCCCACCAGCTATTCCCTGGAAACGCTATACAGGATCTCTATGAGTCCAAACTGACTCCAAGGCACTAAACAACAATATGTTAAATGGACTCCTGGTGTGGCACTGTAGAATAAGCACTGGTCTGCTAACCACAGGATGGTCATTCAAACCCACCAGCTGCTCCTTGTAAACCCTAAATAAGGTTGCTGTGAGTAGGAACTGACTTGACAGCACTTAACAACAAAATATATTAAATAATAATTTCTAATTTAAAGTGATTTAAAAAATACTGAACAAAATTACCACCCAAGTTTTGGTCCTTCCACCTATCAGGTGGAGTGTTAAAATTAACTTCTTGTTGTTATTGTTGTTGTGTGCCGTGGAGTTGGTTCCAACTCATAGCGAACCTGTACAGGGTTTCCGAGGCTGTAAATCTTTATGAGAGCAGAAAGCCTCATCTTTCTCTCACAGAACAGCCAGTAGTTTCGAACTGCTGACTGTGAGATTAGCAGCCCAATTAGTAACCACTGTGCTACCAGAGCTTCTTGTTAAAATTAACTAGACTTTAAAAAAAATTACATGTGATTGTTAACATTTCAAAGGGTACCACTAGAATAATTGTTGTTATTAAGAGCCATTGAGTAGGTTCCAAATCATAGGGATCCTGTATAGGGTTTCTGGGGAGCAGTTGGTGGGTTTGAACTGCTGACTTTCAGATTAGCAGTCTGGTGCTTATCCTATAGTACCACACCATGATTCTAATTTATTTAATATCCAGAGCAAGTACTGTTGTTGTTAGGTGTCGTCAAGATGGTTTCTATCCATGGCGATCCTGTATAGGGTTTCCAAGGAGCGGCTGGTGAGCCTGAACTCCCGGCCTTGCAGTTCACACTAACTTTGCAGTCCAGCACATTAACCCACAGTGCCATACCAAGACTCCATCCAGAGCAATAGAGAGGGGAAATAGAATTTTAAAAAGAACAAACAAGTACCTTAGTCAATCCAAGGCAGATAAAGAGGGGGAAAAGGCAGCAGCAGCAAGAAAGAGTCACACACACACAAATCACAGAAAAAGTCGGCAAAGTAAGTTCAAATGTATCAATGACTTCAGAAACATGTTAGTTGCCATCAAGTTAATTGCAACTCATGACTTCTGTGTAACAAACAGAACACCATCTTCAGGATAGTTGCTGGTTGGTTCCATTGTTGTGGCTGTTGTGTCAGTCCATCTCTTTGAGGGTTTCCTTCCTTTTCATTGACCTGCTACCAAATGTGGTATTCTTTTCTATTGATTGATGTTTCCTGCTGATGCTTCCAAGAAAAATGAGCAAAAGTCTTGCCTTCCTCACATCCAGTGAGGACTCTGATTGTATTCTTCTTAAGACTGATGCATTCATTTTTCTGGAAGTGCATAGTATATTTAATATTCTGTCTTCTTTTTTCATTGTTCACCTTTCAAATGTGAGCAAGAACTATTTAAATTAAAATGATCAATTAAAAGAGAGCGTTAGTTTGTGTAAAAGTTTAAAATTCCACTTTATGCTATTTATATCAAGCCCCAAAACCAAGCCCACTGCTGTCAAGTAAATTCTGACTTATAGCAACTCTATAGGACAAACTAGAACTGCCCCAACAAGATTTCCAAGCTTGTAAATATTTATAGCAATAGAATGCCACCTGTTCTCCCAGGGAGCGGTAGGTGGGTTCAAACTGCCAACCTACTAGTTAGCAGCCAAGCACTTAACCACTATGCCACCAGGTTCCTCATGCTATTTATGAGTCATATTAAAACATAAAAAGTCTTCATTTGAATATAAAGGGATGGAAAATAGCTACTAGATTCTTCTGTCATTTAAAACAAATCATTGGTGAGATTGAAGTTCAGATCTTGTTAAAGTACTGTATGATAATTAGGGCATTGCTTTGGTTTTTCCTCATCTCTGAACTTGTTATTTGAGACTCCATTGGTACAGACTGGGGAACGCCACTGTAAATTCTGGAAAAGAACTTCAGGTCTTGTACCAGCAGATGTCACTGCTCCTTATATTTCACCAGATACACTAACACCAAAAGAGACTACATGCAGTCCCTGGATAAATTGCTTCTGTTCCTAAATCTCTCTTTAAGTTGAATTTGTACATAAATCAGAACAATTAGGTACAGTTTATATCTAACATCATTCAGTCAGATGCTTGTCTTTGTCTGTACCTATGCTCTGATGAAAAATAAAAATAGTTACTGCCTTTAAATATAAATATATATAGTTGTTGTTAAGTGCCACTGAGTCGGTTCCGACTCATAGCGACCCTGTACAGGGTTTCCGAGGGTGTAAATCTTTACGGGAGTAGAAAGCCTCATCTTTCTCCTGCGGAGCGGCTGGTAGTTTCGAACCGCTGACCTTAACGTTCGCAGCCCGATTCGTAACCATTACGCTACCAGAGCTCCTGTATATATATCAAAGAGCTTTTCAGCAAACAATGGAAACAAACTTTAAGATCATTGTTGTTAAGTGCCGTGTCATCAAGCCAGTTCTGACTTATAGTGACCCTGTATAATGTTTCCAAGGAGGAGCTGGTGGGTTTGACCCATCAACCTTGTGGCTACCAGGTCAGTGCTTATACTACAGCACCACACCAGGACTTGTTGGTAAATTGTTGGCATTCTGAAATATCAGTGAAGTACAGTTTTTTAACTGAATGAATCAATTGTTGTTGTTATGTGCCGTGGAGTCAATTCCGACTCATAGCGACCCTGTACAGGGTGTCTGAGGCGGTAAATCTTTATGGGAGCAGAAAGCCTCATCTTTCTCCTACGGAACAGCTTGTAGTTTCGAACTGCTGACCTTGAGGTTAGCAGCCCGATTCATAACCACTACGCTAATGAATCAATAGCAACTCTGAAACAGGTTTGGATTTAGACAAGATCTATATATATGAAATCAACATGAGGAACTTGCTAAGTGGTAAAAGTGACATCTAAAATCATTTAATAATATTTGAGATTAAAGAAGACAAATTCAAAATTAAAAAGATTAGAACTCATAAAATTTAAAGCTAAAATGGAAATTTACTCAGACCAGAAAACATTTAAAAGGAGTTTTAATGGTGCTAAAGGATAAGCACTGAACTGCTAACTGCAAGGTTGGCAGTTCTAATTTACCAGTCACTTTGCTGAAGAAAGATGAGACTTTCTTTGCATGGATTCCTATTGTGGCACTGTAGGGTCAGCACTGGACTGCAAACTATAAGGTTAGCAGTTCAAACCCACCAGCTGCTCCTCAGAAATCCTATACAGGGTTGCAATGAGTTGGAACCAACTTGACGTCACTTAACAACAACTAAGATTTACAGCCTTGGGAACCCCCCTATACAGAGTCACTCTGAGTCAGTATCGACTCTCTGGCACTGATGTGGATTTTTTGTTTAAACATTAAATGTAATTTAATAGCTCAAAATTAAAATTAAACTTAATGTAATTAAAATAGTCAAAAGACACAGAGAAAAAACCAATTCCAAAGTCAAGTACCTTTTAATGAAATCTTATTGAAGTCATGAAACTTTGGTAGTAGGTCAGCTCTTCTATTCTTTTTATCTGAGAACAGCTTTATTCATTTGGGTAAAATTATAAGAACATTTTGAACATTGCCTGGGAAAGTAAGGAGAAGGATAATAAAAATATAATCACAATGATTTTGAACTAAAGCTAAATTAAATTCAGCAAGTTTAAAATAGAAGCATTCTTAACTCTGAAGCAGAGTCAAATGATTAGTAATTAAGAAGGATCTTGCCTAGTTTTGGAGAAAGAGGAGGTTGTCAGCTGCCATAAAGATTTACAGCCTTGAGTCCCAAGATGGCGGCCACCATAAAGACGAGAGCTGCAGAAGATATCAGTGTTCTTTTTGAAGACCAACGAAAGATGAACAAATTAGTACGGAACATGAGCAGAATCACAGACCTAAAGGCAGAAATAGAAGTAAAAAAGAAACAACTCCAAAATCTGAAAGATACTTGTGATGACATCATGCGGCCGGTGACGAATGTTTAATGTTTTATCAATTGGTCAGTGCTTTCATTAGCCATTCTAAAGAGGAAACACAAGAAATGTTAGAAGAAGCAAAGAAAAATTTGTAAGAAGAAATTGATGCCTTAGAATCCAGAGTGTTAAGTTCAGTGGGTAAGTGTTTTTAAGTGCCATCAAGTGAGTTCTGACTCACAGTGACCCTGTATATGGTTTCCCAGAAAGTGGCTGATGGATATGAACCACCAACCTTGTGGTTAGCAGTCCAGTGCTTATTTTCCCAGGTGTTTGCTGATATGAAAGTTCAATTATATGCAAAATTTGACAGCAACATAAACTTTGGAAGCTGATGAGTTACACATTTTATAATACTTTTAAAAAATGTGTTTAATAAACTTGAATGTAGTTTAACATGATAATTTCCCTTCAAATGATATGGAAAGCAAAAAAAAAAAATTTAATTTCCCTTTATTTTATGGACACTTGCCTATTTTCATGTCTTGCTTATTTGTGTTTTTAAAAGAAGACAGTTTTTCATTTCTGTAATTTGTGTAATGATTATTACAAGTCTAGGGACTTTATGGAGTCCTGGCATGGTTCTATGAGTTAATGCGTGGGACTGCAAAGTCAGTTTGAACCATAAGGTCAGTGGTTCAAGCTCCCCAGCTACTCCCTAGAAGCCCTATACAGGATTGCTATGAGTCAGAATGGACTGGACAGCACTTAACAATAACAACAAGATGGGACTTTATGTCATGTTATTTAAATCAGTTAAGAAAAAACATTTACAACCTTGGAAACCCTATGAAAAAGTTCTACTCTGTTGCATAGGGTCATTATGCATCTGAGTCGATTCAGGGGCATTGGGTTAGTTAGTGGGTTAGCCCAGGTAGCAAAAAAGTGAGGGCAGTTAGCCAAAGAAATAAATCACGGAATTAATAGATGAATTTGTTTCTTAAATCAAAAGCCAATTTCCATTAAGATGTAGTATTGTTGTTGTTAAGTACCATGGAGTCGGTTCCGACTCATAGTGACCCTACACAGGGTTTCCGAGGCTGTAAATCTTTACGGGAACATAAAGCCTCATCTTTCTCCTGCGAAACAGCTGGTGGTTTCGATCTGCCAACCTTGAGGTTAGCAGCCCGATGTGTAACCACTGTGTTACCGGAGCTCCTTATTAAGATGTAATAGAGCTAACAAAAAGATCAGTCAATGTACTTAAAAATCACATAAAAAAAAAAAAATCAAAAGTGACGTGAATTCAGTTTAAAAGCAATACTGAAAGAAAAGAGCATTGGTCAGAGTTGAAAACAGTGTGTATCTAAAATGAATTTAATAGTATCTGACAGTTGGAAATTTTTCCATAATCAGCAGTAAGGATCTTCACCCCAGGATGTATTGTTGTTTAAGAGCCAGCCATCGAGTTGGTTCTGACTCATAGCAACCCTGTATAGGGTTTCTTTCCAAGGAGCGTGGGTTTCAACTGCTGACTTTAGGTTAGCAGTCCAGTGCTTTTCCTAAAGATGTGTAGCATTTTCTGATTTCTTTGGTATAAATATGAGTACTTCCACCATGTCAGACTTCAAGCTATCATCACATCAACTGACTTCCAAATTTCCTCAAAGTTTAACAGTTGTTTCTTGCAAGTTTGAATTAGCCCACTGTATAGCGCCCAGGAGTGCTCAGTAGTAATAGAATCCATATTAAGATGTAGTCTTCTCCGTGATATGTTCTCTAAATGAGGGTCTGCCTCACTTGTTTTGTTTACTCAAGAGCACCTGAATCTTAACTATAATAATAAAGCAAGAGCTACTTCATTGATATATCTATTCTATGGATAATAACTTTAGGTTCTTTAACGTATATACCTGAGAACTTCAGACAGTTTATTTGAGGATGACTAGTACTAAGGAGCTCTGGTAGTGTAGTGGTTGTGAATCGGGCTGTGAACTGCAAGGTCAACAGTTCGAAACTAACAGCCGCTCCGCAGGAGAAAGATGAGGCTTTCTGCTCCCATAAAGATTTACAGCCTTGGAAAACCCTGTTCAGGGTTGCTATGGGTCGGAACCAACTCGATGGCACTTAACAACAACAGTACTTACCATTAAGGAGCTCTGGTAGTGTAGTGGTTATGAAGCGGGCTGTGAACTGCAAGGTCAGCAGTTCGAAACTACCAGCTGTTCTGTGGGAGAAAGATGAGGCTTTCTGCTCCCATAAAGATTTACAGCCTCGGAAACTCTATACAGGGTCGCTATGAGTCAGAACCACTCCATAGCACTTAACAACAACAATAATACTTACCATTAATTTAAGCATGATTGTATATAATAACTGCATATTTTACTAGGACTTTGTATAGTCATTTCCAGTTTGCTCTAAGAACTTGATAAGACTATCTTGCCAAATGTAATGGGAAATTTCATTTTAGTCTGCTTTGAATTTTTCTTCCTTGCTTGTTTGGATTTATATAAGCCATACCTGGCCCCACTTTGATCTGCATTCCTAGAATCAGGGCTTTTAACCCATTTATTTCCATTTTGACCCCCAGCTGAGAATTTACCTTTCTACCCCAGATTGGACTCCTGGTATGGCACTGTGGATTAGTACTGGACTGTGAACCACAGGTCAGCATTTCAAACCCACCAGCTACTCCTCTGAAGCTCCATACAGGGTTGCTATGAGTCAGAACCAACTTGACATCATTTAACAAACACAACAACAACCCCAGATATACTGAATGAGACTGTACAATTTAACAAGATTCCCAGATGATTCTTATAGATCACCAGGTGATTGTTATGTATACATAAGAATCATTTGAGGTTCTTGTTAAAATGTAGATTCTGATTCAGTATATCTGGGAAGGGAACACAAATTATCAGCAAGGATCAAACCAGAATGAACCAGTTCAAAGCCCTGATTGGGATGATTACATCCTTAAGTCAGGATCCATAATACTAATTATGTAAAATTTTCAGATTCTAAGACATTTTCGAAATTCAGTTTAAATGTTTTAAAGAACAAGAGAAACCCTCTTGACCACTACAGAGAAGAGATGAATGACAAGCATACACAGGTAGCCGAGAGCATACGAATTGGGCTGTTAATATCAAGGTCAGCAGTTCAAAACTACCAGCTGTTCCGCGGGAGAACGATGAGGCTTTCTGCTCCCGTAAAGATTTACAGCCTCGGAAACCCCGTACAGGGTCGCTATGAGTCGGAACCAACTCCACGGCACATAACCACCACCACCACCAGCTGCAGAGTTCTTAGCTTCATGGTCTGCTGTCAGTTACATTCATTTTCCTTTTGTGTGGCTCTGCAGCTCTCTCTGTGTATGCTTGTCCGTCACCTCTTCTCAGTTCTTCTGGACTATGGAGGTGAAGAGGGTGTCTTTTGTTCTTTTATGTGGAGATAGCAATATGTTTGTTATTGGGTCTATGGGAAAGTAGATTCCCCATCATGCTGGAATATGGACTCTGTGAGACCTCTGTGTTAGACCACTAAATGTGCTTTTTAGCTACTAGGCTGGGAGTTTATTATTTAACCATTTATGCCCTCTAATTATATAATATAAAAAGAAATGAAAACATTCCCCAATTTACTAATCTCAAGATTTGCTTGAGTTAATTTTTTAGATCCCAATACATTTTTACATGTGAGGTATGTTTATAGGTCAGTCTGTGAAAGCCAGTGTAATCTAAGTAAGCATGTAACAACAACAAAAACAGAAAAGCCCTGGTGGTGCAACTGTTGAGTACTTAGCTGGTAACTAAAAACCGGATGGTTCAAATCCACCAGTCACTCTGCAGGAAAAAGATTGTCAGTATTATTTAGTAAACATCATTTTTAAGTGTTGTCAAGTCAGTTCTGATTCATAGTGATTCTATAGGGTTTCCAAGGAGCAGCTGCTAACATTGTGGTTAGCAGTCCTGTGCTTCTCCTATAGCACCACACCAGGACTCCTCAGCCTTGCAAAGTCTCATGGGGCTGCTATGGGTTGGAATCAACTTGATGGCAAGGAATTTGGTGTTTGTTTTTTTAAAACTTAAATAGTAGCTGCAATAACCTTGGTTCCTTTAAGCCATTCCTATAACCCTGAATATCCAGTTCTTCTTTGACTATCTTAGGCATTGGAGCCCTGAAATACAGTGCTGGCAGAATTTAGGTTGTGTGGCTAAACATAATAGATGGAGTTTTTGTGGTATCTGTAGCCTTAGTGATAAATTCAGAGCCAGGCGTCTTAAAAATGATTCTCAGAGCACCTGTATTTAGAGAAACCAGGAAACTTCTTAAGTTTTTCAATTTCAGAGTCATACATACCCATTGTTACTGTTGTTGTTAATTGCCACCCAGTCAGTTACAACTCATTGTGACCCTGTATAGGGTTTTTGAAGAGTGGCAGATGAGTTCGAACCACTGACCTTGCAGTTCAAACCTGGCCTTGCAGTCCAGTACTTACCCTACAGCACCGTACCAGGACTTCATAATACGCTGTTGTTGTTGTTGTTAAGTGTCATCAGGTCGGCTTTGACTCATAGCAATCCTTTATAGGGTTTTTAAGTTGTTGTTAGGTGCCGTCAGGTGGGTGACCACACCTGTCATCCTGCCTCACCTTCCAAGGCAATACATTTTTATGGACTCACACTGCCACGTCTTTCTCTCATGGTGCATCTGGTGAGTTTAATCTACTGACCTGTCAGCAGTCAAGCTTAACTGATGAACCACCAGAACCCCCTAATTATAATAATTATTTTTATAAACACATTTTATTTTGATGATATAAGAATGTTCATTTGCAGAATAAATTATTTGATAGTGATTTCAGCTATTCTGAAACAAAACATTCTGGGTCAAATAACTGTGATAATTGTAACTTCCAAGTAATACTAGAGAAATGCATGATCTCATGGAGAAAATGAGAGGCCATTGTCTGCCTGCTTGGGCTGGGAAATGAAGGGAAAAGAGATGATAGGGTTGAGAAAACTGCTTTATCCCATCATCAGCCATGGAGGGAGCATTTGGCAAATGCTATAGATCAGGACTGTTTGGGGTCAGAGAGCCAGTGTACCAGCATGTCCCAGGATGAGGGTATCAGGCAGGAAACTTGGAAATTTGAATGCTGATATTTTGTGGTTACTATCTAGATTGCTAACTTGAAAAAATGAGACTTCATCTTCAGTTTTACACATGGTCCTCATTATGTCCACTTGGGAAGATGCCCAGTAAAAAAGACCAAGAAATGAGATGGAAGTCTCCCAAGAAAAATGAAAAATATAACCAAATTCACATAGCTGATTTCATGAGCCTTCTATTTTGTAGAAGTTGTTTCTTAGATTTTCTTTATTTTTCAGAACAAGCATTTTATGTAGAAGTGTTCTGAATATGAATGTTATATTTTATTTTGATAAAAATGTTTATAAGATTTAGCTTCTATTTTAAAATAGTGTTGTTAAGTACCATTGCTTCAGTTTCGACTCATAAAGACCCTCTATAGGGTTTCCCAGGAGTGACTGGTGAGTTTGAACCACCAACCTTGTGGTTCAAACTGACCTTGCAGTCCTATGCTTATCCTACAGTGCCACACCAGGAGTTCTTAAAGATAGTAGATAATATTTTTTTCCTAATTCTCTTCTCCACAATATCTGTTCTTTCTTTTAAGAATCTACAGATTAAAAGGGAAACAAAGTGTGTGTGTGTGTGGGGGGGGGCTCCTTAGTGAAACAAGAAATGTCCATAATCACAAACTAGGAAGAATCCTGTTCAAGGAAGGAAGATATGACCCCAGGATTTTGAATCCAGCAAAACTGACTTTCAAGTATAAAGGGTACAAACTGTTAGCAACATGTAAGAATCAAGGAATATTCTTCCCCTGATCCCTTGATGAGAAATCTAATAAAGCATGAGCTTCAGTAGTCAAAGTGACTAGCGAGGCATTGGTACAGGACTGGGCATGAGCAGTGAATAGATAAAGAACTAAAAGAGAGTGTGCACCACATGGCATGTCTCTATTCAACGAAGGAAGATGGAAGAAAGGAAGTAAGAAAGGGAAGTGCATGTACTGAAAGACAAGAACCTCTTTAATGTTCCCATGAAATGGTTTTAATAGTTGATAGTAGCATTGATTGATAATTGCTGCTCTGAGGCTCTTCTAATTCAGTCTTTCCTTGTGTTTAAAGAACCAACATTCTCAACAAGGAAAGAAGGAAACACAGATGCGGTATTAAGTGAAAATTTTATTGTCCTGGATTTGAATTGGGAAGTATCACTATGAATTCATGTGATACTTTCTATTCATCTTCCTGAAAAGACCTCGAAACAATGAATAAACCAGTAGCACTCCCTAGATTGTGATACCTAAAAGAAAACAGTGCATCTTGAAGAAATGAGTGATTCTAGGTCTGGAACAGGAAATGAGCTTTGTACATCTTATCAAATCCACTAGACCAAGGAGACAACTTGAAGAAGCTCCTAGTAGATAGTAATGGACAATTTCAACTTAATTAAGAATGATCATTGTAATGAACTGAAATTCATCAAATACACTTAAACCTGTAATGTCACAGTTCTGGTGTGGTGCAGTAGGATAAGCATTCAACCTCAAGGTCTGCATGAACCTTGAGATCAGTGGTTCCTCAGAAATCCCATACAGGATCACTACAAATTGGAACCAATTTTTTAGCACTTAACAACAGCATAATGTCATAATGATATTTTAAAATAATGCCCAATTGATCACCCTTGAAAATGGGTAGAGAGCTAATTCATTATCTTGAAACTGGTAAATATAGTGGGAAAATCAAGCATTTATCCTGACTTTTGATATGAACCATATCACTGGGTAACTAGATAGTGGGTGAGGGGAAGCTTCTCTTTATAAAAGTGTTCCAACTAATAGATGAAAAATAATTGAGAGAATTAAGATAACAACATTTTGCAACCTCCACTGTGTCAGTAGATCTAAGTAAGCCTTAAGCACTAACAGCTTCTAGACCCACAAAAGGAGACATCATCATATACTCACTTCCTATAAACTTGCCAAAGAAATAAAATCTGAGTCAGAGTCAGATCCAGCCTGTATATCCAGCTGCCAATTTTCAGGAAATACAGACAAAAGAGAATGTTGAACTGTGCTGTGGATATAAAATTACCAAGGTCCAGGTTATGGGAAACTCCACAGGCCAAATTCTCAGATTCTTCAACAGATAAATTGTAAGGATAAGGAAAAGTAAAGGATGGAGGAGTAGCTTACCCTATGGCGCCACACCAGGACTCCTATCAGGACCCTAAAATATAGAAGAGGGCAGATTATGGAAAATAGATTGATGGCAATACAATGGAAATGATGAAGAAGGTAGAATCATTCTCTGCCATTTTTATTTTCTACAAGAAATTGCTGTAAATAAAGCAAAACATGGAGGAAGAAGAGAGAACAAATTCCAGAAAGCAAAGAACCTATGACTGATAGGGATTTGCTGTAAGATACACTCTCCTCTTAAATCTTAACAACAGTGGGCAGAGATATGCAGATAACAGAGGAAATAAGTCTTGTGGAGGAGTAGTAGAAATATCTAGTTTGTTCTCCTTCTCTCCTCTCCCCGTGTTACTGTCTTACAAATAACTGGATCCATTCAAACAAATGGAGTCCTGGTGTAGCACTGTATGATAAGCACTGAGCCGCAAGGTCGGTTTAAACCACAAGGTTGGTGGTTCAAATCAGCCGCTTCTCAGAAACCCTATACAGGGTTGCTGTGAGTTAGAATTGATCCGACAGCACTTAACAACAACACCATTCTAAGTAACGTTAGGTAATAATTGGAAATTAATCAGGACTTAAAATGTAGAAGTTGCAAAGTAAAAAGAATAAAATTATTATTAGGAAAAGGGAGATGAGCATACATTACTGAAGGAATTACTTCAGAAAATGGACTGAGATTTTAAACAGTTACTTGGTATAGTCTCAAAGAAACAACAGACAGCATGAACTCTCGTAAAGACTTAAAGAAAAGACATAGCAGAGGATAAAATGTGGCTGGATGATCAAGAAAGGAATGGAAGGGGAAAGTTAACATTACAGGTATCAAAAACATATTAAAAGTGACAAAACTTAGAAAAAAAATATTGAAAACCCTGTCATGGCTCCCCTAAGACTATGGCCCTTAGTCATCCTTCAGTTCTGGAAATGAACTCATTTCCACGGCTCAATTTTCAGCCAAACAAAAGGTCAATAAGGGAAACACCAGCACTAGTGAGGTATGCACACCTTAGAATAATCTATCCTTTGAGAGCCAAAAAGCAGCATTTATCCAAAGACAAAGTTCGGAAGGATTAGGAAAGAAGGAGAAATGCAAACAGGAAGTACAGGGAGGAAGCAAAATAAGTGATATTTCAATGTGAGGATTGCAATCAGTGACATGAAGCAAAATGTGTATGAATTATTAAATGTAAAATTGATGTGCTCTGTAAGCTTCAGTCAATTCACAATAAAAAGTTAAAAAGTAATAAAAATTTAAATGAGAAGTACAAAGACTATGCAGAAAATGCTTCTGATATGCTAAATAGAATCACATTACCAAAAAAACCCTTCAGTTATAGAAGATTAGAGGAGAAAGCACACAAAACAAAATGGAAAAGAAAGAGGAGATGTGAAAATTATACAGAGATGTTAATAGAGAAATGCAGAGGATTATTACAAGCTTCAGATTTATCATGAATCTAATGAAGTATAAGCTTCAGGGCTTCTCAGTAGCATGGACTCCCTCCAAGGCTCTGGGAGGGGCCCAGCAGTGTGTTCACATGGTCATTATTTTGGTAATGTTTGCAAACATTTACACTCAAGCTGCTATTATGTCAATGTCAGGATTTAACAAAAACAAAAATTGCAGACAAAAGAGAAAATGGTAAGAGGAAGTATGAATGTGCTAGTTTTCTCAGGGCAGGGATTAAAAGTGAAATATGTATTTTAAAAACATGACTCCAAACCAAAAAGGAAACAAAAAACAAAAAACCCTACAGACAACCGATATAAATAAAAGACTTGAATAAGCACTTCACACTAAAGTAAGACAAATCACCAGTCAGCACATGAGAAAGTGCTCAGTTTCATTAGTCACTGAAATGCAAGTGGAAACCACACTTCCTACCCATCAGAATGGTTTAAAAAGACAAATACGAAATATGATGTGGATATATAACATGGAGAACCCTCTAATAGCTCTGGCAGGGTTGTAAATTGGTACAGCACTTTGGAAAATTGGAAGTATCTTCTGATCCTAAACATATGCACACCTTGTTGTGTTGTTAAGTCCTGTCAACTTGGTTCCAACTCATAGTCACCCTGTATAGGATTTCCAAGAAGTGGCTGGTGGATTTGAACCACTGACCTTGTGGTTAGTAGTTCAGTGCTTACCCTATAGTGCCACAATCAGAACTCCATGCATAACTTATTACCCAGAAAAAATTCTGCTCCTAGTTTAGATCCAATAGAAATACATACGGCGGCGTGCTGATGTGGCTCTGTGAGCTAATGTGTCAGACTGCAGTGTCCTTTGAACTGCAATGTAGGTGGTTCATGCTCACCAACTGCTCCTTGAAAACCCTATACAGGGTCACTATGGGTCTGAGTCAATTCAACAGCGCATAACAACAACAACAACAACAAAGACACAGGAATGTTCACAGCAGCACTATTCATACTAGTCCAAAATTAGTAACAGAAATGCCCAACTACAGTAGAATGAATTAATAAATATTCTCAAAAAGCTTATCATGCAGTGACAACTGATGGTATACTCTTACGCAGTAATATGATGAATCTCACAAGCATAAAGGAGTTCTGGTAGCGTAGTGGTTACGAATCGGGCTGCGAACCTTAAGGTCAGCGGTTCGAAACTACCAGCTGCTCCGCGGGAGAAAGATGCGGCTTTCTACTCCCGTAAGGATTTACACCCTCGGAAACCCTGTACAGGGTCGCTATGGGTTGGAACCGACTCGAAGGCACTTAACAACAACAACTCACAAGCATAACATTGGTGAAAGAAGCTAGACACAAAGGAATAGCTAGTGTAGGATTTCTGACGAGACTATGCTGTTAGTGCTCAGGCTGGTGGTTAACCTGATCTGGGGGAAACGAATGAAAGAGGAGTGGGGATTCTGAAGTGCTGGACATGATCTAGGTGCTGGTTACCTCGTGCAGTCACTTTGTGAAGTCATTGAGCTGTACACTTACATGTGGAGTGTATTTCAATAAAAGATTTGAAAAATTACCATGTAAATGCAATCTCAAAGTTTGCCAAAATATTTTTTTCTTAACTTCAAAGGAGCCTATTAAGAACTTATGGTGAAAAGTCATTTATTGAAATTAAATGATTTCTTAAATATGTTTTTTTGTTACATTCAAGTATGTTTTCATTCAATACTTTTAATTTTAAATACCACATATAAAATGATCCTATTTTTTAAAATCAAATTATTTTTCTCTCTCTTTTTTTTTAACCTTCAGTTGTCCTCCATTTGTATATAGGAAGATACTCACCAAATGCCAACTATATTTACATGCAAGTGGTGGGATTTGGGGTGTTTTTTAAATTGAAACATACACACTTATATAGAGAGGGAGTCCTGGTGTACCACTGTAGGAGACAGCACTGAACCACAAGGTCTGTTTGAACCCAGAAGTCGGTAGTTCCAACCAACCAGCTGCTCCTCAGAAACCTAATACAGAATTGCTATGAACTGAATGGAAGGCACTTAAAAAAAAGCAATAGCATAGAGAGAACTTTTATGATAAGTAGGTATATCAATTCAGATAAACATTAAAATGACTTTGTAAATAATGAAAGGCCAGTCTTATGTCTTATGCCTACATTCAGCCATTGTCACCAGAAAGGAAGACTTAACAGGAATATATTCTTTCCAAAATCTGATTATAGTTACTCAGTACAGTTCAACTGGTCTGCAGGCCACCTCTGCCTCTTATCTCAGTGGGGTATGTTCATTTTGGCAGTTTGTGGGCAGCTTTCTTTAACATTGAGTGCCACCCTATAAAATGATCCTATTAGAAACTTTATAAGGTTTTATGTTTGATTTTTAATTCTATAATGTGATAATAAAGAAACAATTCAGTTGGCAATAGTATTTAAATTTGTTTCAATAAAAAGCAGGACGGTATCTTAAGGTTGTTGTATAAATCCTTTTTATTGCTTTTTAGAGCCTCATATTCCTCGTTCGAGACTGGAGTTTCCCATATGAATTTTCATATGGAGCTGATGGTGGTGCCAAATTCTTGGAAAAACGACTCAAGGTTTGTTAGATATGTAGGTGCATGAAATTTCACTGGTAAAATATGTATTATTTTTGTTGACTGAATTCATGGATAGTTAGATACCCAGGAGCCACAATCTCAGTTTACCTTTATAATACCTTTGTGAATAAACTAAAGATTTCTATTTAATAAAATATTAAGTACAATTCAAAATATTATTAATAACTTTGATGCAAATAGATTAATTGGAAGCTAATTTCTAAAGATAAAACTTTTAATTTGAAAAATTAAATCCATTCAAGACTGTCAGTGTAAATATCTAGATTCAAAAAGGTATATTTAACAGGAATACCTAATTTTGAAATCCGCAGAGTCAACTTTGGATAGTTTGCTAATAGTTTACAGGAAGTAGATTTAGAAGGTCTTTCACTTTTTACATCATGATAGTTCAAAATGAATTGTCCACATTAAGCATCTATCACAAACATATCCACAGAGAAATCAGAAAACACAAGGTTAAAATTATAAGAAGTTCATTGATAATTGTGGATTTCTGAGTTTACCTTTTTATGTTTAGTTACTTTTAGACAGTTTTAGATACTAAAAGCTGTCAAATACATGTTAAAACAATTTAGCTTATAAGTAAACATCCAGCTATTCCAATGCCTTCTGAGAATATATATAGATGTATACTGCCTTAAGTATTTCCTAAGAAGTAGGTAGGAGCATTTTGTACTCTATTTGGGTCTCCTGTGAGTACTTTGAATTAAAGAAAGTATGAATTCATGTTCACTAGCTAGAGTAAAACTTCCCAAATTTGCACTAAAAAATGGGAAGGCCTATCTGAGTTAGTGTAGAATAGACACTTGTTGGTTGGTTATATGCCGTGAAGTCGGTTCTGACTCATAGTGGCATTGGGTAGGGCTTCCGATGCTGTAACCTTTATGGAAGCAGAAAGCCTCATCTTTCTCCTGCGGAACCACTGATAGTTTGGAACTGCTGACCTTGAGATTAGCGTCCTGACTCATAACCACTACACTGCCAGAACTCCTGGACACTTGTGAGTTGTAATTAATTACGCTACATGCACTTTCCGTAGAAATGGTTGTGTGGGCACATTTACCCAGGACTTCATTCTTTTTTCAGTAGCAGTCCTGTTACATCATTTTTATCATTGTGGGGCCAGATAGACAGCAAATATAAGATGCCACAGAATTCTTTTGAAGTTCAGTTTACATTGAAAGTAGTTCAAACTTCAGAATGATTTACTGCAGGTCTCAGGGAATCAGCATGAAGAACTCCAGAATGTTCGAAAACACATCCATTCCTGTTTCACCAAAATTTCCTGTTTTCTGCTACCTCATCCTGGCTTGAAAGTAGCTACCAATCCAAACTTTGATGGAAAACTGAAAGGTTTGTCTTTTAATAAATATGTTTTTATCAGTATCATCGTTAAAGTTATCTGCTAGACTTTTGACTGCTCATTTAACATATCCACTGATATGAGGCTGATGATTACAAATTATCAGGAGCATTTCTGGAATGCCTCCTCAATGAACTGTGGGCTTCTCTGGGTACACTGACTGTGAAAATAGGCTAGGAGGCAGTAGCCCTGACTCTCATCGCTGTGCACTGAGAGATGCTCTTTAATGTCTCTATGCTTAATATTCTTTGTTTGCATTAAAAAGGAAAAAGACTTATCTACCTTATTGTAATATTGTGTTAAGTTATGTAATTAGAAATATTAAAAACATAGCATAGTATAGTACTGAATTCAAGTTCTTTATAACTGCTATTAAAGAATTTAATTATAAATTATTAGAAACCTCACTAAAAATGAAATCCTGTTCTGAATGAAGAGCAGTTTCTTTTTAAAAAAACAAAAAGCCCAAAACAACCAAAAAGCACTAGAGTGTGTTTTGAATTGTGTGTACTAATAATATATAATTATCTCTTTCACAGAAGCCTGGCTAATGTTGTATAAATCCAGAGCAACTCAACTTGTATGAAAAAATGAGAGATTGGGAAAACTGAAATTAATCTTTCTTAGTAGATAATCACGAGATCTTTAGATATATTCTTTGAAGTTAAAAAAAAAAAAAGTATACTGGCAGGGAATTTTGATTTTTTTTTACTGGTGAACCTAGAAGTAAAAACATTAATGACTTCAAACATTTGCTTAATTTATGGTGGCCTTTTGGCATGGTTTCATAGGAACACAGAGACATAACAAGATTTTCTGCAGTTTTCTAATAGGGATTTAAGATTAATAAAACACAACTGTATGTAACTTGTAGCCAATTTTATAGAAATCATCAGCTTTAAAAAAGTAAAAATATTCTTTTCCCCCTGCAGCCAGGCATTTTCTCTGTTATCTTTGGTTTAATTTTGACAATTAGTATCATAAATGTTGTTGTTGTTAGGTGTCATCAAGTCATTTCTGTCTCATAGAGACCATACTGCACACTGGAACAAAGCACTAGCTGATTCTGTGCCATCTTCACAATTGTTGTTACGCTTCAGCCCCTTGCTGCTGCCATCTCATTGGGGGCCTTCCTCTTTCTCTCTGACCCTCTACTTTACCAAGCATGATGTTGTTCTCCAGGGACTGGTCCCTCCACATTATATGTCCAAACTATGAGAGATGAAGTCCTGCCGTCCTAGCTTCTAAAGAGCATTCTGGCTGTAGTTCTAACAAAGACTTGTTGGTTCTTTGGTAGTCTATAGCACGTTTAATATTCTCCTGCAGCAACATAACTCAAATGCAGCATTCCTTCTATGGTCTTCATTATTTATTCTCCAACTTTCACATGCATATGAGGCTATTGAAAATGCCATGACTTGGGTCAGGCACACTTAAGTCCTCAAACATGTTTGCTCTTGACATACTTGCTCTTTAACACTGAAAAGAAGTCTTATGCAGCAAATTTGCCTAATGCAATATGTCATTTTATTTCTTGGCTGCTACTTCGATGAGTGTTGACATGTGTATCCAAGGACCAAAATGACGTTTTTGACAACTTCAGTCTTTCCTCCATTTACTGTGATGTTATTTATTGGTCCATTTGTCAGGTTTTTGCTTTTTTTTATATTGCGGTGCAGTCCATACTAAAGACTTAAAATCTTTGATCTTCATCAATAAGTATTTTGAGTCCTCTTCATTTTCAGCAAACAAGGTTGTATCGTCTGCATATCACAGGTTGTTAATGAGTGTTCAATTCTAATGCCACATTCTTCTTCATATAATCCAGTTTCTCAGATTATTTGCTCAGCATACAGATTGATTAAATATGGTGAAAGAATACAACCCTGGCTGACACCTTTCATGATTTTAAACCATACAGTGTCCCCTTCTGTTCGAACAACTGCCTCTTGATCCATGAGCCTCTTGATCCTCATGAGCACAACTAAATGTTGTGGAATACCCAATCTTTATAGTGTTAGCCAAAGCTTGTCATGATCCACACAGTAGAAGTCTTTGCATAGTTAATAAAGCACAGGTAAAATTTTTTCTGATATTCTCTGCTTTCAGCCAAGTTCCATGTGACGTCAGCAATGATACCCTTTGTACTCCTAGAACCTTTGATAGTTCCTTTTCAATGTACTGTTGCAACTGTTTTTGAATCATCTTTAGCAAAATTTTCTTTACAAATGATATTGTTAGATGATTTCTGCATTCTGTTGGGTCACCTCTCTTGGAATGGGCACAAATATGGATCTCTTCCAGTCAGTTGGGCAGGAGCTGTTTTCCAGATTTCTTGGCATAGATTAGTGAAGGCTTATAGTGCTGAATCAGTATCCTGAAAGATTTCAGTTTGTATTCCTTCAATTCCTGGAGCCTTGTTCTTTGCCAATACCTTAATGCACCTTGAACTTCTTCCTTCAGTACCATGGCTCTTAATCATATGCTACCTTTTGAAATGGTTGAACACTGACCGTTTCTTTTTGATACAGTAACTCTGTATATTCCTTCCATCTTCTTTTAATACTTTCTGCATCATTCAATATTTTGTCCATTGGTTGGTTGGTTATGTGCTGTGGAGTCTGTTCTGACTCATAGCGACCCTGTACAGGTTTTCCGAGGCTGTAAATCTTTACGAGAGCAGAAAGCCTCATCTTTCTTCCGCGGAACAGCTGATAGTTTTGAACGCAGACCTTGAGGTTCGCAGCCTGATTCATAACCACTAAGCTACCAGAGTTTCTATTAGAATCCTTCAATATTGCAAGTTGAGACTTGAAAATTTTCTTCAGTTCTTTCTGCTTGAGAAATGCTGGGTGTGTTCTTCTGTTTTAGATTTCTAACTCCAGGTATTTATACATTTCATTATAATACTTGATTTTGTTCTTGAGCTGCCCTTTGAATATTTCTGTTCAGCTCTTGCCTCCTTATTTCTTTCATTTGGTTTAGTGTCTCTACATTGGAGAGGAGGTTTCAAAGTCTCTTCTGACATCCACTTTGTTCTTTTCCTTCTTTCTTGTCTTCTTAATGACCTTTTGATATCTTCCTGTATGAAAATCTTGATGTCACCCCACAGCTCTTCTGGTGTTTGGTACTTAGTGTCTAATGCATCAGGTCTGCTCTTGAGATGACCTCTAAATTTATTTGGGATGTGTTCAAGGTCATATTTTGGCTCTCATTGACTTGTTTTCAATTTATTCAGCCTAAGCCTGACCTTACATGGGAGCAGTTAATGGTCTGTTTCAGTCTTCTCCTGGCCTGTTTTGACAGATGATACAGAGTTTTCCCACCATCTCTTCCCACAAATGGAATCAATTTGATTTCTATGTATTCCTTTTGGTGACATCCATGTGTATAGTCATCTTTTATGTTTACGTGTGGCACTGTAGTTGCAATGAAAAAATCATTGATTTTGCAAAATTCTATCATGGGATCTTGAGTATCATTTCTATTACCAAGGCCATATTTTTCAACTACTGATCCTTCCTGTTTATTTTCAACATTTGCATTCCAATCACCAGTAATTATCAATACATCTTCATTGCAATGTTTGATCAATTTCAGACTGAAGAAGCTGGTATAATTCTTCAATTTCATCACTGGCTTTAGTGGTTGATGCATAAATTTGAATAACAGTAGCATTAACTATGACTTGTAGGCATATGGATATTATCCTGTCACAGACAGCTTTATTATCAAGATAGATCTTGAAATGTTATTTTTGATGATAGATGTGGCACCATTCTTCTTCAATTTATCATTTTCACCATAGTAAACTATGTGATTATTAGATTCAAAATGGCCCATACCTGTCCATTTCTGTTCAGTTATGCCTAGGATATTGATCTTCATGAATTCTATTTTAGTTTTGAAAACTTCCAATTTTCCTAGATTCATATTTCACACATTCCATGTTCCAATTATTAATGGATGTTTACAGCTGTTTCTCCTCATTTTGAGTTGTGCCCCATCAGCAAATGAAGGTCCCAAAATCTTTGATCCATTCACATCATTGTGGTCAACTCTATTTTGAAGAGCGGCTCTTCCCCAGTCATCTTGTGAGTGCCTTCCAAACATTAGGGGCTGCTATTCAGAAGGTTTTCATTAGCTAAACACTCAGAAGTAGTCTGTTTCTCCTCCTTCCTACTCTATCTTTAAAATTCCAATGGCATAGATTCCAGCATCAAAACACATAAGCCACCACAGTCCAACAAATGACAGTTGTGTGGTGGAGTATCATAGAGTCCCAAATTTCTCATTCATTAGCATTGTTCTTATAAGTGCTTTAAATTATCTTACCTTTTATACAGCAGAATAGATAGCAGTGTTGTAGTTGTTGTTAAGTGCTGTCGAGTCGGTTCCGACTCATAGTGACCCTGTATAGGGGGGTTTCCAAGGCTGTAAATCTTTACGGGAGCAGAAAACCTCATCTTTCTCCCATGGAACAGCTGGTAGTTTCAAACTGCTGACCTTGAGATTAGCAGCCCGATTCATAACCACTACGCTAAAGTACGTATTAATGCATGGATGCCAGGATCCTACAATTTCATTGTCACTCATTATTTCAGATCCATTAGTGAACACCTGTGGTGTCCTGGTGTGGCACTGTAGGATAAGCCCTGGACAGCAAGGTTGGTTTGAATTGCGAGGTCATCAATTCAAACTCACCAGTCGTTCCTTGGAAACCCTGTACCGGGTTACTATGAGTCAGAATGGACTTGACGGCACTTAACAACTTAATAAAGTGAACACTTATGGCACTGTAAGATAAACACTGGACTGGTAACCATGATGTTAGCAGTTCAAACCTATCAGCCACTCTTGGAAACCCTACACAAAGCTGCTATGAGTCAAAACTAACTCGATGACACACAACACAACAGTAGACACATGGAATCCCTTGGTGGTATAAATGGTAACACACTTTCAGCTAACCAAAAGGTTGAAGGTTTGAGAGTGTTCAGAGATGTCTTGGAAGAAAATCTTGGTGGTCTACTTTTGAAAAAAAGTCTTTGAAATTCCTGTGGAGTACAGTTCTACTCTGGTGCACATGAGGTTGCCGTGATTAAAATCATCTCAATAGCAACTGACCTCTTCATACTGTGTAATTGCCTAATGGATGTAATGCATTTTCAACAAATTACATAAGTAGAGGGCTTCTACAAGGCCTCTCTTTCTTTTCTGGAATTGAGCTGTAAACAGGCAGAGGAGGGGTAGACCTTTAACAACAGCCCTTTATTGGGACAAAAAGTACTCTGGCTTATTCCATTACTATAGCCTACTGTTACAGTTCTTAAATTAACTGATGTATTTTACAGTAAAAAAGTTCTGGGGAGAACATTTAAGAAAAGCACAGGGATATAGAATTCTACTTTTTTACAGATTTATTGTCCACCAAATATTTACTCATATGTCTAATATATATTTGCCTACAGAGTTAGTTTATAGTTATTTGTAAACTACGAGTTTACTAACGTGCGTAGCTGGGAGAAAGAGAAAGGAAAGACCACTTCAATTGTCCATAAAAAAGTTCCATTTTAATGAGGCTTTCTCTACCTTATGGGGATATCCCTTAATTCCTCTTGTGTGCAGAAGTATTCTGCTTTGGCTCAAGCGTTTCCTTGGGTAGTTCTGGATGTCTGGTGTTATTCTCGTATTCCGTCTTGAATCCTATAATTGTGTGTGATTCCCATCCAGGGTGTCTTGTCACCTGATCATACCATTCTCCAGAGGACTGGCACCTGAGTGACTGCCTCTGGGGGAAATGTCTCGGAAAAAACAATACTGTAAAGTTGTTCTTTGATGGTATTTTCTCATGCACTTAAAAAATGTTTTTGTAGTCTATTATCAATAGTAGTTAGTATTTGTTATAATTAATATTTTCCATGGTCTCTCCCATTACTGCAATTGTTATTATTATCTATTTCCAATTTATTAATATCTTATCCTATGGTTAGCTTTCATTGGTATTAATTTAATAGCTTTCTGTATACATATGAAATAATAAATTTAAAAAAGAATACACATGAAATTAAAAAGATCAAAAGTACTCAATCACATTTATTTGGGCTACACTTAGCTAGTTGCTATTGAGTGCCTACTCAGAATGCATCTTTTAGCCTAGAAAATACCATTTTTTAATTCACCAAGAGTTCTCTTTTTTTTTTTTTTTGACAAATTGCTTTTTGTAATAATACATTATGTGGAATTACTACATGGTGAACTGTGGTGCTGCTTTCTTGGTAGCTCCAGTTAGACTTCAGAAAGCATAACCAAATGCCATAGCAAAGTGATTCCTTTCAAAAGATGTTTCCAATGATGGGTCAGAATCAGGTAATCCAGAGAAAATAGCTTTCTCGGCTAATTTACATAGCAAAGCTATACTAGTGCCTTTGTCCTGTAGAAATCTTATAAAGCATGTATCATGTTCCCAATAATTGTGACAGATAACTTTGGCCTAACTCCTGAATTTCTGGCATGGTTTTACTCTTGTGGCACAAATCATTGCAGAAAAGATGAAAACAGAAGACATCCTGGATAATCATCTACCACACGTATTTATTGAAAACTTGCGGTGGGCCAAAGTTAGTTTACATTACAGTTCCACTTCTAAATTTAAATGAAAACAGCCGAGATAGTTCTCAGCTCTTATTATTTAACAAAAGTAATATGTCAAATGATATTTTTTACAAAATATATCTTATGTGTCCCTCATACCCAAAATATAGTTCAGGATGTCTAAGAGCATCTTTAACATGTTATCATTTAAATCTATTCAGTTGCTTGAGTGTGATAAAGCAAAATAATGATGGTTTACTCTAGGCTACTTCCTTCAATTCCATTAATTCTTGGAATAAATTCAGATTTACCATAATGTCTTTAGATGTGTTACAAAACCATAATGTCTTTAGATGTGTTGCAAATAACCAGCAACAGAGATTATGCAAATTCTTTTGATGAATTTGGAGGAGATTTTTGCCATCAAGTTCATGCCTGAAGTGATTCTGAGAGATCATTATGGTCTTATAATCAAGACAGCCTTTTCACTCATTTTCCTTGCTTGTTGACATAGGCTCCACTGTTGTTGTTAGATGCCATTGGATTGGTTCCAACTCAGGGCAATGCTATGAACAAGAGCAAAGCACTGCCCGATCTTGTAACATCTTCACAATTGTTATGTTTGAGCCATTGTTGTTGCCATGTTTCAATCCATCACACTGAAGGCCTTCCTCTGTTTTTGCTGATCCTCCATTTTACCAAGCATGATGTTCTTCTGCAGGGACTGGTCCTTCGTGACATGTCCAAAGTATGACAGACGAAGTCTCGCAATCATCACTTTCAAGGAGCAATCCAGCTATACTGCTTCCCAAACTGATTTATTGTGTCTAACAGTCATAGTACCTACAATATTCTTTGCCAACATCATAATTCAAATGCATTGAATCTTCTCCGGTCTTCTTTATTCATTATCCAACTTTAGCATGCATGTGAGGTAGTTTAAAATACCATGGTTTGGGTCAGGTGCATCTTAGTCCTCAAAGTGATATCTTTGCTCTTTAATACTTAAAAAAAATTTTTTTGCATCAAATTTGCCCAATATAGTATGTCATTTAAATTCTTGACTGCTACTTTTATGAGTGTTGATTGTAGATCCCAGTAAAATGAAATATTTGATAACTTCAGTCTTTTTTCAATTTATCATGATGTTGTTTTGGGTCCAGTTGTAAGGATTTTCACTTTCTTTACATTGAGGTGTAATTCATACTGAAGGCTGTAGTCTTTGATCTTCATCAGCAAGTACTTTAAGTCCTCTTATTTTCCAGCAAGCAAGGTTGTGTCATCTGCATATTGTAGGTTGTTGATGATTCTTCCTCCAATCCTGATGCCAAATTTTTCTTCATATAATCTACTTCTCGAATTATTTGCTCAGCATACAGATTGAGTAAATATTGATGCACATCTTTCTTGATTTAAAACCATTCAGTATCTCCTGTCTGTTGAAATGACTGACTGTTGGTCTATGTATAGGCTCCTCAGGAGCATAATTAAATGTTCTGGAATGCCCATTCTTTGCAAAATTATCTATAGTTTGTCATGATCGACATAGTCAAAAGCCTTTGCATAGTCAATAAAACATCTTTCTCATATTCTCTGCTTTCATCTACTATCTGTTTGCTATCAGCAATGATATTCCTCATTCCACGTTCTCTTCTGACTCTGCTTGAATTTCTGGGAGCTCCTTGTCAGTGTACTGCTGTAACCATATTTTAATCATCTTCAGCAAAATTTTACTGGCATGTGATATTAATGATAGTGTTTGACAATTTCTGGATTCTGTTGAGTCACCTCTTTTGGAATTGGCTCTCTTCAATTAGTTGGCTAGGTAGCTATCCTCCACATTTCTTGACATAGATGAGCCTTGTTTTTTGCCAGTGCCTTCAGTGCAGCTTGGACTTTTTCCTTCAGTATCACTGGTTCTTGATTATATGGTACCTTTTGAAATGGTTGAGCATTGACCAGTTGTCTTTGGTACAGTGACACTATGTATTCTTTCCATCTTCTTTTAATGTTTCCTGCATCATTCAATATTTTTCCCATAGAATCTTTCAGTAGTACAAGTCAAGACTTGAATTTTTATTTCAGACCTTTCAGCTTGGGGAATGCTGAGTGTGGTCTTCCCTTTTAGTTTCTCTTTGCACATTTCATTATAATAATTTGTCTTCTTGGGCAGACTTCACTAGTTTATTGTCCAATGTAAGTCAATTCTGGGTATTCAAGTATCATTCTGATTCGGTACTATGCCTGGTGGCACAGTGAGTTAAGTGTTAAGTTGTTCACTGAAAAGTTGGTGGTGTGAATCAGCATCCGCTCCACAGAAGCAAAATGAGGCCGTCTACTTACATAAAAATTGGCAGCCACAGAAACCTTCTAGGGCAGTTCTACTCTGTCCTTTAGCATTGCTATGGGTCATAATCAACTTGACAACAGGTTTTTGATTTACAGTGTCTTGAGTAGTTCTCAAGACTACTTCATCTATTATGACAAACTTACTTGATCACCACTCTGGAAGCTAATGAGATTTCCTAAAACAGATTTTAAAAATTATTATATCTAATGATCAACTTGAGTTTTGAGTTCATCAGCAAATTTTTCTGCTGATAATCACTTTTCCATATAATTTAAGATAAATACCACCCAGTTAGGCAAACCATTTATTTGATCATCCTGAAAAAAACTCAGATGTTTTCTATATGAAAAGTCCTTTTAAGGATGGCATAGTCATAGATGATTCAACAATAGCTTGACTTCTTTTCCAATGTATATATGGTCTTGGAGGATGTACATATCATTGTTCTTGCCCAACGGTACATAACTGTAGGTTAAGTATCACTTTTTTTAAAAAACAAAACAAAAAAAAACGCTTTTATTGTGAATTGAGTGATAGTCTCCATGGCAAAACATAAGTTTTGCACTCATCCAGTCTTGTTTCATTGTAATGATTATAATCGCCATCTTTTGATATACACAGAAACACATAGGAATATATAATCGTTTAAACAACCAAAGGACACATTTTGCAAACCATCCCCCTGCCCATCAGCACACTGCCTTTCTCTTTCCATGAATCTAGAGTCCTCAGATGCTCTATGTCTCCGTGTCATCATCTCTGCCTCGGTCTCTGCTGTCGCTGCTTCTCTTGTTAGGGTCCCACGTTCTGTTCATGCTCTTCCCTCTTGCTGGTTCTAGGATCCTCTGTTCCTGGGATGAAAGATTAACTACTCCCACCTTTTTGTTACACATCTTCTAGCTTTACAAATATGACAATTAACATTAGTCATCATAACCTTTATTCACTATTATATCAAAAGAATCCTATCTCCATTTCCTTTCACCTGACCCGTCTAGACAAGATGGAAAGTATTGACTGGGGATTTTACCTGACCCCACTCGCTCTGAAACTAAACTCCCACCTGAAAGCTTGTAAGTCAGCCACTTCAATTTTATTAATCTTTTCTCTTTTTAACTTTTTGTTGTAAATTATTTACAGGGCAGATCATCAGTTGTACATTCAACAAATCATATACTTTGTTTCATTACAATGATTTTAATCCCCTCCATGTACCATCCATTAACAGTATTTCTCTCTATTCAGTTTAGCTTTTGTTGTTGTTGTTGTTTTTTCAACACTCAGGCGTATATAATAATTTATGTCACCAAAGGGCACATTCTGCAAGTCTGCCTCCTGGCCTCCAGATCTCAATCCCTCTATTCCATTGAATCCAGACTCCTCAGCTGCTCCCTCTCTCCATGTCTCTATCTCTGCCACCATCTCTAGTGTCACTGCTTCTCTGGATAAGGCACTTCACTTAGTTTATGGCACCTCAGTGTTTGTTGTAGGATAAGACTGCTAACTGAATAGCTGCTGGTTCAAACCCACCAGCGCTCTTTGGAAACCTTATATAGGGTTGCTATGAGTTGGAATCAGCGACACTAAGCAACAACAAATATATACTGCTGAATTGACTTTGATTCATAGTGACTCTGTATAGGGTTTCTGAGGAGTGGTTGGTGGGTGTGAACCACCGACCTTGCAGTTCAAACCTACGTTGTGATCCAGTGCATTATCCTGCAGTGCCACAAACAAGATTTAAAGACATTAGAATACATGAAATGGCTATATGAATGGTTCATAAAATAAACAACAATTAATAACAAGGAAGCTATTTTATGAATGTGGAAGTAAGAGAGAGCAGCAGTGGGAATTTGGGCACAAACATTCACCCTGCAAAGAGTGCAGTTCAGTTGTTTAAATGAAAGGAAATGAGTGAATGTATTGTCGGTGGAGAAAATGGAGGAAATCAAAGGGTGTGTTGTTCTATGGCATGGAAGACTGGATAGGATTTTAAAAATAATGATGGATTTGCTTTTACTTGTAGAAATAGATGATGAATTCATCAAAAACTTGAAAATACTGATTCCTTGGCTACTTAGTCCTGAGAGCCTAGATATTAAAGAGATCAATGGGAATAAAATCACCTGCCGAGGTCTGGTGGAGTACTTCAAGGTATTATTCTTGTTTCTAGAGCATTTGTGATTAGATTGACAAGTATTGAAGTGAAGTTCCTACATGAAACCAAAAAAATGTGGACTCTGGAATATAGGGGACACAGATATAAGGAGTCTCAAATATGATTTTTTTTTTTTAAAGAAATTACTTTTTGAGGAAACTTCTTAGAGGTAACTTTACTGCCCCTTTTTATCTTGTGAGAAATATATTTTGAAAGATAAATATATCTGAGTTGGAAACACCCCCTGTCCTAGGTTTTCCCAGTATACCATAGGTTGTTACTGTTGTTGTTAATGCTGTCGAGTCAGTTCCAACCCATAGTGACCCTGTATAGGGTTTCCTGTGTAGGGTTTCCGAGGAGCAGCTGGTGAGCTTGAACTGTCGACCTTACAGTTCAAAAGGCTTTGCAGTCTGGCGCATTAACCCACAGCGCCACACCATAACTCCCGTAGTCGTGACCTATACTCAATGTTTACCTTCACTCTGAACATTTTCCCAAAGGGATTGTGTACTTTGACTTCCTCCTAGAGAAAACATTTTCATGTTTCTGTTTTCTGAACCAAGGGTCAGTTTGAAGTAGAATTATCAGTTTACCTCAAATGGAAAACCATGTTAAGACCTAATACACTTTTACCAGCCTACATATATAATGGAGAATTTCAGTTACCAACTTAATTTGTGGGTCACTGATTCAAAGAATAACTTGTCAGTTTTTAAAACTCATAAATTGTTATTTAAAATATCAAAATACACCTCCTATGTGGTCTACTTATCTTCATCACTCACAGCAAAAAATGGCATTTTACTTATTCATATAAAAGTCTGTTCTTTTTATTCATACTGTTGTGAAAGCTCTTTATACAGATCTGTTCTTTAAAGCTTATGACATCCACAGGGACAAATTCCTGTCAGCAACTGAAAGAGGAAGGTTACTCTCAGAAGAGGAATCTGAAATAGTTTTAAAGAAGGTTGCAATGAGTTGAACTTTTAAGATGGGTAGGTTTGGCAAGTGGAGATGTGTCAAAAAGGCATTTCAGGAAAAGGGAGCAGCAACACAAAGAAAGAAGGGAATTTAACTGAGAGAGAAAAAAATTATTATAGGTTCCTTAGAATATTTACTGAATTTTTAAGCCCTTAGAATATAATTTAATAGAATTTGAGAAATATTGAATAAAATTGTTTGAATATGAATCTTTTTTTTTTTTAAGGCTTATATAAAGATCTATCAAGGTGAAGAATTACCACATCCCAAATCCATGTTACAGGTATTTATTAATCAGGAGGCATAACATTTTTAAACATATTTATCACTAAAGCTAAGTTTTTGTGCTTGTATTCTGAGATATTACTGTATATAAATATAGGGCAGAATGAATTATTGGGAGGTAATTTTTTTATTTACCCATTTTCTGTGTTTTCACAAGCACCTATAACAACGTCACTTGTGTTGAAATATGAATCCTTTAAACCAGAGTGTTTTCATTCTCTTTGTAATTGTTTATAAAGCAGACTTATACTGTAATTTAAGTTCATAAAGAGAGCAACCAATAGAAAAAGGAGGTCCAGGTTTAAAACAAGTGATCTCCACTTTTAACATTAAAAAAAGGAAAACCTAACTTTTTTCGGTACATACTTTTTAAGTGTCTTTAAGGTTGTTTTTGTCATCAGTGACATATTGTTCTGTCAACTGTAGCACTTAAACTTAAGACATAAACACATATACATACATAATTTATGTAAAGCTACTATATATTATCGCCCATGTTTTGGGTTTGTATATTATTATTAACATTTTTTGCAATTAGTGAGAAGCTTAAACATTTTTTTTAAAGTTAAAACGTCTTACAAATAAGAATTCATTAAGAATTATGGCTTATTAAATAAAGTTCTATGATTTATGTATTTTAAGTTTTCAGTTTATTAATAGTTTTAAAATGTGGAAATACTTTAAACAGTTTCAAATTATTTGATGACTTTGGTTTCTTGCACATTTCTTGTACACAATGTTCTGAAATAAACCTGAACTCTCTTTTACATCCTATTTTGTACTTTGTCCAAAGGCCACAGCAGAAGCAAACAATTTAGCAGCCGTGGCAACTGCCAAGGATACATACAATAAAAAAATGGAAGAGGTAAGAATGAAATATTTTAAATAATGTTTCAACTAAAATCAGTATTTCTTATGAATTTATTCTTTTATTTTCCCAACTCACACTATACGCAAGGTGACTCTGCCTTATTCTCCTTCCTTAGCCTTATGTGTATTGTTAGGTGCCATCAAGTCGATTCCAACTCATAGCGACCCTGTGTACAACAGTACTACCTGGTGTTGCTCCATCCTCACAAGCATTGCTTTGCATGAGCCCACTGTTGCAGACACTGTACCAGGTCATCTCATTGAAGGGCTTCCTCTTTTTCACTGACCTTCTACTTTACCAAGCATGATCTTCTTCTGAGACTGGTCTCTCCAAGTACATGAGACAAAGTCTCACTATCCTCGCTTCTAAGTAGCTTTCATTCTGCACTTCTTTCAAGACATATTTGTTTGTTCTTCAGGCAGTCTATACATTGCTATATATTGTATTCCTAAAATATTTTTTCCAAAAAAATGTTGTATGCACAACTTTAAAGGTATTTTAAATGAATTGTTCTTATTTATAATATATCCTCCCATCACAATGCTAGGGTTTTCATTTTAGGGAGAAAAAACCCAAAACAACCTCATGGGCTAATATTTCTATACATTTCCATTTTAGCATTCCAAATTAGGATGCTGCCTTATGGTCTACACCTTACAACCAGTTGTGTAGTATGATAGAAGTTTTTTTATCACAATTTTTCCATGAAAATATTATCATATCAAAAGTAAATGTAAAATTGTTACCTCTGAGTATGAAAGGAAATATATGAAATGGTGTTTACAACACAAGCCAAGGGCATTCAGAGACTATACTCTAGATGCAGGTAGTCACTGACTTATGGTGTATTTAAGTTATGACCAACCACATTTGTGACTCTTGTTTTTTTATGTATCTTATCCGTAATATGGAGTCCTGGAGTGACACTATAGGATAAGCACTCGACCTCAAGGTCAGTTTGAACTGCAAGGTCAGCTGTTCAAACTCACCAGCTGCTCCTCAGAAACCCTATACAGGATTGCTGAGTCAGAAGTGACCCGATGGCACTTAACAACAGTGTCAGTAATACGCACTACATAGTGTTGCCACATACAATTTGCTGGTTTATCATTCTCAGATGTAATGTTTCCAACCCTCAAGAAAAATAAAGATCTGATTTATAATAATACTGATAATCAAAGACAGAGATAATGAAAACTGAAAAACAAAAGACAAATTTGACTTATGTCAGAACCAATTTACATTGGAGCAGTAACCATGTTGGAAGTAAAAAAATATACCTATAATCATATAACCAAAGTAAAAGGTATGGTTAATAAAGTTCCCTTGTAACTTTTTTTAAAAAGGAAAATGTAGAGCTAAAACATTTAATATGCTTCCACCTGATGTCTAGAAGAAACTACTCAATGGGCTATATTCAAACAAAAACCAGTGAAACAGCCCAGGAAAATATATTTCACAAGTTTACTTTGAGAGCTTATAGTTCTAAACTAAGCTTTGTTGATCAAAATCACTTCTGTGTATGTTGCTAGAGGAGTCCTGGTGTGGCACTGTAGGACAAGCACTGGCCTGCAAGCTGGTTTGAACTGCAAGGTCAATGGTTCAAATGCAACAGTCGCTCCTATATAGGGTTGCTATGAGGTGGAAATGACTCGACAGCATTTAACAACAGTGTAGCTAAAACAGTTTTCCTAGAGGAATCTGAATATAAGTCGTTTTCTTGAAGTTGGATTTATTCTGGGAATGAACTCAGTTTGCACTTTAATGTGTATTAGGCCTTTTCATCATGTTGCTGTTGTTATTAAGGATACTCAAGTTGGTTCCTTCCCACTCAGAGACTCTGTATATGGTTTCCTAGGTTTTGAGTCTGTGGGAGCAGAAAACCTCATCTTTCTGCTAGTGGGCTTGACCCGTTGATCATGTGATTTGTAGTCCAGTGCTTACCCTACAGAGATACTGTACTCGCAATTTACATTTTAGAGAGTTGGATTAAGGCATGGATGTTATTTCCCATGTCAAAAAGAGAATACAAGTTAAGAGTGACTTCATGTAAGTTAAGGAGGCTGGCTGGCACTGGACTGCTAACCACAAGATCAGCAGTTCAAACCCAGCAGCCACTTTGCAGGAGAAAGATGAGGTTTTCTGTTCCATTCTCATAAATATTTCTAGATTCAGAAACCATGTACAGAGTTGCTGTGAGTCAAAGTTGACTCGATGACAGAATTAAAAAATATATATGTAAATTAATCATCTATAAAATATCAATCCCACTTAGTCACTCCTTGTAGAGATGGAGAGTGGAAAGATGTAGGCCAACAAAACAAATCTTCAGATTTTGTTGTATAACGAAACAAATATGTAGGTTTTGTTGTACTTGAAAGCTGGGCAATGAATAACGAAGACCTGAAAAGAAGCAATGCATTTGAATTATGGTGTTGGAAAATACTGAAAGTACCACGAACTGCGAGAAGATCAAATTGTTGTTGTTATGTGCCGTGGAGTCTCTGGTAGCGTAGAGGAGAAGATCAAATAAGTGAATCTATTTTGTCTCTCTTTTTTATCCCCTTCATTCTGTAATTAAGCACACTCATGAAAGCTTGTAAGCCATCCACTTCATGCCTTTGTAGCTCCCCATTTTTGATAGTCTGTGTCTAAATTTCTAGTCCCTATCAATCGGTCGGCAGTTCAAAACTACCAGCTGTTCTGTGGGAGAAAGATGAGGCTTTCTGCTCCCGTAAAGATTTGCAGCCTCAGAAACCCTGTGCAGGGTCACTATGAGTCAGAACTGACTCCACGGTACATAACAACAACAACAACAACAACAACAACAACATCAACCCAGTACACTGAGGAAACAACGGTGTCCCTTGATATGAAGAATCCTTTCATTCCAGTTGGAATTTTGAGTCACTGCATTCATAGGCAAAAGTCTAGTTTGTTGAACTGTAGCCATCTGCATGTGTTCTCAGTATCAAATATCTTTATCTTCCTCAAACAAATCTGTTGTGGAAGTATAGCCAGAATACACCTTAGAAGTAAGGATGGCGAGATTTCATCTCTTGTGCTGTGAACATGTTGTCAGGAAGAACTGGTGTCTGGAGAAGGACATCATGCTTGGTAAAGTATAGAGGGTCAACAAGATGAATTGACACAGTGGTAGCAACTGTGGGCTCAAACTTAACAATTGTGAGAATGGTTCAGGGTGCAGTGTTTTGTTCTGTTGTGCGATAGGTCACTCTAAGTCAGAACTGACTCGACAGCGCCTAACAACAACAAAAAATTCAACTAGCTAAGTGAAGATTTTTGATACATTTGCTAATTTTTCTCTACATCACATTAAAAATACTTCTGTATCTGACACAGATTTGTGGTGGCGACAAACCATTTCTGGCTCCTAGTGACCTGCAAACCAAACATCTAGAGCTTAAAGAAGAATCTGTGAAGTTATTCCGAGGGGTGAAGAAGATGGGTGGGGAAGAATTTAGCCGACGTTACCTACAGCAGTTGGAAAGTGAAATAGATGAACTATACATCCAGTATATCAAGCACAATGATAGCAAAAATATCTTCCATGCAGCTCGTACTCCAGCCACACTGTTTGTTGTCATCTTTATCACGTATGTGATTGCTGGTGTGACTGGATTCATTGGTTTGGACATCATAGCTAGCCTATGCAATATGATAATGGGACTGACCCTTATCACGCTATGCACATGGGCATACATCCGGTACTCTGGAGAATACCGCGAGCTGGGAGCAGTAATAGACCAGGTGGCTGCAGCCTTGTGGGACCAGGTAAGAATACTTTTCATTCTCTTTAACTCAGTTGATCACACATATGAGTGCCACCTATCAGGTACTGAGTTAGATGTTGGGAATATACAGATGATCGTGACTAAAGTCCTAATCTTCAAGAATTTGTAGTCTACCAAGATGGCAAAATGCAAGTATGAGGGTAAGTCAAAAAGTATTGCTGCTGGGGTTCTAGTTCATACATGTATGAGTTTATTCTAACAAAATGTGCTTAAACATGTCTCTGTAATCAATGGTTTGCTACAGAAAAGTTTTTAATCTCATTAGGCTGCTTTCCAAAAAGAGGTCCACTCAAAACAATGGCTTCCAAAGGGATCTGTTAGACCTGTTAAATTCAAGATAGAAAGTTCAGTAGCTTATGGCGACTATTTTTATGGCAACTGGTTTTTATACCACATTCCATTAACACTTGTGTATAGACCTAGATGGAGGCTACAATAATAGATTCACATTTTGGTAGTTTTGTTTAATAAAAGTTTCTATGATTTTGTGGCAGTACTTTTTGTTCTGTCCTCATGTATGTTATGTTCCACACAACTGTTTTCCAGTTAACATTTTAATATTTTTTTTAAAATATATGGTTTAAGTAGTGTTTTTACTTTTTCTTATCCTAAAAGTACTAAAGCTGCTCAAATAAATGAGAAGACAGTTAAGATGCATTTTCATTTAGCTGATTATGTTAGCAGTACTTCATATGGTCAACCTATCTACTTGACTAAAATTGGCTTTGTTAGGGTATATGAAATACTATCATAGGTCATTCTTTTAGTATAAACTCATAAAATTGTTAGATTACTTCAGTTTATTTCTATCAAAGCAAGACTTTTGAATGAACCAATGGTCCACCTCATGGGTGGCTCAGGTGTCCCTTTTGGTTTAATTAGCCATATTAAGGAGCCAAGAATGTCATGTTTCATTTCCCAGTAACATGGAGGGGAGATAGATATAGACATACATATAACAGTGACCAACTCATTGTGTCATTATGGAAGTATCTTCAGGTATCTCATGAAAACTTAGGGGAATTTAAAGGAGCTAAATTGAAATCCTGAATACAATTACGGAGGTAAGACTTGTGAAATTTTATGGTCTGCAGGTAGCAAATAATAGCTGTAATTCCTCACATGAAGTGAATACTCAAGTGGGAGCAAGCTGTGGGAGTCTACTTCCATAAAGATCTGCAGCCTTAGAGACCCTCTGGGGAAGTTGACTCTGTCCTTCAGGTTGTTATGAACTGGAATCAACTGCCTGTCAATGAGGGAGAGAAGGGCAAGCAAGTATACCATTGTGCAAAACACGAGCAGTTGGTGAATCTAGATTATTTTATATTGGTGCTTATTGTTCTTTTCATACAATTTTTCTATAGATTTGAAAGTTTCCAAAATTAAAAACACCCTCTTTTTCAAAAACAAAACGGAATATTTAAATATATTCTTTATGATACCTCCACTCCTCACCTACCAGAAATGGTTAGATTCTAAACACCAGGTTGTTATTTGAAATTGTTATTTGAAATTCTAAACACCAGGTTGTTATTTGAAGTCAGGGGCCATACCACATCTGGTACATCTCATGAATTTCATGGCCTGGAGAGGTCCCCTTGCCCACCCCTGTAGATCCCATGGGGTTTAGAGGTGCTGGTGTTAGAGTTTGGGTGCTGTCCACAGCCTTCCAGCACCTGCCTTGGCCAGGGACCCCACTCATCCTCCATTTACCCTGACCTCATGCCCTCTGTGACCCCCTTTTGCTCCCCTAGCCTGTCTCTCCCCATTGATATCCTTGGCATCTTCAGGCCTCACTCAGTCTTCCGCCTGTCCACAACTTTACATTGTCCTGCTAGAGCCCCGCACCCACCATGGCCAGACCCAGACACCATAGATGAACTGGAGAAGGCATCCTGTGACCAGTGGGTTGTTGTCCTTGGGTGGCACAGTCATCGCCAGGGCTTCTGGTATATAATTTGGGGTAGTCCACAGAAGATAACCCTGTGTTTGGCCATGACCCAAATGGTGGCTGGATATGAGAGGCCCTGCCTGAGAAGTTTTCAAAGTTTTACAGAATGTTGGGTAATGAGATAATGGGTGAGAAGTAGGTGTCGAATTATAAATATCATACATAATAGATATATTTACCTTGTGCCTTTGAAGAGCCTAGTTGGTGGCACTATGGGAAAATAGTGAAATAGAAACTCAAAGTTCTGAATTATTGTCTTAAATAGCTCTCAAGAGGTGGAGGTGGAGCTATTTGAGGTAAATCCCCAAATTCTCCTTGAATAAGCTGCTGCAACTATGACAAATATAGAATTAGGTACCTCAGGAAACTCAAAAAATTTGTAATCTAATCTGAAAAATTTGTAGAAAGATTTTTGTTAAATACCCACAAAACAATGTTGTACACAAAGTTTGCATATTGTAATGCTATTAACGAAGCAAGATATCTACATTCTCTTTCTCCTTTTTAAACTGCCTTTGCCACAGGGAAGTACAAATGAGGTAAGTTTATTATTATTATTATTAAGAGTTCTGTATTTGTAAATTTTATATTATTTTACAAATTAAGTAGCTGTTAAGTGATGTCTTAATGTAGATTAGAAAACCTTTAGTGACCATTATTTCTATATTCTTCCAAAAATGTAATTGTGAATTTTTAACATTTAAAGAATATTTTATTCCTTATACCATATATGATTTTATCTCCACATGAAACACAAGAATTAATGTCCTGCTTTCTTGAATATGTAGAAAATTTCAAAAATCCAATGTTCTGGCTTCGTGCCTAGTGTTTTTCTACTGAGTTAAGCAAGTACAGTTATGAACCTTGAGGCAACTTGACTACTGGGTACATTTAAGTGATGCAATCAACTTTTGAGAGAGCTGTCGCGGTTCAGTGGCAGAGCCTTCACCTTTCATGAGAGACCTTGTTTCAATTCCCAGTCAGTCTTCCAGTTGTTACTCACCTGTCAGTGGAGGCTGTGTGCTGCTATGATGCTGGATAGATTTCAGCAGAACTTCCAGACTAAGAAGAAAGGCTTGGCAATCTACTTCCAAAATTCAGACAGTGAAAACCCTGTGGATCAGAATGGTCTGATCCTGTTGTGCATGGGGCCACTGAATCAGGGGTGACTCAACAACAGCTAACGACATAAGCTTTGGAAGTTGTTTTTAGTGACAGGTGACTGAGTTACCTAGTTACCACTTTAAGCAGGATCTAGGCAGTATGCATTTATGGCATACCTCAGACCTGGCCTGTGAATCAGTGCTCATTTCTCCTACTACATATATACAGAACAGTGCATCTGAGGAAAGAATGTGAGCCTAAGTGAAGAAATCACTTTTATATTAAAAAGGAGGATCTTGTGGAGTCATTATCTCCAAGAAGCAAAGCTGATGTAGAACAACTACAGAGACAGCACATAATTCTTGCCTCAGTTTCTAATCTCCCATGTTACTGGATCATGTCCTCTACTTAAATACCTGTGAGCATTTAACATTTATAAGTCAATAAAGAGTTACTTAATGTAAAATTCAGATATGTTAGACTATATAAATCAAACCTTGAGGACAAAATCTAAACTTTAAACAGGTATTAAGCTGACTACAGTAGATCTAGGACAGTGTCCTACTACACGTCTGTCACCGGTTTGTTGTACTGTGATGGTTTGCATGTTGCTGTGAGACTGGAAGCTATGTTCCTGGTTTTCCAAATACCAGCATGGTCACCCATAGTGATAAGGCTTCAGCAGAGCTTCCAGACTAAGACAGACTAGGAAGAAAGACCTGGAAATCTTTTTTAAAAGAATTGGCCAGTGATAACCTTATAAATAGTAGCAGAACACTGTCTGATACAATGCTGGAAGTCCCTTTGAAGGCACTCAAAATATGGTTGGAGAAGAGTTGTCTCCTCCAAGTACATGTGATCTTATTAATGTTGTGGACAGAGTAAAATCATTGTGGACTTTCATTTGCTGATGAGGAAATAAAAAGAAACAGCTACAAACATCTGTTAATCATTGGAATGTGAGATATATGAAGTATAAATTTAGAAAAACTGGGAATTGGCAAAAATGGAAAGGCATGCATAAAGATTGATATTCTAGGTATTAGTGATCTGAAATGGACTGGTATCACCATTTTGATCAGACAATGTGAAATGGCAAATTGAAGAGGAAGGGCACTGCATTCATCACCAAAGATAACATTTTGAAATCTGTCCTGAAGTACAATGCTGTCAGTGATAGGATAAGATCCATGCTCACATAAGGAAGAGCAGATAACATGACTTAGTCAAATTTACATACCAGTCATTAAAACCAAAGATGTATAAACTGAAGATGTTTACAAACTTCTGCAGACTGAAACTGATCAAACATGCAGTCAAAATGCATTGATAATTACTGCTGATTGGAACACAATAGTTGGAAACAGATCAGCAGTTAAAAAATATATCTTTAGTGATCAAAACAATGCCAGAGACCACATGATGGAACTTTGTAAGACCAATGACTTATTTATTGCAAATAACCTTTTTTTCAGCAACATAAATGAAAGGAATCAAATCTCCTACCTCTGTGGAGAAAGACTATAGAAAAGGTAAAATATCATCAGTCAGAACATGGCCAGGGAAAGACTGTTTGTTAGTTGTTAAGTGCTGTTGGGTGTATTCTGACTCATAGAGACCCTGTATAGGATTTCCAAGGAGCAGCTGGTGAGTTTGAACCGCTAGCCTTGTGGTTCAAACCCAGTTTTCAGACTCACAAGTTCCCAGTGCCACATGCTAACATGCAAGTTGAAGTAGAAGATGAAGCTAAAGAAAATGAAAACAAGTCCACAAAACTCAAAATACACTATATATCCCACCTGAATTTAGAGACCTTCTTAAGAGTAGAGTTGATGCACTAATGACCAACTACCAAACTAGTGTAAGATAACATCAAGAACTTCACACATGAAAAAAGCAAAAAGTCATTAAAAAGACAGGAACAAAGACCAAATGCCAGAAGAGACTCTGAATTTTGCTCTTTGGTAGAGCAGCTAAAGCAAATGAAAGAAATGGTGAAGTAAAAGCTAAACAAAAATTGTCAAGGACGGCTCAAGGAGACAGAGTCATGTATTATAATGAAATGTGCAAAGGTCTGGAGTTAGAAAACTAAAGGGGAAGAACATGCTCAGAATTTCTCAAGCTGAAACTGAAGAAAAATTCAAGCCTTGAGTTGCAATAGTGAAGGATTCTATGGGTAAAATAATTAACGATGCAGGAAGCATCGAAAGAAAATGGAATACACAGAATACACACTCACTGTCCCAAAAAGATTTGGTTGATGTTCAGTCATTTTGGGAGATAACATATGATCAAGAGTTAGTGGTAATGAAGGAAGAATTCCAAGCTGAAAACAAGGTTCCAGGAATGAATGGAATACGTTGAGATAATTCAAGAAATGGATCTAACTGAAGCACTCACTCATCTATAACAAGAAAGTTCAAAGACAGTTACTTGGGTCATGTACTAGAAGAAATCTGTACTTGTGCCCATTCCAAAAACAGGTGATGCAACAGAATGCAGAAATTTGGAGTCCTGTTGTAGCACTGCAGAATAATACAATGGACTGAAAAGTAGGTGTGAACTCCAAGGTCAGCATTTCAAATCCACCAGCTATTTCTCAGAAATCCTATACAGGTTACTATGAGTCAGAACCAAGTCAGCTGCACTTAACAACAACAAATCATTAATCACATGCAAGTAAATTTTGCTAAAAATAATTCGAAGATGGTTGTAGCAGTCCATCAACAGAATACTGCCAGAAATTCAAGCTGGATTCATACGAGTCCATGGAATGAGGGATATCTTACTGACGTCAGAGATATTGTGGCTGAAAGCTGAGAATGCCAGGAAGATGTTTATTGGTTATTCAAAAGTATGCAAATGTGTGTATTGTAACCAATTATGAATAATATTGCAAAGATGAGTATTCTAGAACACCAGTTGTGCTCATGTAGAGCCTGTACATAGACCAGAAGGCAGTTGTTTGATCAGAACGAGCATAAACTGCATGGTTTAAAATCAGGAGCGGTGAATGTTAGGGCTGTATTCTTTCACCATACACATTCAATTCAATCAGCATGCTGAGCAAATAATCCAAGAAGCTAAACTATATGAAGAACATGGCAATCAGGATTGGAGGAAAACTCATAGTCTGGTATATGCAAATGACATAACCTTGCTTGCTAAAAGCAAAGAGGACTTGAAGCACTTACTGATAATGATCAAAGAGTCCAGTCTTTAGGTTACACCTGAATACAAAGAAAACAACTCACAACAGGAGCAATAAACATCATGATAAATGGAGAAAGACTGATGTTTGTCAAGTATTTCATTTAACTCGCATCAGTGACCATGGAAGCAGCAGTTGAGAAATCAATGTATTGCATTGGGCAAATCTGCTACCAAAGACCTCTTTAAAGTTTAAAAAGCAAGTATGTCAGTTTAAGGACTAAGGTACACCTGTCATAGTATTTTAGTCACCTCATATGCATCTGAGATTTGAACAATGAATAAGGAAACTGAAGAAATGATGCCTTTGTATTATGAAATTAGTGGAGAATATTGAATACACCATAACTTCCAGAAGAATGAACCAATTTGTCTTGGAAGAAGTACAGCTAGAATGCTGTACTTTGTCTCATGTACTTTGGGTATAATATTATCAGAAGGAACCAGTGCCTAGAGAATGGTATGCTTTGTAGAGGGTTAGCAAAAAAGAGGAAGGCCCTCAACAAGGGTCATTATCAAGATGAGCTGACACAGTGACTGCAGTAATGGGCTCAAACACAGCAAGGCTCCTGAGGACAGGATGGCACAGACTGGAGAGTGTTTTGTTGTAGTGTATGGAGGGCTGCTCTGAGTCGTAACTAGCTCTATGGTACCAAACAAGCGCTCAATACCATGTCTCACCAGGATGCACTCATAGTACAGATCAATTCTATGAAGCTGTCTATTATTTAAAGGATATTGAGCCTTTAAAAGCATTCAAAGACAACTTTTATGTGAGACATCAGGTGAGAGGAGAAATAAAAACATGGAAGTGTTTCTGGATGCTTGTATACAGCAATATATATGATGTAAAAATCCCTAATTTAAACACTGCTAAAGGGATGCATAGAAGAATCATAAAGGTAATTTTAATGAAGGAAGCATTTCTATGGTAATGTTTTGGAATTAAGATTTTATATGAACTAACAGCAAAGAAGCATGTTTTAAGTGAGGTATCACAGGACAGTGGGGTAAATGGCAGTATACTTGTTTAGCTACTTGAATGTATCAGAAAATGATGGAGAGTAACTGTGGTCCCACTCTGGAGAACCTATTGTAAGCCCTGAACAAGTGGACTAACTATGTATAATACAGTAGCTATTGACAATCAGAAGTTATAAGCTTATAATTCCTCTAAAATTGAGAGTATTCACAGTAGGAGTTCTCAACACTCTCCTGGGGCATACAGGTTGGAAAGCTCTTTTCTAAATATGCAGGGAAAAAAGAAAACCATCTGAGAATAAAACATGCACCATTAAGATCAATTTGCAAAAATGGTAGCACATACATTATAAAGTTGAATTAAGAAATTAGCTGTTAATTTAGATTATGTAGATTTTAAATGAGATTTCAAATTTAGCATGCTACGTTTTAAACAGTACCATATACTACAATTACTTTTAAAATGGAAAACATGCATTTATGTGTTTAACAAAATGTATCATAATCTTGATTCTTTTACTTCTAGGCTTTATACAAGCTTTACAGTGCAGCAGCAACTCACAGACATCTATACCAACATGCATTTCCGGCACCAAAGTCAGAATCTACTGAAGAATCAGAAAAAAAGAAGATATAATCCAAACTTTAAAAAGTACAGGTGCATGACCAGTTGTCAGTTAAACAATAAGTTTTGTATCTCCATGCAACCATTCAGAATACTTCCATAAGAACACAGTAAAGTATCAAGCACCTCTGAAGACAACAGAATGGTTTAGTTGACGTTTAAGTGTTTAATAAGCAGATGTATGTATGCATGGTTATATTATTTTGCTAAGAGGTACAGTTTCCTGATTTTGTCTTCAAATACGCTATTATAATTTAAAGTATTTGTCTATTTATGATAACAGTACATGTGTTCTGCTTGAATTCACTAATTACTACTACTGGGTTATAACTGAACCATGTAGTAATATTGCTCCACGTTTGGATATGCTCATTTAATTTCTACAGAAGAATTTTTAAATTATTTTAGTCATTTGTTAATGCACACATCAAAACCCAGCAGGGTTGATTCAGTCTGTCTCATCTTACATATACCATCAGCTCTTAGTTATTTTTAAAATACATTTTTTAAAGTGTTTCATTGATTTGTCAAAAATTATATATTGCTTCTTTTACATTATGATTTAATAAAGATTATAACTTCTTGATAAAAAATGCACAAAAATCACTTTGTATATGTATTTAAGTTTCACTGCATTGTATATTTTTTCATTTGATACATAAAAAATGTATTCTTCATAGGTTTATTCTTTTAACATGTGAATTGTTATTAAAGTTTACTTTGAATCCTAAAAACAAATGCTTACTGATTTGGAAATGTTTGGGAGGTGCTGATATAGAATGATAAAGGTTTTTGTCTTTCTTTTTAATATCAGAATGTATTTTTTTAAATGCTGACAGCACAAGTTTAAATTTCCATTTAAGGAACATATGTCAATCCCGTTAAGTACCTACCAGTTTTGTTAAACCAGTGATTCTATATTGTATCTGTAATGAACTGTTAGGAGAAGTACTGGGCTACGAACCACAAGGTCACTGTTTTGAGTCTACCAGCTGATCTGAGGCTTTCTGCTCCCACAAAGAATAAAAAGCCTCAGAACCCTATACAGGGTCACTATGAATCGGAAGTGACTCGACGGCACATAACAACAATGAAATGATTAGACCTTTTAGAGGGGAAAAAAAAAAGTAATGGAAAAAGAAGTAATAAAATGTTTTATTTAGGAGGTCCAAAACAGTAATTTCTAACTTTCTTAGAAATGGCTATGTCTTAATTAAATGGTAATATAAACTAAGGAATAATATAGAAAATAGTTAAGATAGAATGTTTAGAAGTTTATTCATAAGTTATACATGCTTATAGGAATGCTGTTGGCTCTGTAGGATAAGCACTGAATTGCTACCCACAGGTCAGCAAGAAGAAAGAAGAGGCTTTCTGGTTCCGTAAATATTTATAGCCTCGGAAAAACCCTGTGACTCACTGAGTTACTAAGAGTCAGAACCGACTAGATGGTACCTAAAAACAACAAAAACCAATAAGCTTGTATCTTAGAAAAGGTTGGTCACAAGCCCACAAAGTATCTTTTCCCACTGATAAAATTCCTCTAAATTTTTTTTCTTTATTTTTAATATCCCTCCCTGTCATTATATTGCTTCCTTTGCCTAGGGGCCTTCTACACAGAAAAATCAAACTTCTGCACCACTGTATGTAAAGCACAGACTCAAACACCACACAGTTAGCTTCCACAAAAATATATTTAATACACTTGTTATATAAAAATCAAACATTTGACAGTTTCAACATTTTATCAATAATACAAACTCACAGATATGTAAATGGGAGTGCTTTGTATTTCTGAGCATTACCTAATCTAAAAATATATTTACATCACCTGTAAATAAAACTGAAAAGCTACTCTGACTAATGTTAAAATTCACTGAATCCTAGAGATTAATTACACTACAAATGGTATAAATTTGTCTGCAATCAAATGTACTGCACTAATTAGGAACAACATCTGGACAACTATTAAACCAAAAGGGGAAAAAAAATTAGGAGGGAAATAATGTGGTTTTAAAGTTGTATGACAAACTCTTTGAAGATAGAAAAGTAATGTAAAATCAGTTTCATGAATAAGATTTCTTATTGAATCCCTGATTGTCAGTTTTGGCAGCTTAACTCCGTCTGTCAGAATGGCAGTGTGCTATGCTGTCGGCATCCCTCCACTGACTGTCTCGTCAGTGCCAAGCTAAATGCATTAAGAGCCCGTGCTGAAAGTTAGATAGCAACTTTGAGCCCCTTACACACCTTTCCCACATGGGCTTGAGGCTTATGTTCTAAATTTAGTCCTGAAACATCATAGGCCTGTCACCCTTTCATACCAAAATACATGTTCTCAACATACTTTAAAATGCTTCTTTACTTTTTTTTATGGGGTTGGGGCAAAGGGTAGGGGTACCCATACATTAAATACAGAACATGTTCACAGTAAGGTCCCCAATCCTACTTTGTTTTCAACTGCACTGTGGTAATATTTGAACCATCCCATTGTAATACTCAACACTAAAGTAGAAAACATCTGACTTTACATACTGCATAGATTCTCTCTCTTAAAAAGAAAGGTACTGCTCATGTAAGAGATAACCAACTAACCATTTCCTACTTATTACCTGCTTACATTGACAATTTTGCTGCATTTGTCTCCATAAAACGTATTCAAAGCAGTTTCCTAATATACAGCATTTGAAAGTGTTTGTTGGCTCTTAGAATGACTTGTTTGTTCATTAAAATAATACTTTTAATAACAAAATATATGTAAAATTAAAACTTTGTAATTTCCAAAAAGTAAGCTGCCTTTCTTAAACAGAGTTCTTGTTGCAGTTTTTTTTTTTTACTTTCTGTGAAAATATTTTAAAGCCATTATAAAACTTAAGTTTTTATTTGAAAAAAAAAAATTAACTTAAAATTTCTTGTCTCGTTGCTGGACATACCACTGTTTTCTCTGCTTGCGGTTTTCTAGCTCTGTAAGAAGAGCCTGTCTGTAAGCTTCATACATTTTAACAATCTGTTCCAGTTCTTTCATGAAGAGCAACTTTAGCATTCCCTGGTATGTGTCCAGATCAGCCAGCTGGAACAGTTCCCACTTCAGAATGTGGTCGTATCTGTTTTAAAACACAGCCATAGAGATGCTCAAAACCCATACAATGGTCTGTTTTTATAAATATCAACTGTACTGTAATAACACTACAAACTCTACTTTAAAATAACTGAATTACTAACTCATTTAAACAGAGTAAGAAGAGAAGCTGCTAACATTTACTTCAATTTAAGCTAAAAATTTACCCATTTTTATATGAAGTATCAGTTACAACATTAACACTAGTCAAATATCAAAACAGGTTTCAAAACATAGCAGTTACGTAATTTTCAAGAAAATGTTCTATGCTAGTCAGTAGTTAACCCAAAGTTAATTGTCAGGAATTAAGACGACTTTAGAATACAAAGTGCTTTCAAGTAGTAATGTGAAAAAATAGGCAGTCATCTGCACTGGGAGAGTTTTTTTGTTTTTTTAAAGCTTTCATTGTGAATTGAGTGATAGTTTACATTGGAGAACCTCAGTTTTGCTCTCATCCTATCGTATTTCATTTTATTACAGTGATTACAATCCCCTCCTTGCATCATCATTCAACAGTATTTGCTTTTATTCTCTCCAGAGTTGTTTTTTTTTTTTTAATGTACACAAAAACACTCAGGAATATATAATAATTTAAACAACCCAAGGGCACATTCTACAAGCCTGCCTAATGGCCAACTGGTAGAGCTTTTTAAGTTAAAATGCTGTTCATTGCAGCAAACAAGGAACCAAACAGAATAGGGCCAAGTCTTCCTAAAGTTGAATACATAGTCATTTAAAAAAAAAAAAGAAAGAAAAACTCAAACAAGAAAGGAAAGAATACGGTCTTTTTAAATCTGAGGATAGGATAACCAGGATTGTAGAAGACATTACAATGTGGAAAGGATCCACACAAGATTATGTATGCATATATCCCAGGTTTTTAGTTCTTCAGTAATAAGTGGATTACATGCTGAGATACAAGTGGGCAATCAACTATTAAATCAGTAATTTAAACTATGAATTCATAGAAATCTGAGGGTAAACATTAATCCCATTTTCTCATTTTACAAATGAAAACACTAAAACTTAAAAAACAAAGCATTCAGTGACTAAAGTTCCGAAAGCCATAGAATTATGGACCAAGATGCTTTAGAGTCCTGATTTTGAATGTTAATACTGATTAACATAAGACTATACAAAGATCTTGAGCTATACATATAGCAAAACAGACACCTATGTGTTACTGAAGTTATACTTAAGTCATATTGCTGAGTAGACAAAATAGGAAGCTTTAGCTGTAAATTCCAGCAGATTTCTTTTTAATAATTATAATATTTCCTACCCAATGTTCTTTTGCTATTTAGTATTTCATTTAGCATCTTATTCCAAAAGGATCATCTATCTAATAAAAAAATAACCAAAAAAGGGAAACAGAAAACATATATGAACAGCTAATAAGAGCCTCATACTACATATGTACCAGGACCACCAGCAGAACACAATATGAAACACCGTAAGAAAAAACTATTCCCTTGGACTATCTAATGACTTGGAGTCCTGGTATGGCACTGTGGGAGAATGCATTGGACCACAAGGTTGGTTTCTGCAAGGTCGGCACTTCAAATTCACCAGCCACTCCTCGGAAACCCTATACAGAGTCGCTATGAGTCAGATCCAACTAGACAACACTCAACAGCAATGTCTAATGGTTTAATGAGCACTGAAAATTCATTAATAGCTATGCTTGGTAAACAGTTTTTTCTTCTTTTTAGTGGGAGACTCCCAACCATTTGCCAACATAAAATCAAAGGGTCATATAAGAAATACTCAATGAGCACCTCTGAAGTAACAGCTGTATGGTGTTTCCCAAAAGCGTGTCATATAACTGTTTTTGTACCTAGTTATGTTCAGCCCCTTAAGTTCCCTTCACTAAAAGGACAATCTCCACATCCTTTCCTTTAAAAAAAAAAAAAAAA
>NW_006408712.1:1800146-1818769 GCF_000296735.1 Chrysochloris asiatica
TGTAACCATGGCAATCAGACGATATACGATAGAATGAATGTAAGACTAATGTTCTCCCATGTAAACTATCACATAATTCACAATAAAACATTTAAGAGAAAAAAAAAATTCCTTTGACACAGAGCTGCGTATACCCTCATCTCAGTTCCTTAGTCTACCCAAACATCAAACATTTCCTGTCTACATGCAGGCTTCTGCATGCAGCTTCTGCTTCCCAGAACTAAATCACATTTTGACCAATGTGCACAAGAGAGATGGGGTGGAATATGTATGTAACATGATTGCTTGACTACCCACTAACAACCAACTGGATGTTACCTGACTGTTAGCAACTGAGATCCTAGAGCACACCTGACAAGGGAACTTCATTTACCCTCCCTGGGGTAACAAATGTATGCTATAGGGCAATTATCTCAAGCCAAGACAAAACAATTTAATTCTAGCTATTTTCCATAAAAATATTTATGCCCAGTTTCAGCATGAGCAGTCAACTAAGAAACTACTGTCACAGGGATGGGCAACTTAGACACTGGCTACCTAAAATGAGGGCGCGATAAAGGCACGAAGTGACTGGCTTACAAAGTTTCAAGGGGTAGTTTAGTTTAATAGTGTGTGTGTGGGGAAAAGAGTCCCCACAAAATAGTTTTTCTCTTGTCTAGATGGGTCTGGTTAAAAGAGATGGGGATACGATGGAGGTACGATTCTTATGATTCAATAGTGAGTAATTGTTATCATGACTAATTGCAACTGTCACAACTGTAAAGGTGTAAGTTTTGTAACAAAAATGGGGGAGTAGTTAAACTTATAGTCCAGAAACAAAGGACCCTAGGACCTTGAAGGGAGAAGAACACAAGTGGAATGTGAGACCTTATCCAGAGAAGCAGCAACACCAGAGATGGAGGCAGAGCTGGGGAGGGACATGGAGAGAAGGAACAACTGAGGACTCTAGATTCATGGGAAGAGAGGGACTGAGAGCTGGCGGCCAGGAGGCAGACTTGCAGAATATGCCCTTTGGTGGTATAAATTATTATATATGCCTGAGTAGTTTTTGTTTTGTGTTTTAAAAAAGAGTTAAAGTGAATAGAGAGAAATACTGTTAATTGATGGCACATGGAGGGGATTATAATCATTGTAATGAAACAAGGTGTATGATTTGTTGAATGTAAAATTGATGATCTGCCCTATAAACTTTCACTCAATCCACAATAAAAACCTTAAAAAAAAAAAAAAGAAAGCCAGGCATCTTAACATTATTCCCCCCTTTTCCCCATTCATCCCTCCCTTTTCCAGTTCACAGTTGGAACATAATTAAAATAAATTTTTAGTAGTCATCAAATGGGGTTTTAAAAGTTAATTTGTTTGAAAAGAAAAGAGGGAGAAGAAAATAACACACATTAGAAACCACATGGGCGATGTCACAATGGAGCCAAAGGAAGTCAATAGTATAACAGAATACTATGAAGAATTAGTTGTACTCAAACAAATTTGAAAACTTAAAAGGGATGGATACATTTTTAGAAAAACACGACCTACCTAAACTCACAGAGTGAATTAGAAAACCTGAACAGACCTATAACAAAAGAAGAAATTGATCAGGTCATCAAAAAACTCCCAACCAAAACAAATCCAGGTCCATATGTCTTCACTGGTGAGTTTTACCAAACATTCAGGGAGGAGCCATCACCAATTCTTCTCAAATTATTCCAGAATATAGAAGAGGATGGAAAACTTCCTGATACATTTTATGAAGCAAGCATAACCCTCATACCAAAACCAGGGAAGGACGTCACTAAGAAAGAAAACTATAGACCAATATTCCTCATTAACACAGATGTAAAAATTCTTATCAAAATCCTAGCCAACAGAATCCAGCAGCACATCAAAAAAATAATCCATCATGATCAAGTACTTTTCGTAAAAGGGATGCAAGGATGGTTCAACGTTAGAAAAACAATCAATGTAATCCACCATATAAATAAGAAAAAGGAAAAGAACCATGATCATATCAATTGATGCAGAAAAGGCATTTGACAAAATCCAACATCCATTCCTGATTAAAAAAAAAAAACACTCAACAAAGTAGGAATTGAAGGGAAATTGTTAAACATAATTAAGAGCATATACAAAACCAACAGCCTACATTACTTTCAATGGCAAGAAACTGAAAACCTTCCCTCTGCGAACATGAACCAGACAAGGATGCCTTTGTCATCATCGCTCCTATTCAATATTGTTTTGGAAGTCTTAGGCAGAGCTATATAGCAAGATAGGGAATTTAAAGGCATCCAAATTTGCAAAGAGGAAATAAAACTCTATTTGCAGACGATATGATCCTATACATAGAAAACCACAAAGACTCAGTAAAAAAGCTACTAGACATCATTGGAAGATTCAGCAAAATGGCAGGATATAAGATCAACATACAAAAATCAGCTGGATTCCTCTATAGTAACAATGACAGCGCTGAAAAGGACATTAGGAACTCAATACCATTTACAATAGCTACCCAAAGGATGAAATATCTAAGAATAAATGTAACCAGAGAAACAAAGGTCCTATACAAAGAAAACTACAAAACACTACTACAAGATGGAGGCAGAGATGATGACGTGGCGAGATGGCACAGTTGGGGACTTTAGACACGGCGAGGGAGAGGTGTGCTGACGACCGGGGGGCAGGCTTGTAGTGTATATCCTTTGGTTGGCTGATGATGCATGGTGGGGATTGTAACCATAGCAATGAAACGATATATGAATGAATGTAAAATTTATGTTCTCCCATGTAAACTATCACATAATTCACAATAAAACATTTAAAAAAAAACCACTACTAACAAGAAACCAACAGACTTACAAAAGTAGAAAAATATACCATGCTCCTGGATAGGAAGACTTAACATTGTGAAAATGTCAATACTGCCTAAAGCAATTTACATATATAATGCAATCCCAATCCAGATTCCAACGACATTCTTCAAAGAGATAGAAAAAACTATTACAAACTTTATATGGAATGGAAAGAGACCTAGGATAAGCAAAGCACTACTTATGAAAAAGAACAAGGTTAGAAACCGCTCACTCCTCGATTTCAAAATTTACTACACAGCTACAGTGACCAAAACAGCCTGGTACCGGTACAATGAAAGATACATTGATAAATGGAACAGAAAAGAGAATCCAGAAATTAACCTATCCACATAGAGCCAACTGATTTTCGATAAAGTACCTAAATTTATTGCATGGGAAGGACATAGTCTCTTCAACAGACGGTGCTGGCAGAACTGGAAAGCGATATGCAAAAGACTGCAACAAGACCTTTACCTCATGCCTTATACGAAAACCACTCAGCATGGATTAAAGACTTAAATGTGAATCCCAGCATTATGAAGGCCATCAAAGAAAAAATAGGGACAAATGTGAGGGCTTTAATTCAGGGCATGCAGAGACTAACAAACATTATGAAAACTACACAAATAAAAGTAAACAAAATGGATGATTAGGACATACTAAAAATTAAAAACTTAAGTGCATCAAAAGACTTCACCAAAAGAGTAAAAAGGGAACCCACAGAATGGGAAAAAATCTTTTGCAATAACACATCGGACAAGGGACTAATATCTAAAATATACAGGAAACTACAACACCTCTATGAAAAAGACAAATAACCCAGTTAAAAAATTGGCACAGGACACGAACAGACACTTCACCAAGGAAGAGATCTGGGCAGTCAACAAACATACGAAGAAATGTTCACGATCACTAGCCATTAGAGAGACGCAAATCGAAACAACAATGAGATATCATCTCACACCAGCAATAACAGCAAAAATAAAAAAAGTAGAGGACAATAAATGTTGGTGGGGATGTGGTGAGACTGGGACGCTCCTACATTGTTGGTGGGATTGCATAATGGTCCAACCATTATGGAAAGCAATATGGTGCTTCCTCAGAAGGTTGGAAATAGAAATACCTTATGATCCAGCAAATTCCTCTACTTGGTATTTACCCACAAGAAATACGAGCCATAACTCGAGTAGATATATGCACACCAATGTTCACAGCAGCACTATTTACAATAACAAAAAGATGGAGACAGCCTGAATGCCTATCAATGGAAGAATGGATAAACAAATGTGGTACATACATACAATGGAATATATGCTACCTTCAAGAATAACAAGAAAGGTGCAAGCCACTGCATAACATGGAACCTTGTGGACATTCTGATGAGTGAAATTAGTCAATGACAAAAGAAGAAATACTGCATGGGACCATTATTGTGAAAGATTAAGAAAAAGAACCCACTCTGAAAGGAAAAAAAAAAAATTTGCTGATCACCAGGATGTATAGGATGAAGTGACAGGAGGGAGGGGAAGATGGAACACAGGGCAGAGGGTAGGGATAGACACAGGATAGCTTGGGTGCTGGGGGTGGGGTGGGGCAATATATAAGAGAGAGGGGAATGGAAGAACAAGGCGGGTGGGAGAACAGTTAGGCAGCTTTACATGGGCTAAGTGGGACAGAGGAAAATAATGATGTATGCACAAACCTGGAACAACATGGCTCTGGGATACAGCGATTGAGGCATGGTTTGAATGGGTAAAAGAGGGGAAATAATAATAAAATGCTTGGCTGTCTTTCGAATCCTGGTTTCCCTCGCCTACCATTATAAAATAGACACTGGAGGGGGAGAGAAATGAGTAGCCAGAAATACCACAATAGAAAGCTTTTCAGTCCATCTTCAGCCTATAACTGATTGGAATACCTTAAAGGGGTATTCCAGTGAAGAAGGCTTCCTGCGGAGCCTTTGCATTGCATAAGACCATAGGTAGAATCCTGAACCCCATCCAGAATCTTCTGAGGTGGGAAATTTCCACTTGAAAGGACAAGTTGTCTAGCCTGGAGTGGCTAGAAGAACAGAAGATACTTTGTGAAAGAAAGACCAGTAGGAAAAATAAAAACTGTAACAGTAGTCTGACAACGACAAGAAAAGCAACCTGTTCGCCTGGGAGCCATCAAGGCAAGTGGTCGGGTCTCCTCAGAGCAAAGCCCCTTCGAAGATGAAGACTCAAGGGGAATACATGAGCAGTCATATGGTCTGGCTGGTGACCACATTGGTCATCGATAAGGGGAAGTGGGGGAAAAACAGCAATGAAGTTGTGAGCTAAGTCCGACCACATTCAATAGACTCTTGTCAACCCGGGTTGAGACCTGATTGGCCAGCAGTATGGCAAGACCCGAAGACTTCTGGGCCCAGAGACAGTGACACAAGAGTGGAGAGCAAAGCGTCCAGCTGATATGAAATAAGGGGAGATGCACAAGAATACCCACACTTGCAGATAGTACTCACTTGACGTGGCTTCAATGGGTGGATGATCAGAACTTGACTAGAAGAAGAAAGAAGAGGAGAAAAAGAGTAATCCACTACAATCTGATGAACTTTACCTATATTTATGGATGCAGGAGCTCAAAATAGGGAATGATTCTTTACAGTGAGGATCGTTTCCACTCCCTCGGTACACAGGTTTGACAGGGATGGGCAACTTAGACACTGGCTATCCAAAATGGGGAGCCCTGGTGTGGCGCTGTGGGTTAATGAGCCAGACTGCAAAGCCATTTGAACTCCAAGGTCAGCAGTTCAAGTTCACCAGCTGTTCCTCGGAAACCCTATACAGGGTTGCTATGGGTCAGAATCGACTCGATGGCACTTAACAACAACCCAAAATGGGGGGCTACAAAGGCAAGAAGTGACTGGCTTACAAGCTTTCAGGAGGGAGCCTAGATCCAGAGGGGGTGGGGGAAGGTAGAATCTCCACTGTGTGGTTTCCAATCTGTTGGGACGGGGCTGATGAAAGCAGATGGGGATAAGACTCTTGTAGTACAATAGTGAATAATTGTTATCAGGGCTGTCTGTGAGGGTCAGAAATGTAAAGGCAGATGTTCTGCAACAAAAGGAGGGGAGTGATTGATTTTGCAGTCCAGGAGCAGAGGCCCCTGGGACCATCAAGTGAGAAGAGCGGAGTGCGGGACCCTACCCAGAGAAGCAGTGACGCCAGAAATGGAGGCAGAGACATGATGATGACATGGAGAGATGGAACAGCCGGGGACTCTGGACTCAGGGAGGGAGAGGGGCTGTGTGCTGATGGCCAGAGGCAAGGCTTGCGGGGTGTACCCTTTGGTTGCATGGAGGGGATTATAATCATTGCAATGAAATGAAATACGATGGGATGAATGTAAGGCTGGTGTTCTCCCATGTAAAGTATCACATAATTCACAATAAAAACTTTTTTTTAAAAAAGTTAATTTGTTTGAAACAAATGCACAATTTCTAACAAAAAGGTTTGAATTCCACAGCTAAGGGGCATTTCAGCAATGTCTACCAATTCACATTTCTGGTGTGGTGCTGTAAGATAAGCACTGGGCTGCATGACCACAAGGTCAGTGGTTCAAACCCACCAGCAGCTCCCTGAAAATCCTATAACTGTACAGGGATGCTATGAGTCAGTATTGACTTGATGGCATTTAACAACAAGAATAACATTTATACAAGCTGAACTATGAGAATGTTGAATTAATTTCTCATCTATGTATTGTCTAGTAAGGAAAAAGGAAGGATAAAAAGAAACTGATAAATGACATATTTACAAGATATCAATCTTCCCTTGCAGTCCAATTGTTGTGAGTTAATGCACTAGACTGCAAAGTTGGTTTGAACTGCAAGGTTAGAAGTTCAAGTTCAACAGCTGCTCTTAGGAAACCCTATACAGAGTTGCTATGGGTCAGAACCAACTCAAAGGCACTTAACAACAACAAAATGAAAGCATTTAGCAAAACGAATGGGACTACAGGTAAAAGCAACAATCAGAATACTTACAGCAGATCCTTTGACAAGGAAAAAAACACTTAAGATTTCCATCTATGGAAGGATCATGGATACAAAAGATATCTATTTCCATTCTAATTTTTTTCTCTATATAGTTACTTTCATTTTGTCCATAATAAAACTCAATATGCCTGTCTTTTTTTGGAAAATATAACTCCCATTCTTTTCTTCTTAACGAGCCAAGAAATATGCTTCCCCATTAACTTTTAGTCATTTACATTCTATATACACAGGTGAATCATTCTGAAACTAGCCTACACCTTACTTTCATAGACTATGTTTATACCATCTCTTTCTGTTTTCCCTAGGGCAGTATTCTATTCAAACCCCATGTATAAAAGACCCATATATGCAAACAGATCCAGGGGCTATTATAGCCTGAGTTCCTCCCTATCTTCTAATCACTATGCCACATCTCTGCCTTCCCCTCTACCCACACAAAGACAGCTGGGTCACTGGTTACATGTGGAAATGCCAAGCTACAGGCATAGAAAAGGCCCTTTGCAACAACACTGTTGGAACTATGTGTGTGGTACGGGTAAGGGAGCATAAGGAGGGGGGGAGAAAGAATGTAAAGAAAATGTGTTCCTAATGATCTTTTTCCTGTTAAAGATTATATTTTATCTGACAATCTTTATCAGTTATGCCATTCATTCCAGACTTTCTTGAGTAGGCTTAGAAATGTACTTCACAAAAATTAATAAAAACAAAATTTTAGATTATAGTCTATTTGAAGTCAGGTTCTAACTGGAAGTATGTACCAAAATTGTATTGGTAAATTACTGCTGGAGATGAAATTGAGATTTTCAGGAAGTTAAACGCTTCTCAATTTTATGGTAAGTAAAAGGAAAAGAACCAGTTAATTTTTTGTTAAAACTTGTCTTGTTGATATATGAGTCTCCATTATCTAATTTGTAGCTAATCGCTCATACTCTGTCGACAAAACAATACTAACCATTTCCAGCCTCATCTCAGAAATAAATTTTGATTAACTAAAATGCAACAGGTGTCCAGTTTCTGACTTCAGTTTTTAAGCAGTAAAGAAATACTTGCTTTCTTTTTTAACATGACTCATTCTGGGAGAGTTCTGACCTCTCAGAGAAGACTAAGCTCCAACCTCCTTAAGATTAAACTGCTCTGAAAGTTTTATAGTTAGTTAGAAAGACCTATAATTTTTAGAAGTCTGTTTCTTTCTTAAGATATCAAAAGTTCCATTTAAGTAAGTACTCTTCCCCCCCAAAGTAAAATTTCTAAGTTCTTTTTGACAAAAAATAACATAAAGTAAGAACATGCCTTCTTTTTCTTAGGAACCCTGAGAAATAAGCAAGGTTAACAGTTGAGCACATATTCTTCTAGATTTATAGAAAAATATAAACATATTACATACGATTTCGAATCAACACAGGTATGCAAAGGAGTCTGGGTGGCTCAAGCAATTAGCAGTTTGAACCCACGCAAACTGTGCTATACTTTCTTCAAATAAAACATGACTTTGTTGTTGCTTTGAATTGACATTGAACTGGTCCGCGACTCATGGTAAATTGATGTGTAACAGAACAAAAAGCTGCCTACTCCTGCACCATCTCCACGATTGCTAGTATGATGTGGCCAAGGTGCAGCCATCTCAGTTAGGGAGATGGTGACCTACTACCAAACAAAATGTCTAAAGAGAAAATCATGATGCTGCTTGGGTTAAGCAGCAAACAAACTCCATTCACTCCTATATTCAGCCCTCAGTAAAATTTTTGGCTACAAATTTACTTACTTCACAGGGGCTCGAGCATAAACCTGAAGCCAGTCAGGAATTTCCGCAGTATGATATGGATTTGCAGGTACCAGAAGGGATTGATTCCTTTCAGTTTGCTGTGGCTGGTATGTGACAGGAGGTGGTTGATCATACCGAGGTACACTATAAAAAAAGGATTGACAATCACTAAGCTAATGAAGAAATTATGAAGAAAAACAATCTTTACATTTGCTTCAATGTGTCTCCTGTCCTAATCGATTCTTTTCCACCACCGAGAGATAACTTCCTAAAAGCTATGGCTTTCTTTACCATTCTATTCATAAAATGCACATTCACTTGGAAATTGGTCCCTAATGATGGACATAAACCTAAGTCAAACCTTTACGTTTATTTATGAGATTTCTTCTGGCTGATATATATTCTTTCCAAGGACAGCTTCAAAGGGGGCTATAAAAAAGTTGGAGCTAACTTGTACCCTTTACTTGTTGTTGTTGTTGTTAGGTGCCATCGAGTCGGTACCGACCCATAGCGACCTTATGCACAGCAGAACAAAACACTGCCTGATCCTGGGCCAACCCTCACTATTGTTGCCATACTTGAGTCCATCAATGCTGCCACTTGGCCAATCCATGTAGTTGGGGGTCTTCCTCTTTCTCTCTGATCCTCAACTTTACCAAACATGATATCCTTCTCCAGTGACTGGTCTCTCCTGACAATATGTCCGAAGTATGAGACATGAAGTTTCGCCATCTTTGGCCTCCAAGGAATACTCTTGGCTGCGCTTCTTCCAAAACACATCTATTGGTTCTTTTGGCAGCCCGTGGCACTTTCAATATTCTCCTCCAACACCATAACTCAAAAGCATCAGTTCTTCTAAGGGTCTTCCTTATTCACTATCCAGCTTTTGCATGCACGAGAGGTTACTGAAAATACCATGGCTTGGGGGTGCACCTTAGTCCTCAAGCTAACATCTTTGCTCTTCAACACTTTAAAAAGGTCTTGTACACATTTGCCTAATGCAATACATCATCTGATTTCTTGACTGCTGCTTCCATGAGTATAGATAGTTGATCCACAAAGAATGAAATCCTTGACAACTTCAATCTTTTCTCCGTTGATAAGAATGTTGTTTAATGGTCTAGTGGAGAGGATTTTTGTTTTCTTGACATTGAGATGTAATCCATACCAAAAGCTATGCTCTTTGATCTTCATCAGTAAATGTTTTAAGTCCTTTTCACTTTCATCAAGCAAGGTTGTATCATCTGCATATTACAAGTGGTTAATGGGTCTTCCTTCAATCCTGATGCCATGTTTTTCTTCATATAACCCAGCATCTCAGATTATTTGCTCAGCACACAGGCTGAATAAGTATGGTGAAAGAATACAACCTTGTCGCACACCTTTTTAAATTTTAAACCATTCAGTGTTCCCATGTTCAGTTTGAACAACTGCTTCTTAGTCCACGTACAGATAAGGTTCAAAATTACTACTATAAAAAGTTCAGTTAATAACTAGTAGTTAGCTATCAAATCATCATGGAAGGTTGATAGCTTCTCTCTTAAAAGGAGAATGATGTTTCTTCCCTCCTTTAGAACAAAGAAGGAGGTCTGGCGGTGCTATAGGCCAAGCATTTAGCTGTCAGCCACAAGGTTAATGGCTCAAACCCATCAGCCACTTTGGGGGAAAAGAAAGCTGAGATTATCCATTTCCAAGAGTCTTGAAAATCCTATAGAGCAGTTATAGTCTGTCCTATAGGGTTGTTGAGTCAGAATCAACTCACCAGCAGTGGATGGTGGATTAGACTGAAAAGGGGCCTGGGGAAAGGCAACGCAGTGTGTTGACTATCATCCTTAAAATACCCATATTAAACTGTACGATTTTCTTTTTACTTTGACCACCTTAAGAGAGCAAGTGGGGAGAGATTCCAAAACTAAACCCACTGGCATCGAGTGTATTCTGACTCAGTGACCATATAGAACAAAGTAGAATCGCCTCCACAGGGTTTCCAAGGCTGCAATCTTTATGGAAGAGGGCTGTCACGTTTTTATCCAGAGTGGTAGGTGGGTTCAAACCCCCAACCTTTTGATTAGCAGGCAAGCATTTAAACCACTGCACCACTAGGCCAGGGCTCCTTTATTACCTGTTTTAATCATAATAAGGCTTTAAAGAAAAGGCCATGCTTTTAAATAGTTAAATAATACACGTCTATGTATATTGGGAGGTTGAGAAGGGGAAGTCACAAAAGGGGGGGGGGGGGGGGGGGGGGGAAGAGAGGCAAATTTTATGGGAAAATACTAAAGAAGAATGAAAGCACCTGATAAAAAGCCAAAATGATCTATTCCAGACTTATAGACAAAACTGGAAGGATTCTCCCTTCAAAAATATAGATTTATAAGTAAATCAGAAAAGAGTACCATAATACTCTGCTGAGATTAAAATAAAGGTTACATACAGTAGACTATAGTGAACAATTTAAAGATCATTATGTAGATGGCACTGAATTTTATTTCCAACTTTTCTTTTACCAGTAAGCTCAAAATGAACTTCTTTGATAGCTCAACGGGGAAGGATTCAGACTTTACACTTTTTTTTTTTTCAGAATTTACACTTTTAAGACTGCATTATTTTCTGCTTTGAAGTTTTTGTTGAAATTACATGTATGTAGTACTGTTGGATGAAACGAAAAGTTTTTTGAGGTAAGACGGACTTGAATATAATTATGTCTCTGATGCTGGGGTTGGTGAAATAAAGTCCATTTCTTCAGATTCATGAAGTTATACAGGCCTTCACCAGACGGCAGCATGCACTAAAAGTGGGATAACAGTTTCCCACCAAATCCCAGAAGTGGAAAATGTAGGTGGGCAACTATACATCCCATAGGTCAAAGGGTTGCAATCAGATATGCTTCAGTTTTAAACTCGGTTTGGCCACTTACTAGTTGTATAAGTGTAGGCAAAATTTCTTGACTTCTGTAAGATTCAGCATTCTGATTTGTAAAGGTAGAATAAGAAATTCATACCACAGACGGTTTTACACAGAATTAATGAGCTAATGAGACTTTCTGCTACCATAAAGATTTACAACTGTGGAAATCCTATAAAAGGTTGTTACACGTCAGAGCTGACTCAACAGTACATAATACCAACAACATGTGCCAAGAGTTTTGTATAAGAATTGGGATAATATAGACAGACACTCAAGCAGCTTTGAATACTAATTAGGCAAGCTTAGGAAAGAAGCAAATTAATACACTGAAAACTTTTGGTAAACTATAAATATTCTGTAATATTGCAAGGATAATGATGAACAGAAAAGTAAGTTCAATGTACTTTCAAATTTGGCTGACAAGATCAGGAATACCTCTGCCACCTGGAACATAAAATCTTAAAACACAGATCTGGTTGCTGGGAAGAAAAGACAATCTCAACTGTTCAATTAACACTGACTGAATGCCACTAGGGAAAAAAAAAAACTTTTAAAATTGAACTAGCAGATACAAGTATGTAAGATAATTAAAGCAGCACAATTTAAAAAAACAACAACTTAGTTTTCTAGGTTGTAATATTAAAATGTGCTTTCATGATGATTGTAACAGTTTTAAAACTATAATTTGTATACCTAAATATCTGTATTATGTCATATGATACACAGCAACATCTATCAACAAGATACTCATACTTCACTCATTTTCATCTTAAGACTCAGTTCTTGAAGCCCAAACGTAATTAATTTAAAACATTTACAATTTTGCTCCTAAGTTAATACTAGCTTTTTTTGGTATTTTGAAATCTGATGTGTAATTTACATTTAAAAGGTATCTCAATTTGGACTAATTACTTCTCAAGTACCTAGCTGGCTAAAGTATTAATTAAGATGGTACAGGGCTAGATGTCTGATCACTAACAACAACTATTGATAAACCCAGTATTTCACAAAATAGCCCAAAGGATCACTGGCTATGTGTATTACAGATCTGGGACACTCAGTCTACTCCAATTTCTGCTTTCTTATTCTGCAACATAAAATATGTCTGGAAAATTTATGTCAGGAATTGAATAAAAACAGCAAGGAGAGTAGGTCTACATTATTAATAAGAATTCAATTGTGAAAAGGCAGATGCATTATTTTATTTCAATTTCTGAGTATTTATGGCAAAAACATTCTGACATATGAAAGAATCTGATCACAAGAACAATCATCTTGTTTTTGAGGGTTTTTTTTTTTTTTTTTTTAAACAAAGGCTTTTTCCCCTTTAAATTATTAAAGTCATATGCTACTAAGTATAAGTCTAGAAGAAAATGTCGAAAACATTAAACAGTTTAGATGCTCAAACCTCAAACTGCAAGATGCCTTTCTCTTGCTGACAATATCTGAGTCCAAAATCTAACATTAGACAATCTCTAAACAATAAGTTGAAAATACAGTTTCTACTCTACCTAGGCGCACAGGGATGCCTGTATTGAGCCTTCTTATTTACGTGGTCTACATAGTAGGTTCCAAATTCTGATGACTCAACTCGTTCCCATCCTGGAGGAAGTCCCTCCCGTTCAAGAGGGTGGCTCCAATGAGTTGTATTTGTATTATGATCTATATAATATTTTCTTCCTCTCATTGTCCAGTCCACAGACCAGCCAGGAGGAAGGGGTAAATCTTCAGAACCATGATTAGTTAAATTTCCTAGAGATGTAGCAGCAACTCTCCCAATACCTGAGGAGAAACAAAAGAAAAGGGAAGAAATTATGTCACTATGAAAAAAACACAGCCAGTATTACTATGACTATGATTTAATTATACAAAGGGGGAGGAGCTAGTCTTTAAAAGCATTTTTCCTTTTCTTTGTTTCAACTGATGCCTCCCTCCATCAGGCTATAAAATATTTAACTAGTAGTTACTTACTTACTAGTAAAATATTTACTAGTAGTTACAGGACTTCTGGTGTGGCACCATAGGATAAGCACTGGACTGCTAACCTCAAGGTCACCGGTTCAAACCCACCAGCTGCTCCTTAGAAACCTTATACAGGGTTGCTGAGTTGGAACCAACTCAACAACATTTAACAACGACAACAACAATAATAAAGAATGAATATGATTCCTAATCATCTTTACTTAATATAACCTAGATACAGCCTTGGTGCAATATCCAGGTTAAATTAAATGAAAACACCAAAATATGAATAATCTGACCAGAATATTATCTTGATATTTGTTCTTGAGAGCTATCAAGCTAATTTTGACTCACAGTGACCCCATGTGACAGAGCAAAATTGCCACATAAGGTTTTCTTGGCTGTAATCTTTGTGGAATCTGAGGACCAGATAAGTCTTCCTCCTATGATGAGGCGTTCTGCTCCCGTAAAGATTTACAGCCTCGGAAACCCTGTACAGGGTCGCTATGGGTCAGAACCGACTCGACGGCACTTAGCAACAACAAGAAGCAAGCAACAATGGAGCACTAGGTAGGTATGAACTGCCAACCTCTTTTTCATTTGTTTGTTAATTTTATTATTTCACAGAACCAACTTTTTTTTTCTTAAGTTTTTGTTGTGAATTGAGTAATAGTTTACATGGGAGAACATCAGTTTTACACTCATCCTACTGAATTTTGTATTTTGTTTCATTGCAAGGATTATAATCCCCTTCATGCATCATCATTCAACAATATTTGTTTCTATTCAGTTTTTTGTTTTGTGTGTGTGTGTGTGGGGGGGTGTACACAAAAATACTCAGGAATACATAATCATTTAGACAACCAAAGGGTACATTCTGCAAGCCTGCTTCCTGGCTGCCAGCACACAGCCTTTCTCTTTCCATGAGTCTAGAGTTCTCAGCTGCTCTCTTCTCTCTCCATCTCTGCCTCCATCTCTGGTGTCGCTGCTTCTCTGGATAAGGTCCCACATTCCTCTTGTGCTCTTCTCCCTTAATGGTCCTAGGATCCTGTTTCTGGACTGTAAGATTAACTACTCCCACCTTTTTGTTACAAAACTTCTACCTTTACATATTGAGAACTGCCAACCTTTTGGTTAGATGATGACAAAGCTCTTTTACAGATGTGGTAACCAGTCTGTAAAGTGGCCCTGACTCCCAGTGTCTCTTAGTATTCATACCCTAGTTTAACACCCTTAGTCTGTGTCACCAAAGCATTATGGCAGAAATGATGGCATGACACTTTTGAGATTAGGGTATACAAGAGACTGCCTCTTCTGTACCAGGTGAGCTCACTTCCTCTCTCCTGGATTACTCACTCTGGGGGAAAACAGCTGCCATGTTGTAAGAAGCCACATGGTAAAGAACTGAGGTCTACAGTCAACAGTCAATAAAGAACTTAAGCCTCTTTCTAAATGTCCCATGAGTGCATTTAAGAGTAGATCCTCCATTTCCAAAATCCTAGTGAAGGCTTCAGATAATTGCAGCCCCTTTTGAAGGCTTCTGGACTGCAACTTCATGAGATGCCCTGAGTTACAAACACTTGGCTAAGTTACTTATGAATTACAAATTCATAGCAATTGGGGAAATGTTTTTTGTTTCAACCCATAGTAACATAAAAATAATTAATACAATTCAAGGGAGTAAGTGAAAAAAGTATTGCTACAAAATCACACAAACTTTTTATGGCACCTTGAATTTACTTGATAGGGCTTTTATTCAAAGTCTTAATCCCTACCAAATAACTGAGTTGCTTGTTATTAAGTGCTGTCAAGTCAGTTCTGACTCATAGAGACCCTATATAGGGTTTCCAAGGAGCAGCTTTCAAATGGACATTGCAGTCCAGTGCATTAACCTGCAGCACCATACAAGGACTCCAAATAACTGGGTTGGTTGGTTGGTTGGTTATGTGCCGTGGAGTTGGTTCCAATTCATAGGGAACCTGTACAGGGTGTCCAAGGCTGTAAATCTTTACGGGAACAGATAGCCTCATCTTTCTCCTGCGGAACAGCTGGTAGTTTTAAACTGCTGACCTTGCGGTTCACAGCCCGATTCGTAACCACTACGCTACCAGAGCTCCTTAATAACTGGGTGGGACCATGCAAATAGGGTATATGCTAGATTAGTTAGTTTTGCCATCCTGCTAAGTTTAAAAGGAGCCATCTCAGAAGTAGGAAAAGACGATCCAAGGACCAGCAAGAAAAAAAGAGCATGAGTAGAGCAAGAGAGCCCTACCTAGAAAAACGGTGACAACAGAGGTGGCAGAGGTGGTGACATACAACAGCTGTAGACTTCCCGATCCATGGGCCCATGAACCAAAAGCTCAGTGCCGTGGCTTGCAGAATGTACCCTTAATGCATTTACAGACTGGCTAAAGGAGTTTTGTAACATTTGGCTGAGAAGCTCAAGACAAGAAGTACTGTGTGCCTACAGAATGACAAAGAAGAGGGGTTCCTAACCGGAGGACTGCTGCATCCTGAATTGTTTCAGATACTGAATTGTACCCTGTTAACTTTCCAAATAGATCCCATAATTATGAGTATTGCCTATGAGTTCTGTGTGGCTACTGCAATGGATTATTGAACCCAGATAAGAAGTAGAGTGCTGTGGAAGGTATTGTTGGTGCTAGAACAGGGTAAAGAAGGTTGGAATGTGGTGGTATGTCTGACCACTATGTCATAGACATTGGCCTTGGGCTGATTTTGAGTTTGATTCTCCTTCCCACTTGTGAAGACTGAGGAAGTTAGACATGGTCTCTTAGTCATTTTTACACCTTTACTAATCAAAAATAGCAAAATGTGACATATGGTTCCTTTACATAGCCTCCATCTAAGTCTGTACACTTCTGAAAGTAGTGTGTCCATTTCTCTAATCTCTCCCCAAAGAATTCTATGCTCTTCAATTTATACCCTGTCAAAAAGGCAATCCTTGAGAAACTCAAATCATGTTCCTTTTATACATTCTTTAAGTTTTATAATCAACTAGATGTCTTGAAAAGGTAAGATCAGGAATGTATAGAGTATATGGAGTAAATTCTTCCAGAAACTCCTGTTAGACAGACCTTTCTACCCTTGAAGAACAGAAGGTGAATTGTCATGAAGAAAAAACATTTCCTCACTGCAACTTTCCCAGCATTTTTCTCAAAAGAACAACTTTCACATTTCTTAAAACTTCTTCTAAATAATAGCTTAATACTAAGAAAATTGTATTCCCAAAAAATTTAAAAATCTAGAAGAAATGGACAAATTTCTAGAAGCACATAACCTACCTAACCTAACACAGACTAAAACAGAAAACTTGGAACAGGTCTATAACAAGAGAAGAAATTGATCAAGTCATTAAAAAACTCCCAATTTAAAAAAAAATCTAGGCCCAGATGACAATACCAGTGAATTCTACCAAACATTCAAAGAGCTGACACCAATTCTACCCAAACTATTCCAGAATATAGAAAAAGATGAAAAACTCTCAAATTCATTTTATGAAGCAAGCATAATTTCTATACTAAAACCAAGCAAAGACATTACTTAAAAAAAAAAAAAACAACTACAGACCAATATCCCTCTTGAACACAGATGTAAAAATTCTCAACAAACTCCTAGCCAACAGAATCCAGCAATGTATATAAAATAATAATAATAATAATAATAAATCATGACCAAGTGGGATTCATACCAAGTATGCAGGATGGTTCAATATTAGGGAGAAAAACCAACATAATCCACCACATAAATGAAACAAAGGGAAAAAAATATCAAATGATCTTATCAATTGATGCAAGAACACATTTGACAAAATTCAACACTCATTCCTGATAAAAACACTTAAATAGAAATAGAAGGGAAATTCCTGAACATAATTAAGAGGAAACCAACAGCCAGTGAGAAACTGAAACCATTCCCCTTGTAAACAGGAACCATACAAGGATAATTGAATAATTGTTATCATGACTAATTGTGACTGTCACAATTGTAAAGGTAGAAGATTTGTAACAAAAACAGGCGAGTGGTTAATCTTACAGTCCAGAAACAGAGGCTCCTAGGACCATCAAGGGAGAAGAGCACAAGCAGAATGAGGGACCTTATCCAGAGAAGCAGCAACGCCAAAGACGGAGGCAGAGAGAGCATGGAGAGAGGGAGCAGCTGAGGACTCTGAACTACAGGGAATGGATGCTGGCGGCCAGGAGTCAGGCTTGCAGAATGTGCCCTTTGGTTTTTTAAATTATTATATATTCCTGAGTATTTCTATGTACAATTCCCCCGCCCCAAAACAAAAAACAACAGAGGGAATAAAAGCAAATACTGTTGAATGATGATGCATGGAGGAGACTGTAATCATTGCCATGAAATGATGGTCTAAACCTGATGTTCTCCCATGTAAACTATCAGTCAGTTCACAATAAAATCCTTGAAACAAGAAATTAGCCTGCTATATTTGGCCAAACACTTAATTAAGTCACCCATAATATGGCTGGAATTGTGGTTGCCTTTGTAGGGCCAAACCAAATAATTTCAAGGGCCTTATGCAGCCTGCGGGCTTGCTGTTCCTCACCCCTGAACTATATGAAAGCAAATAGTCAACATTTGCTCAAAAGCAAAGATGAGAAGGCAAGCAGGGGAAGGTAAACAGAACAAGCAGAATGGAAATCATGAGAATGTTGATACATTTTGAAAACTAACCAATGTCATGGAAAAATTTGTATAAAAAACATTAAATAAGAACCTAAATTTGCTGTGTAAACTTTCACCTAAAACACAGTAAAATATTTTTCTAAAAGTTATACTCAATTCAATCAACTCACACTGAACTATTTATAAGAACCATAAAGGAGCTCTGGTGGCAGAATGGTTAAGTACTCAACTACTAACAGAAAGGTTGGTGTTTCAAGCCCACAAGGGCTTCAAGAAGGAAAAGCCTGGTGATCTGCTCCTATAAAGATTGTTGTTGTGAAGTGCAGTCAAATTGGTTTGACTCCTCGTTGACCCTGTATAGGATTTCCAAGGAGCGGCTGGTCGGTTTGAACCACCAACCTGTGGGTTAACAGTCCAAAGCTTATCCTACTCCCCGCCC
>NW_006408712.1:1818869-1825637 GCF_000296735.1 Chrysochloris asiatica
TGTTGTTAGGCTCTACTGAGTTGATTCCAACTCATTGTGACCCTATATACAACAGAACAAAACACTGCCTGTACTCTCCTCACAACTGCTGCTACACTTGAACTCATGGCTGCTGCCAGTATCAATTCAGCCTGTTGGGGGTCTTCCTCCACTTTACCACATATAATGTCCTTCTTCAGGGATTGGTCCCGTCTTATAACATGCCCTAAGTATGAAAGACAAATTCTTATCATCCTGGCTTTTAAGGATCATTCTGTCTGCAATTCTTCTAACAGATTTGTTTGTTTTTCTGTCAGTTCATGATACTTTCAATTTTCTCCAACATTGCAACTCAAATGCATCAATTCTACAGTCTTCCTTATTCATTGTCCAATTTCCACATGTATATGAGGCAACTGAAAATGTCATGGCTTGGGTTGGGTGCACGTTAGTCCTCAAATTGTTATCTTTGCTCTTGAACACTTTAAAGAGGTTCTGTGCAGCAGATTTGCCTAATGCAATGTGCTGTGCTGTATGATTTTTTTACTTCTGTTTCCATGAGTGTTGCTTGTGGATCTAAGCATAATGAAGTCTTTGACAGTTTCAATCTTTCTCCATACATCATGATGTCATTTATTGATCCAGTGATGAGGATTTTTGTTTTCTTTACATTGAGGTGTAATTCATACTTAAGGCTGAGTTTTTGGTCTTCATCTGTAAGTACTGTAAAGTTGTAACATCTGTATATCACAGATTGTTAATGAATCTTCCTCCAATCCTGAAGCCACATTCTTTTCACAGTCTAGTTACTTGAATTTGCTTAGCATACAGATTGAATAGGTATGGTGAAAGAATTTAACCCTGACACACACCTTTAATGATTTAAAAACATTCAATATCAATGAAATGCAGATAGGTCTCTTGTGATACAATAGTGAATAACTGTTATCAGGACTGACTGTGAGGGTTGGAAATGTAAAGGCAGACGCTTTATAGCAAGGAGGGGTGATTAACTTTTCAGCAGTCTAGGAGCGGTGGTCTCTGGGACCATCAGTGGAGAAGAGCGGAGAGCGGGACCCTACCCAGAGAAGCAGTGATGCCTGAGATGGAGGCAGAGACGATGATGTGGAGAGATGGAGCAGCTGGAAACTTGATATCCAGAGAGGAGGAGGGGCTGTGTGTTGCCGATGACGAGGGGTGGGCGGGGAGCCAGGCTTGCAGGGTATACTCTTTGGTTGGTTGATGATGCATGGATATACAAAAGAATGAATGTAAAACTAATGTTCTCCCATGTAAACTATCACATAATTCACAATAAAACATTCATAAAAAAAAAAAAATTCAGTATCCCCCTTATTCTATTTGAACGTCTGTCTCTTGGTCTATGTACAGGTTTCTCCTGAGCACAATGTTCTGGAATACCCATTTTTTACAATATCATCCATAGGTAGTCATGATCCACAGTTAAAAGCCTTTGCATAGTCAATAAAACATAAATAAACACCTTTCTGGTATTCTCTACTTTCAGCCAAAATCCCTCTGACACTGACAATGATATTCCCAGTTCCAAATCCTCATCGGAATCAGGCTTGAATTTCTGTTAGTTTCTTGTCCATGTACTGTTACTGACTTGAATTCTCTTTACCAAAATTTTACTTGTATGTGATATTAGTGATTTCTGCATTCCACTGGGTCACCTTTCTTAAAAAATGGACACAAATATTCATCTCTCAGGAAACCCTATGAGTAAGTTCTACTTAGTTATCTAGGGTTATTAAGAGTCAGAATCAACTCGATGGCACAAAATTACAATACAAGAACCTTAACATTTCGGCTAGACAGAGGTCCCTCTGGAAATATCTACTATAAAGACATTTTAAACTACAGTATTATGAAAAAAAAAGAGCTTTTACCATACTGATTCTACAGGTGCAATGAATTACCTGGTGAGGCTCTTCTAGCCACAATCTTTGTGACTCCTACAGGGCAACTGAACGGAACCATTAGATTGGGTTTATTTCTTCTTTTTCTGAGGGGTCTGGGTTTGTTGTTGTTAGATGCCATTGAGTCGGTACCAACTGATAGCGACCCTGTGCACAACAGAATGAAACACTGCACGGTCCTAAGCCAACCACACAGTTGTTGCCAGGCTTGAGCCCACTGATGCTGCCACTTTACCAATCCATCTGCAACTCCAATGAATTTCTAGTCTTATCCATAGTAAAAGGTACTAAACACTACAACCACGCTTGATAAAGACATATAAGTATGAAACCAAGTCCACTACCTTCCCTCCTTCTCTGCACAAAATTAAAGATATACGTATGTGCCTAATGATCATATGAGTCCTGGTGTGGCACTATAGGAGAAGCACTGAACTGCTAACCGCAAGGTCGGCAGTTAAATCTACCAGGTGCTCCTTGGAAACCCTAAACAGGGTTGCTATGAGTCAGAACCAACTTAACAGCACTTAACAACAGAGGGTTTCTGAGAGCAGCAAATGGGTTTTAACTGTGGACCTTAGGGTTAATAGCCCAGTGCTTATCCTACAGTACCAAACCAGGGCTCAAAAATACATGCTAGTAAACCTAAAAGTCCTTTAAGATATTTAAGAAACTGTATAACGGTTTCTGTTAAACACAAAACAATGAAGTTAACTCTTGAGATAATGTGTTTCCTCAAAGTCTAAGTAATAACTAATTGGCCAGAATGACTACTGTCATTATGTCACTGCAAAGCTATTTTATTCCATTCCTTCTTTCTGATTATTTTAGTAACAGCAATGAAAATTTAATTCTCATGAGAAGTTGTTGTTGCTGTTGTTAAGTGCCGTTGAATCAGTTCTGACCCACAGCGGCCCAGTATAGAGTTTCCAGGGAGCAACTGGTGAGCTTGAACCACTGATCTTTATAGTCCAGCACATTAACCCACAGCGCCACACCAGAGCTCCACTAAATGGTGTTGTTGTGTGCTGTCAAGTTGATTCCAACTCATAGTGACCCTGTATAGGGTTTCCGAGGTTGGGGAGCTTGAACCACCGGTCTTGTGGTTCAGACTGACCCTTGCAGTCCAACGCATTAACCCACAGTGCCATACTAGGACTCCACTAAATGTTTTTGTTGTTGTATGCCATCAAGTTGGTTCCTACTCTTAGCAATTCTGTATAGGGTTTCCGAGGAGCGGCTGGTGAGCTTGAACCACCAGCTGTGCAGTTCAAACTGACCTTGCAGTCTAGCTCATTAACCCACAGTGCCACACTAAGACTCCACTAAACTTTATAACCAAGCTTAATAAAGAGATCTAACTATTGAACCAAGCCAACTGCCTTTGCTCCTCTGCAATAATATTACAGATTCATTTCTCAATTCTGCCTCTTAAGGATTATCTAACTCAATAAATGATCCTGGTACCTAAATATTTACGCATTTACTGGAGTAAATACCACACTTCTGCCAACTCGCAATTACTTTCTTCTTTTCATCCACCCAATTTTTTTCAATCCTGGGGTTATACGTCATGGAGTTGGTTACAACTCATAGAGACCCTGTATATGGTCTCTGAGGTTGTAAATCTTCACGGGAGCTGAAAGTCTCTTCTTTCTCCCAAGGAGCAGCTGGTAGATTTGAATTGCTAACCTTGAAGTTAGCAGCCCAATTTGTAACCCACTGTGCTATTCAGCATAAATCTTGAAAAGGTAAGTTTCTAGTCCCTTCAAGATGATTTCAAGAAACCTTCCAGCTACTGCCGCACAGTCAGATGGTTCCCATCTCTAAAAGTCACATTAATTATTAATCCTTCCCAGGCACTTGAGAGTATCTACCAAAGTACTATTGTGTTGTTTCTAGATGGTGTTAGCCCTAATAAGGGTTTGCGCCCTGGAGTGGTGGTGGTGGCGGTGTGCCGGTGTGCCGTGGAGTCAGTTCCGATGCATAGCGACCCTGTACAGGGTTTCCAAGGCTGTAAATCTTTAGGGGAGCAGAAAGCCTCCTCTTTCTCCTGCGAAACAGCTGGTAGTTTCGAACTACTGACCTTGAGGTTAGCAGCCCAATTCGTAACCACTATTGTTGTTGTTATGTGCTGTGGAGTCGGTTCTGACTAATAGTGACCCCGTACAGGGTTTCCGAGGCTGTAAATCTTTACCAGAACAGAAAGCCTCATCTTCCTTCCGCAGAACAGCTGGCAGTTTCGAACTTTTGACCTTGCAGTTCGCAGCCTGATTTATAACTGCTATGTTGTTGTTGTTAAGTGCTGTGGAATCGGTTCCGACTCATAGCGACCCTGCACAGGGTTTCCGAGGCTGTAAATCTTTACAGGAGCAGAACGCCTCATTTTTCTCCCGCAGAACCACTGGTAGTTTCGAACTGCTGATCTTGCGGTTCACATCCCAATTCGTAACCACTACGCTACCAGAGAGTCAAATTCACCAACCAACCCCAAGTTAGAGAGAAAACATTTAGTTTTATTATTAAAAGGTGACATTAACAGGAATTCCCACAGCACTGTAGGCTGTCTCAATGAAGTCCCACTTAGATCCGAAACTAGTCCACATACTTTTACACCGGAATGCACACTCTGGAGGAGTCACATACTTTCCCAGCTTCTTTACATTACCCAAATCACAAGATAGTTACAAGAAGTAAATGTCAACCCTAACAATCAGATAAAGCAATGAGAGTAGCATTTGTGCCATACAAGCTATCAGCTTAACAACCCTCCAGGCAGAAAGATCTAAACTGCCATACACAACATATCTGTCCTGGAGCAATAAATCAAGTTATAAAAACTCCAGAGGCTGAGTGAGGAACAGGGCAAACATGGTGCGAGTTAGGCTAACTACAAACAAGGAGTAAATTAGGTTAATGCTGGATGGAAAAGGTTGAGAACTGACTTGATGGCAACTAACAACAAAACGTTTTTAGATTACATTTATACTGCCCTGACACAAACTGTTATTAAATGAAGTTTCCATGCATGTCCCAATGACTGTATTAAAATCTTACTTTACAATATGTCGTTCTTTAATTTGAAAAAGTGTCCAATTACCTTGTATTATATTTATTTCTAAAGTGTGATTAGAAATTTGTTTTAAAGCTTACAGAAACTGTAACAGAATACTCCTGAAAGAATCAGTAAAAGTTTAGACCTAGTGATGATATTTTATGAATGAGTATCTTAATGTGGTATTATTAAGTCTTCATACTTTATATACTTAAAGATCAGGTACAGAAGTAGTATGATGAGTGAATGATCTTTTGTTCTATAAATATACCTGGGAAAGGTAAGTGTAAAGAACAACCAATAAATTTTCTAACTGAATCATATTGTTGTAAGCTATTATTCCTAATCCTTCTGGACTACCAAAATCCCTTTGATTTTCTAGCCTTGAAATCTCTGGATTCATTTACTTATTCAATCCTGTATTTATTAGCACCAATTAGCCAGGCTGGCTGTTCTGGTAGCGCTGCAGAGCAGCACTGCACTGGCAAGCTCAAGGTTGGCATGTCAAACTAGTCACTCTGAGGGAGAAACCTGAGGCTTTCTGCTCCTGTAACGATTTACAGCCTCAGAAACCCTACACAGGGTCACTATGAGTGTGAATTGACTTGATGGCAGGTTTTTGTTTATTAGTCAGGCTAAAGAGCCCTGGTGTCACTGTGGGGTTGGCATCAGCCTACTACATGGGGATACGATGAGACTGTCTGCTCCTGTAATGATTTAGAGTCTTGGAAACCCTCTATAGGGATGCTATGAGTTAGAATTGACTCAGTGGCAGAGGGTTTGGTTTTATTAGCCAGGGGAAGTACTCAGTTGCTCAACTGATAGGTGAAGGTTTGAATTTACCGCCACTCTGCAGGAGAATGATGTGTCAGTCAGCTTTTATAAAGATTTACAGCCTTGGAATCCCTGTGGGGCAGTGCTATGATTTCCTTTAGGGTGACCATGAATTAGAAATGACTCAATAGCAATGGGTTTTTGTAGGCAGGTGCTGGGCTAATCTTTGTGTGACTCTCCCCTCTCCTTCATTCCTCAAACCCCATTAGTGGCAAAGTTTTCAATTCAGATCTGCATTACTTGTCCCTGTTCCAAATGTTCCCCGTCTAGTCAACTCCTCATTAACTCTTGGGAAGGTTGAATTATTTAAAATGTTTACTACTGATCAGTTACCATATAAAAAACTATGGAGTCATTAAAACTACTCAGGAAAAGTATGTAACATTAAGGAATTACTCAGATTTTTAAAAAAATGGTATACAAAATGGTTCAAAATATAATTACAATATAAAGAATAATTCAGTACCCTCCACAAAAGAACAAAATAATATACTAAGAGACTCTATGGTGTAATAGGGAATTTATCTTTACTTTTCCATAGTTTGCTAATTCCCTATAATATGTTATTCTAAAAGAAAATATAAATGAGCTTTATTATTAAGGACTAAGGTGCACCTGACCCAAACCATGGTAATTTCAATAACCTCATATGCACGCGAAAGCTGGACAGTGAATAAGGGAGACCATAGAAGAATTGATACTTTTGAGTTATGGTATTGGAGGAGAATATTGAAAGTACCATAGGCTGCCAAAAGAACCAATAGATCTGTGTTGGAAAAAGTGCAGCCAGAGTGCTCCTTGGAGGCCACCATGGCCAAACTTTGTCTCTCATACTTCTGACATAGTGTCAGGAGGGATTGTTACAATGTTACAATACCTTCCTGTTCTTCCCTCTCCCCTCCCTCCAACTCCATTTTGTCTGTTTCCCCTTCCTAAGCTACAAGGCACATAGTTTAA
>NW_006408712.1:1825972-1828722 GCF_000296735.1 Chrysochloris asiatica
CCAGTGCCCATGATCATCTTCCCTGACGCCTTCTCAGCATCCATCACCGGCAGTAGTTAATTCTTCAGCCCTCTGGCTCGCGTAAGTCCCCTTCCGTGGATGCCCTGGGTATGGAGATTTGGACCCCGGTAACCAGGACATTTAAGAGTCCGTCCGGGACACAGACCAGGCGCCAGGTTCTGTGTCTTCCATAGTGAGTTCAGAACTCACCGGAACAAGTCCAGGACTTGTCCGTTCAGCCCCGCCCCGCGCCTGCAGGAGTGACGCCTGAGGGTGGAGCGGCCTCTCCGTTTACAGACCCCCTCCTTGTGGCAGGGACGCCTCCACTGGGAGCCTGGGTCTCCGTACCTCAGACCAGGTCTGAGGTGCACCAGGTCTGAGGTGCGAGCACTGTCTGAATCATAAGCGACGTCTTAGGTTCCAAGCACTGTTCGCTGTCTTATTCCTGGTTGCTATGGGTTCCAGGTCCTCCATGCCGGCTGACTCCCCCTTAGGGTGTTTACTCCGAAACCTCGAGGGCTTAGACCTTGAACCTAAGTGTCTTATACTTGGCCTCAATACAAATTAGACAACCAACCTGGCCGCATAAACTTGTGTGAGCGCCAAGGAAAATGGTCAGAGATCCCATATATCCAGGGCTTTTCTTACCTTCGACCTTCTCTTTGTTCCATTGCTTGTCCTCTTGACTCCATCAGCCAATTTGACCCAGCTGATGAACCCCCTCCCTATCAAAGAGCCCCAAGTGCACCCCCCCCTTTGGTCCCTCTCTCACCTACTCCAGGTCCCCAGGAACTCCCCTTACCATCCTCTTCTTCTCCTACAGCTTCCCTAACGCAATCTTACCAACTAACTTATCATGATATTTTTGTTACTTTAACTAACTCTTTGACCCCTGAGGAAGGTAGGCGCGTGCTGGAACAGGCCCGTGCTCATGCAGACCAGGAACACCTCACAAATAACCATCACCCAGCAGGAGCAGAAGCTGTCCCTGACAGGGACCCCGGGTGGAACTATAACACCCAGGCAGGTATTGTCAACCTAGATAGATATATTATTTGTATACTTCATGGGCTGTGAAAGGCAGCCATGAAAGCAGTTAATTATGACAAACTAGGTGAAATTATCCAAGACAAGAATGAAAATCCTTCTGTGTTTCTCCAGAGGCTCACTGACGGCCTGCGGCAATATACTAATCTGGATCCAGACTCTGCCGATGGCCAAAGGTTAATTATGATGTATTTCTTCTTTCAGAGCTATCCCGACATCAAAATAAAACTTAAGAGACTAGAAAGGGTTCCCCTAACCCCTCAAGCAGAGGCTCTCGCTGTTGCATTTAAGCCTTCAATGGCCGAGATGATGCAAGGGCTGTAAAAAAGTACCAGTTATTAGCTCAGGCCATCAACCCCACCTTGCCACCATGTGAAAGTGGAAAACCCTTAAAGCCTCCGGGACCCTGCTTCCGGTGCAACCAGGGTGGACATTGGGGTTTCGACTGCCCTTTGGCGTCTACCCCGTCCCCTCAAGCGACCTTATTGGTCTAGTGGCAGAAGACCTATGAGGAGGCCCTGGCCTGTCTGGCCCAACATGGATCACCACCCAGGAGCCCAGGGTAACTTTCACCATGGCAGGTAGCATGATTGCCTTTTTACTCGATACTGGTGCTAGTTTTTCTGCGTTGCAGGAATTCTGGGGACCCACCTCCCTGTGCGGGACCTCTATTGTTGGGGTAGAAGGTCAAGAACGACGCCCCCGGCAAACTTCCCTCCTTTTGTGCAAAATTGGCAGTTTTGAATTTTTACATTCCTTCTTAGTCCTTCCCTCTTGCCCCATACCTTTATTAGGGTGGGACATCTTATCTAAGCTTGGCACCTCCCTCAAGTTTGACTTTCAGGGCCTCTCCAGCATTCCAACATCTTCCTTTTGCCTCTTACTTTTGAAGGCTATTGAACCTCAAGCCCCTCCTACCCCGTGGCCCCTCAGTCCCGACCTTGTGAATCCTAAAGTTTGGGATATACATTCCCCTTCAATAGCCAAATGCCCTCCAGTCGAAATCCTCCTCAAGAACCCCACCCACTTTCCAGCCCAAGCACAATACCCTCTCCCACAGTCTAATCTTTTGGGATTAAAAAAGGATTTCTAAAACCAACTAAGTCTCCCTACAATACCCCCATCCTGGCAGTAAAAAAACCCAATAGGGCCTACCGCCTAGTTCAAGATGTAGTCTCAATTCATCCAGTAGTCCCCAATCCTTATACTCTTCTGTCTTCCATGCCCTCTAGCACCACACATTTCTAAACAGCAGGTTACATATTTAAGAGTGTCTTTGTCTCCAGGTTTCAAATCTATCACCGTTGACACAAAACAAATGCTTCGAGATATCCCAATACCTGTTACTAAACAAGAGCTTCTCTCCTTTTCAGGCCTAGCAGGATATCTTCGGGCCTGGATCCCAAATCATTCCCTATTAGCAGCACCCCTTTGTTGTTGTTGTGGTCAAGTGCCATCGAGTCTGAACCAACTCATAGCAACCCCATGCACAGCACAACGAAACAATGTCCGATCCTGGGCCAATTTCACTACCGCCACCATCAGTGATGTCACCTGGCTGAGCCATCTCGTTGGGGGTCTTCCTCTTTTTCTCTGACCCTCCACCTTACCCAGTATGACATCCTTCTCCAGCGACTGTTCTCTCCGGACAACATGTCCAAAGTATGAGAGACAAAGCCTAGCCATCTTGGCCTCCAAGGAGC
>NW_006408712.1:1831558-1843593 GCF_000296735.1 Chrysochloris asiatica
TTTTTTCTACTTGGAGGAGGCATTTTTTCCCCCAGTCGCATTCTGAGTGCCTTCCCACTTTCCAGTCCTGTATCTGACAATGTTTCTCTGCTATTCATAGCGTTTCAGTGACTAGCGATTCAGAAGTAGTTTGTCACTCTTTCTTCCTAGTCTGTCTTAGTTTGGAAGCTCATCTGAAACCTTTCCACCATGGGTGACCCTGCTGGTTATTTAAAATACCGATGACATAGCCCTCAGAATCACAGCAATTCTCAAACCACCACAGCACGACAGACAGACAAGTGGTGGTTGCGTGGTTGCTATTAAATAGGAATCTCCTTGTGCTAGGGCCCTTAAATCTGGCTCAAAGGCGGGATTTCTGTCCTTGGATCTCAATCAAGGGGCAGAAGCGCAGCAGGGGCGACTGGGATGTAGTGAGATGCTTTAGGCTGGGCTTGTGGGTCTCTAAGTTGGTCGACCCCACCTCAAAGCCACGATCCAACGGTTAGGCTAGGACTACCTGGCCAGCCCCTGCAGTCTTTTCCCGCTGGGCAGTGTCTCCCCATCAACCTGGTCTCCAGACACCTCTCACCCTGCCGCTCCGTGGTCTGGGTTTCATTTAACACCTCCACCAGGTCTGCGCAGTTGTTGCGCATCGTTTAGCCGCCGCCCTCCATGATAGAAGCCCTCGCGCCCTTTATGATGCCTCAAAAGGCAATCCCCATGAACCTCTAGACTCTTCTATTGCTACCCCCATTTTTACAGTTCAAGTCCTAACTGCTAGAAGCCACAGCCCTGCATTTACCTGATCTCACCTGTCCCTTTTATCTTTATGTGTCTGAAAATAAAGGGTTTGCACTAGGAGTTTTAGGCCACCAATTAGGCCCTACATTTGCTCCAGTAGCTTATTTATCAAAAAACTGGATCCTACTGTCCGAGGATGGGCATCTTGCTTGCGGAGTTTAGCTGCAGCCTCCCTTTTAATCCAAGAATCAAAAAAATTAACTTTTGGAGCCCCAACTATTGTCTTATCCCTTCATGCTATTGCTGATTTGTTAAACTATAAAAACCTACAGGAATTAACTCCTTGCAGGATTCTTTCGCTTCAAACCTCACACCTCCATGATCCCTCATTAACCTTCCAGTTGTGCCCAGTCCTTAATCCTTCCACCCTACTCCCTGTGCCATACCAGGAACCGACCCCTGGTAGCAGCGCTAGGTATTGAGGCGGGCATAGCTACTGGAACTGCAAGCATTTCCCATTACTGGAGGTTTTGCTAGTTGGTTCCATAATCCTCTATTAAATTCCCTGCTTTCCTTTGTAACCCCACTATTAGTTACTTTACAGGCAGTTGCCCCTTGTGTTCTTCATTTTGTTCGACTGTAGGTTCCGAATACCTAGGACTGCGGGCCTAAGCCCAGTCCAGCTGCTGAATCCATTGCTTCTTGGTATCCCATTGAAGAGCCCAATGGCTACTGACAACACCGCCAACAACAACAAAGCCATTGATGACCGTGGTCCAAGCCCAAAGACCAAAGACAGCCTTGTCACCCCAATGCCAGCAGGAAGTAGCTACAGAAAAATGACCTTCGTCCCTTCTCCCATGGGCATGGATCATAGAGACGGCCATTCATTTTTCTTACTTAACCAAAGAGGGGGAAATGTTACAATGTCACAATACCTTACAGTTCTTCCCTCTCCCCTCCCTCCAACTCCATTTTGTCTGTTTCCCCGCGCTAAGCTACAAGGCACGTAGTTTAAAGGACAACATGGCTTTTGATAGGCCAGAGCTAAATCACCCCAGCAATGACCACTCCCTTCCTGTTGAACCTATATAAGTCCCCTCCTTTCCTGTTGACTCCTCTCTCTTCCTTCTTTCTCTCCTCCCTTCTGCCTCCAGCCTTCTCTCTTTGTCAGAGGTTACCTTCCTCACCCTGAATAAAAGTCTCTAGATGGGCCATTTGGAGTGAGGTGTGGTTGATGAGCGGCACCGGGATTGTTTTTTCCCTTTCAGGGACCAGTTGCTAGAGAAGGATATCATGTTTGTTAAGGTGGAAGGTCCGAGAAAAAGAAGAAGACCCCCAGTGAGATGGATCCCCAGTGAGATGGATTGGCAAAGTGGCAGCATCAATGGGCTCAGATATGGCAATACTTGTGAGGTTGGCCCAGGATTGGGCAGTGTTTCATTCTGTTGTGCATAGGGTCGCTATGAGTCGGTACTGACTCGATGGCACCTAACAACAACAACTATTTACTTAGATAAGGGGTCCTGGTAGTGCAGTGGATTACGAGTTGGGCTGCTAACAGTAGTTTCAATCTACTAGGTGTTCCTCGGGACAAAGATAAGGCTTTCTGTTCCAGTAAAGATGTACAACCTTGGAAACCTTGTACAGGGAACTGACACAGTGGCACACCACCACCACCATTTACTTAGATTACTTTATTTCTGAGCTTTGTTGTTGTTGATGATGATGTTGTTAAGTGCTCAGTTCCGACTCATAGTGACCCTGAATAGGGTTTCCAAGGAGCTTGGCAAGTGAAGTTGATCTGCTGACCTTGGGGTTCAAACAGACTTTGCAAGTCCAGCACATTAACCCACAGTGCCACACCACACCAAATGTGTCCTCTGAGCTTTAGAACCACACAATATTAAAAATCACCAAAGAAAACACTGAAGTTTACAACTGTCTTCATCCTTTAACCTAGAAGTTCACTAAAAACAACAAAGGTATTCATACATGCTCATTATAGCAGTTCTGCATGCCTAGAAAACCTCTCTACTTCAATGTCCCAATGAAAGACCTTAAAAGAAGCATTCACAGAATAAGTTGCACTGTGGAATAAATTACTGGACTAACTACAAATTTAGCAGTTCAAACACACCAGTCACTTTTGGGACACCATACGCAGAGTCGCTGTGAGTCAGAGACGACTCAGTGGCACTAAACAATAAAAAACAACAACCAACTACTACACACTTTTCCTAATTTAAAAAAATGTAGTGATTTACTTTCTCCGGTACCAAGTCCTGGTGTGGCACTACAGGATAATGTACTGGACTGCAAAGTTCAAACTTAGCAGCCACTCCTAGGAAATCCTACACAGAGTTGCAACAGAATCTACGGCAATTAACAGCAAGAACAAACAGATAACAAGGAGTCCTGGTGTGAGCTCTGCAGGGTAATGCACTCAACGTAAAGACGGTTTGAACTGCAAGGTTGGTGGTTCAAACTCACCAGCCACTCCTTGGAAAACCTATACAGGTTTCATTTGACGGCACTTAACAACCAACAGGTAACAAAGGAGCCCTGGTGAACTGTGGGTTAGGCACTGAGCTACTAATTAACCTACCAGTTACTTTGTGTTCTGTGGCACAAAGCTAAGGCTGTCTGCTCCCATACAGCTTATAGTCTTACATATACTGAGTCAGAGTTGACTTGATGGCAGTAGGTTCAGTTTTGGTTTGGGTATGAGTTGAAATTGACTTGATGACAGAGCGTAAACCCATAATTACCAGAGGACCTGGTGTGGTGGTACAATAAAGTGCTCGGCTGCAAACTAGAAAGTTGGCAGTTTGAGCCCACCAATCACTCCACCACTGCTTGTAACAGATAAATAGTGTCTATAAAAATTTATAGCCTTGGAAACACTATGGTACAGGTCTTCCTTATCTTATAGGGTTGCTGAATTAGAATCTACTCAATAGGTATGTTGTTGTTTTATGCTCTCAAGTCTGTTCCTACTTACAGTAATCTTGTACAGAATTTCTAAGGAGCAGCTGATGGGTTTGAACTAACCTTTCAATTAGCAGTCCAGTGATTATTCTACAGCGCTACACCAGGACTCTCCAGAAATATGGGAAACTTAAAATTAAGTATTATTTTTTCCTTCAAAAGCATCATTGATTTTACTTTTCTTCTCCATTATCACTGGTACTTGCAATCGTCCATCTCTAGGAATCTACTTAGAATACTCACTAATATTCTTCTCCTGGTGTGGTGCTGAAGGATAAACATTCAACCACAAGATCACTGTGAACCTTAAGGTAGGAGGTTCGAACTCAACTGCTGTTCCTTAGAAACCCAATACAGAGTCACTATGAGCCAGACTTCAACTTTGGCCAGACTTTGTCTCTCATACTTTGGACATATTACCAGGAGAGACTAGTTACTGGAGAGGATATCATGTTTGGTAAAATGGAGGGTTGGAGAGAAAGAGGAAGACCCCAATGAAATGGATTGGCACAGTGGCAGCAGTACTGGGCTTAGGCAGAGCAACGATTCTGAGGTTGACCCAGGACAAGGCAGTGTTTCATTCTGTTGTACGTAGGGTCACTATGAGTTAGGTACCAACTCGATGGCACCTAACAACAACGAGTCATACTAAGGAGCTTTGGTAGTGTAATAGGTTATATGTTGTGCTGCTAACTTCAAGGTCAGCAGTTTGAATCCATCAGCAGCTCAATGGAAAAAGATGAGACTTTCTGCTCCTGTAAAGATTAACAGCCTTGGAAACTCTATACAGGGTCACAATGCGTCAGTATAGACTTGACAGCACTTAACAACAACAATCTTCCTTACTAGTCCTGTCGGAACAGTGGTTGTAAGTGTTCAGCTGCTCCACATAAGAAAGATGGGGTGGTGTGCCTCCGTACAGATTTAAAACTTAGAAACCCTAGGGGGCAGTTCTACTCTGTCCTACAAGTTGCTATGAGTCAGAATCGATGACAGTGGTTTTGGTTTTTGGTAATTTTAAGTACAGCTTTCATAAAACCATTAGTCACTGGGAAATGGGCAATTGCTTCTGTTTAACTCAAATCTAAATTCTAGGACCACAAACCTTTATCCCACATCACATGATGGCTCCTTAAACCTGTCAGAACTATATATACTGTCCCTTGGATTTATATCATACTTACGCCTAGTGTCATCATGCTACTCCCAATTTTCCACCAAAAATGTCCTTCCTCTATCCCTTGTTAATCTAAAATCCAACCTGGTTTAGCAAGACTCATGAAATTAAAAAGTATTTCACTACAAGTATTGCTGACTTCTCAAGAAAACCTAGAAAAGAACATTTTTTTCATTGAAACACTACTAATACATTAGTACAAACAAACGTATTTAAAATTTTAAGTCACCTGAAACATGCCTCCCCTGATTCTGTGGCATTCTTTGGAACAGATCGTGGTTGTAGTCATAATATCTGTAGTCTTCATGTACACGATCACCAACTGGACGCCTACATGGGCCATTAAAAAAATTATCCAAATAATAGAATCGGGAATTGGAGTCTCCATTTTCAACAGCAAAATTAACTTCAGTTAAAAATGACTGAGAAGAGCCATATTCTCCAGGGACATCTGCTAGACTCCTGGCAAGGTAAGAAGGTGCAGATAATCTGTTGCTTTCTCTTCTCATTATTTCATGAGGTGTTCTTTGAACTGGAGTTCTAAGGAAACTCTGGTTTCTTGAAACTACTCCATCTCCAGAAGCTGAAAAGGCATTAGGACTTGAATCTGGGAGACAGATATCAGTTCGTCTTGGAATTGTTGGACCATGCCGGATGAATGAAGGCATAAGATCTAAAATAATACAAAAATAAAATGACCAATTCAATAAATACTAAACACACTTTCCAAAAGTTGTTCATTTACATCTACTACCTCAAAATGCAACATTTCAATAGGTTTAAGAAAGATGCATTTAAAATTTTGATTTAAGTTAGTACTTGGGTATTTTTAAACAGAGTCTGATTAAACTTTCCCATTCAAATGAATTTATAATTTGCACGAATGTGTTTGCTATACATACATGCAAGCTCTGCTAGATTCAAATGTATTCAACATTCATAGCCATTGCATTGCAGTCCATTCTGAATCATAGCAACTTTATAGGACAGCGGAGAACTGTCCCACAGAATTTCCAAGGCTGAAATCTTTACAGAAACAGGCTGTCACATCTTCTTCCTGTACAACAGCTGGTGACTTCAAACTGTATTATAATTAACATCCAAGTGCTTCACCCACTGCATGGCTAGGATCCCTTATATTGTGTATGTTACCAGATAATATGAACAAAATGCCAATATATTTAAATATAAGTATGTATTGATGTAATATTTAAGAAATTAATGTGTAAAGTAGGAAGCAATAAGCAATCTTATTAATCTAAATATAGTTTATATGATTTATGAGATTAGTCTGTTTTATTTATAAACTGCTAAGAGCCCTTCTTTAAGCAAACATAATTCTAACAATAGAACAAAACATAATGCTAATCCCAAACATGTAAAACTGAATGCCTTTTAAAATAGATTTAAATTATTAACCCTGTGTTTCTACTCTTGAAATAGCCTAGAACAAAAGACTAAAAGTTAAAACTTTAGACATGAAAATAAAAGGATCTTATTTCTAAATGACACACAAATGTTGAAATACTGTTAAAAAAATCAACACTGAAACTATTGCTCCTTTAAGAGCAAGTAATTATAATTCAAAACATAAGATAACAATCAAACAATAGTTTTCAGGATATGAGGGGGCTTCAAAAAGTTTGTGGAAACTTTCCATTATTGTTTATTTCCAATTTTCCACAAACTTTTTATAGTCCCCTCATACAGTTATGAGTCGGGCTGCCAACCTCAAGGTCAGCAGTTCAAACCTACCAGCGGTTCCGTGGGAGAAAGATGAGGCATTCTGCTCCCATAAAGATTTACAGACTCAGGAACCCTGAGCAGGGTCACTATGAGTTGGAACTGAATCCAAGGTCCTTAACAACAACATATGGTACCATACTTGAAAATAGGTTTGATATTGTTATAAAACAAATACTTTTAAAATATGAAGGAAGCAGAATTGTTATACATTTTATAAACGCAGTATTAGAGAACATTCATAATAATAACCTTCAGAAGTTAACACTGTACAGAAATTAATATCCAAATAAACCAAACTCAACACTTGATGAAACAAAAAAAAACACTGTAACAAAAGTTATCTGATTAGAGAGGTGAAGCAAATGTGTTTCAAAACTTTACATGATGTTTATTTGTAGGAAATTGCTCTGTGATCTATCATTTAAAAAAATCTTAACATGTATAACTAAAAAAGAAAGCTATTAAAAAGGTTTAAAGATAAAGTTTCAGGATATTTATGAATCCCAAAGGATCGATTTGCTGTTCCCTCAGAAAGCACTGCTACAATATACATTTGGACTTCTGAAGACATGATTGTAATGGAAAAACATGCTCTCTACCCTATTTTGTGTGATACTAGGAAGTACTAGAAACCACTATGAACAGCATTCTCCACTGTAAAATGAGGTAATATCTAAGTCACAAGGTTACTAAGAGCTTCCAAGAAGGAAACTTACACAAAGGAACATAGTACAAGCACCAGAACATTAACTTACTTCTAAAAGGCTCAAAACACAAACGCAAAAATTCCAAATTTAAAAGATTCAATTAGAAAAATCAGTCAAATCTTAAACCAAGGAGACAAATGGAGCGCAGGTGTGTCTGTGTGTGTTACATCCTATTAAAGTTAAAAGTTAAGTAATTTTCCTAAAATTAGGTAGAAATCATTTTGAATTCTGCCTTTTCTGGAGTCTTTCGGGCATCTTTATAGGGGTCAAGGTGGCGTAGTCATCAAAACCCTCAGCTAAAGGCCAGTGGTTTTCACCAACAGATGCTCGGCGGGAGAAAACTGTGGCAATCGCTTCCTTAAAGATTCAGTCTTGTAAACACTGTGGGGACTTCTGGTGTGGCGCTGTGGGTTAATGTGCCACACTGCAAGGTCAGCGGTTCAAGCTCACCAGCTGCTTCTCCGAAACCCTTTACAGAGGCGCTATGGGTCAGAATCGACTCCACGGCACTTAACAACAACAAACACTGTGGGCCAGTAGTTCTATCTGTCCTACTGAGTCTCCACCAGTCTGAATCGACTCTACAGCAGTGTTCGGTTTTTGGTTTGCTGGTCTTTATTGGAGTTTTGGTGTGGCGCTGTAGGATAAGCACTGGCCCACAAGGTCGGCGGTTCAAGATCACTAGCCGCTCCTCGGAAACTCTATACAGGGACGCTATGAGTGGGAAATGACTGGAGGACACTTAACAACAACATTGGAAGCACAGCTAATTTTTTTTTTTTTTCACTCTGTTGTTTTTCATCATAGCCAAAAACAAACGACGGTCTGAGATCTAAGAGTGATGGGGCTTTGGGTAGCAGGGTAGCAGCTACAATGATAACAGACTGCATTTTAACTCATCTCTGCATCCAGAAGCAGAGCTAAGGAATTTCCCCCTAGAGATCTCACCGGAGAGTGACACCTGCAATGTTTGCAAACACAAGGCGCATCTTGACGTACTGTGTGTCTACACAAGGAAAAAAGTGAGTCCCCGTCTAATAACTTTTGCTTTTAAAACGTCAGAGTATCAGCAATTTAAGCGTTTCCTAGAGTCTTGTCCAATTATCAAAACCAACAATGCCATGGAGAAAGGGAGACTTCTTATTTTTAGGGGCTTCCATCCAGGAGAAAAAACTAGCCTAAGTTACTTACTCTCTTGCTGTCTTTCCAAGAAAGAACACCACTTCAGGCACTATAAAACAGAACTCAGTACTTCTCAGAGGCCAAGTGGAAGACGCACCGAACTCTATCTAATAAGCTCCCACCCGGGTCCCGGCCGCCGCCCGGACCAGGTGGGTGCGCCCACCCCCATCCCCCGACACTCACTCCGTAGCAGCGGCGACGTCTCTTTCTTCACATACTTCCCCTGCACTTCGGCCGGCTTGGACCCTTCGTTTTTGGTTTTCTTTCGGGACAGCATCCTTCTCGACGAGGCCCGAGGCCGCGCCAAACAGCCTCCCTTAGGGCTGCGCGCCGGGCCCGGTCCGTCTCCGCCGCTTCTCCCGGCGCCGCCGCCTCTCCGCAGCCCGGGATCGCCCGTAGGGACTGCCGCATGTTCTGGGCGCTAAGCGCGCCGATCGCCTCTCAGCCGCGTGTCAGTTCCTTCCCGGAAGTCTGCCCACTCCGCGACGCTGCCTGGGGACGCCGTGAGGAGAGGCCAGGGAAGCCTGGCCAGGGCCATGGTCCGCCCCGGGCCGCCGAATAACCGCTACCGCTACCACCGCCGCCGCCGCCACGGCCGCCTACGTCTCGTAAACTTTCCCCACAGCCGCTGGGAATTCTGGGAAACTAGTCACAGCGCGAGCCACCACCGCCGCCCCTCCCCCACCGCAGCTCCCGGGCGGGGCTCCGACAGCCGGACGCCGAACGCCGGACGCCGGACGCCAGCGCCTCTGCCGACGGGCTGGCCACACAGCCTCTCCGGAGGAGGAGCTACAGTCTTCAGACATCTTCAGGGAGAAGCCCGGCCGGCGGGCGGGAGAGGTCGAAAGGACAAAGCCGGTGAGAGTGAGCGCTGGACCCCGTCTTCCACAGACTTTTTTTTTCTCAGGACCTTGGAGGCGGTAACCTCCCTAGACTTGTTCCCACAGTCGTGGAGAAGTCCCTCTTGGATTGTTCCTGTTGTTATTATGTGCCTCGGAGTCTGTTCCTACTCATAGCGACTCTGTATAGGATTTCCGAGGAGCAGCTGTGGGTTTGAACCGTCGACCTTGCAGTTTACCTGTCCAGTGCTTATCCTACAGGACGCCTGGAGTGCCGTCGTCGTCTGATAAATCCAGGTCCGTTAGTGGCGCTGTGCGATAAGCATTGGACTGCAAACCGCAAGATCGCTGGTTCAAACTCACCAGCCTCAGAAATCCTATACAGCGTCGCTATGAGTTGGAACCGACTGGACAACATTTAAAAACAGCATAACGGAGGATCAGTAGAGTTGACCCAAACCCCGAGCTACGCCACACCAAATAATCTGTCGTTAGGTGCCATTGAGTCGGTTCCAACTCTGGCGACCCTGTGCACCTCAGAAAAACATCTCTCCCGTGCTGCATCATCCTCACAATTGCTGCGTTTGAGATCACTGCTGCTGTCACTGTGTCAGTCCATCTAATTTGACGGTCTTCTTCTTAGTCCCTGACCCTCCCCTGGTCTCTCCCGATAACATGTCCAAAATATGAGAGACAAAGTTTCGTCATCCTGGCTTCTAAGGAGCAGAAGGTTGGTTTGTCTAGCAGTCAGTGGTACTTGTAATGGTCTTCTCCAGCACAACTCAAGTGCATCAGTTCCTCGACATCCTCCTTAATTCATTGTCCAACTTTCACATGCATATGAAGCTATTGAAAAATACCATGATTGGGTCAGGTGCACCTTAGTCCCCAAACACTTTAAAGAGGTTTTTACAGCAGATTTTCCTAATGAGTATTGATTGTGGATCCAAGCAAAATGAAGGCTTTGTAAACTTTAACCTCTTCTCCATTTATCATGATGTTACTTATTGGTCCAGTGGTGAAGATTTTTGTTTATTTACACTGAGGTGAAATCTATACTAAGCTGTACAGATTTTCAGTATTTGAAGTCTTTTTTCCATTCAACAAGCAAGATTGTATCATCTGCATATCACATGCTGATAATGAGTCTTATTCAATCATGATGTCATGCTTTTCATATAGTGCAGATTTTTGGATTATTTGCCCAGCATACAAATTAAATAAATTTGGTGAAAGGATACATTCTTGATACAAACCTTTGCTTATTTAAAACCATTTGGTATACCCTTGTTCTGTTCAAACAACTGCCTCTTGGTCTATGTACAGGTTCCTCATCAGAACAATTAGATTGCTAATACCCATTCTTCACTGTGTTAGCCATAGCTTGTGGTGATCCACACAGTCAAAAACCTTTGCATAGTCAGTAAAACACAAGTAAACACATTTCTGGAATTTTCTGCTTTCAACCAAGATCCATCTGACATCAGCAGTGATACCCCTAGTCCCACGTCCTCTTCTGAATCCAGCTTGAATTTCTAAGAGTTTTCTATCAAGGTACTGTTAAAACTGTTTATGAATTATATTCAGAAATCTTTTACTTGAATATGCTATTAATGATATTCTATGATGTCTGCATTCTGTTAGATCACCTGTACTAAGAATAGTCACAAATATGAATCTCTTCCACTTGGTTGGCCAGATTTCTTGGCATAAATGAGTGAGCACCTCCAGTGCTTCTTCAGTTTGTTGTAAGAGTTCCATTTGTATTCTGTAAATTTCTGGAGTCCTGTTTTTCACCAATGCTTTCAGTGCAGCTTGGAATTCTTCCTTCAGTACCATCAATTCTTGGTCATATATTGCATTTTAGGGTGGTCAAATATAGACCATATCTTTTTGGTATAGTGACTCTGTGTATTCCTTCTGACTCCTTTTGATGTTTTCTACATCTTTCAATATTCTGCCAGCAGAATTCTTCAATATTACAAGTTGAGGCTTGAATTTTTCTTCAGTTCTTTAAGAAGCACATTTCATTATAATACTTTGTCTTCTCGAGCTGCCATTTGAAATTTCTGTTCAGCTCTTTTTACTGCATCATTTCTTTTAGTTGCTTTACCTTCTCTAGGCTCAAATGCAAGTTTCAGAGTCTCTTCTGATAGCTATTTTGGTCTTTTCTTTCTTTCCTGTCTTTTTAATGGCCGTTTGCTTTGATTTCTATATGATATTCTTGATGTCATCCAACAACTCTTTTGGTCTTTGGTTGAATCTCTTCTTGAGATGGTATGCGAATTCAGTGGGATATATTCATGGTTATATTTTGGCTCTCATGGATTTGTTTTAATTTTCTTCAGCTTTAACCTGATTACATATTAGAAATTACTGATCTGTTCCACAGTCTGCCCAATTGTTTTGACTGATGGTATTTTATGTTATTTATATATGGTGTATAAGTTGTTAGTCTTACAAAATTCTTTCTGTCTCCAGCATTATTTCTATCACCAAGCCTGTGTTTTCCAACAACTGATCCTTCTTCTTTGTTTCCAATCTTCACATTCCAATCACCAGTAACTATCAATGTGTTTTGATTGCATGTTTGGTTGATTTCAGACGGAAGAACTTGGTAGAATTCTTCAATTTCATTTTCACCAGTCCTTCTCCAGGGACTGGTTCCTC
>NW_006408712.1:1868738-1876007 GCF_000296735.1 Chrysochloris asiatica
AAAAAAACACTCAACAAAGTAGGAATTGAAGGGAATTTCCTCAATATAATTAAGAGCACATATACAAAACCAACAGCCTGCATTACTCTCAATGGAGAAAAACTGAAATCCTTCCCTCTGTGAATGGAAACCCTTTGTTCCTGTTCCAAGGATGCCCTTTGTCGCCACTCCTATTCAATATTGTGCTGGAGGTCTTATCAAGAGCTATACAGAAAGACAGGGAAATTAGAGGCATCAAAATTGATAAAGAGGCAGTAAAACTCTATTTGCAGATGATATGATCCTATACATAGAAAACCCCAAAGACTCAGAAAAAAAACTAGTAGACCTCATTGGAAGATTCAGCAAAGTTGCAGGATATAAGATCAACATACAAAAATCAGTTGGATTCCTCCATACCAAAAAGAACAGTGCTGAAAAGATCATTAGGAAAGTAATACAACAGCCGCCCAAAGGATGAAATATCTAGGAATAAATGTAACCAGAGAAACAAAGGACGTATGCAAAGAAAATACAAAACACTACTACAAGAAACCAAAAAAAAAAAGTCCTACAAAAATTGAAGACTGTACCATGCTACTGGATAGGAAGACTTAACGTCGTGAAATGTCAATACTTGAATTAGCCAAGTGGCAGCATGGATGGACTCAAGCGTGGCAACAGTAGTGAGGTTGGCCCAGGATCGGGCAGTGTTTCGTTCTGCTGTACATAAGGTCGCTATTAGTCAGTACCAACTCGATGGCACCTAACAACAACAAGAGAGACCAAGACATGTATGTTTTTGAGAGAACTTGTCTGCAGTCATCCACTGATTACAGAGACATGATTAAACACTTTGGTTTTGGGGTAGTGGTTACTAGTCAGGCTGCTAACCTCAATGTCAGGAGTTCGAAACTAACCAGCCATTCTTGAGGAAAAGATGAGGCTTTCTGCTCCCATAAAGATTTACAGCCTCAGAAACTCTATGAAGGGTCACAACAAGTTGGAATCAACTCCATGGCACAGAACCACCATGACCACTATGCATATATGAACTGGAACTGTAGTAGCAACATTTTTTGATACACCCTTGAACATCCAAAATGTCAATACAAAGTAAGGGGAGAATAAAAACACTTTCAATTATGGAGGAATTCAGGAAGTCTACCAGATTATAAATTCTAGCAAAATGATAGAATTAACTTTCACGCAAAGGATAAGCAAAACAAATGACAGGATTCAAGAAATAGTAATGTAACTCAGGAGAGTAATGAATGTAAGTCTCAGTATCACAGTTGTACAGCAAAGCTTGCGTTCAGTCAATCCAGAATAGAGTTGAACTTTGGGGGACTCTAAGGAAGTCCTGATGTGGTGCTGGAAGATAAACACTCAACTGCAAAGCCAACAGTTCAAACTCACCAGCCACTCCTCAGAAACCCTGTACAGGGTTGCTGTGAGTCAGAATTGACTTGATAGCCCTTGACAGCAACAAGAAGGAAGATACCTAGGAAAAGATGGAATTTAAGAAATCTGTACAATGTGAAACAAATTAAGAAGGTGATAAACAGAAGATTCAAGTAAAAAGGAAGGGAACAAACAAGAAAAACCTGGGGAAATACAGCACCAGAAGACCTTCTGAAAATATCTATTTGAGGATGAATCCAAGAAATGAAGATACTAATAAAAATTTTAAATGGGATTGAAGAAGCAGTTGAAAATTAATTGATTTTAAGTATGGAGGAGTAAATTTAAATATAGAAAAGCTTAAACAATTGTGGAAATTAGAGTTTTCAGAAAACACAGATTTTGCTTTGTGTTTTCCCATGTCCAATCAGCTTTGAAAGTCTTAAATTTTTATTTTTAAAAAAGATTTTTTAAAAAAGCTTGATATCTAAAAGTGTAATCAAAACCGCACATTCAATCAAGACACGTCTGAACAGTACAGCTACATATCAAGTTCATTTTCCTTTGGCTGGTGATCAGGATTGAGGAAGTAGAAATAACAAAGTAGACAAAGAAGAAATTGAGTGGAGTGAGGAAATGGGAAGGTAAGAACAGGAGGTTGTGGTCAGAGGGGAATTTCAGAATTTTAAATCACAAGTTTTATCAGGTGTGACCAAATTAGCCAATAGTTGTTTGCAGTAGAGACAGAAGTAATGAAATTGAGTAAGTTAATAAGGACTGTGAAAGAGGCATGTTAAAACACATGGAATATTGTGAAAAACAAATTATGAATAAGGCTGAAGGGAGTGTCCTAGAAATCAGTAGAGAAGGAAGAGGAAAGGACGATAAAATAGAAATAAGAGACTTCTTCCTTATGATATATAACTTACTCAGAGGCCTCTGAATTCCTAGAACTTACATTGAGAATTCCAAATCACTTAGTTGTAACATTCAAATATTTCACTAATGTGCTTTGCTATTAAATCCTCAGGGCTAGTAGACTTACAGACAAATTATTGTTGTTTCTCCACAATAGTCACTCGCAGGGTCACTATGAGTTGGAACCAACTTGACAGCACTTAACAACAATAACAAGGCAGGTACCTAGGAAAAGATGGAATTTAAGATCTGCAAGGTTGGCAGTTCAGACTCACCAGTTGCTCCTTGGAAACCCTATACAGGGTAGCTATGAGTTGAAAATGACTTGACAGCACGTAACAACAACAACGTGGTTGTCTGGATTATGCTAGGGCCTGATTCTCTTGAGCATGATTTATCCCAGTGCACCTTTTCTTGAATTAAATTCTTGGAAGGAGAATCTCTGGGCCCAAAAATGTAGCAGAGTATATAACCATCAACCTTTGGTATGGCACATATATGTGCTTAATGTATACTTTTTAATTCACTATATAGTTAATAGATTTAGATAATAGAATGGAAAGATCAGTTCTGGCAATAAAGGATAAAGATAATTTTCTTAATTATAATATTTGTGATCTTCCTATGGTAACTTTGATCATAATTCTGGTTTGGTATTATAATGACTAAAAATGTGAGAAATATTCTTTAGGAAAAAGAATTTTTTTAACACTGTCACTGTCTCTCTCCATAAATACACACACTATCGCTCACATAAATTTACTCCCATCTAAATCATAAACATTACTGGATTCTAATAATAATACTAACAACTAATATATGAACTACTGATGCCCTGCTAAGTATATTATGAGAATCTGTTATTAGAACAGCCCAAGTAAGGAATAAGCAGTATAGCTTTTATCGTGAATATTGGAGAATTTCCTTTTTCCGGGATCAACTCATGATTTGTCCCTCATGTTATATCCTTATAGTTGAATCCCAGTGTACCTTTTCTTTAATTAAATTCTTAGAAGCAGAATCTCTGGGCCCAAAAATGTAGCAGAGTAAATAACCATCAACCTTTGGTATGGCACATATATGTGCTTAATGTGTACTTTTAATTCGCTATATAGAATATTAAAAGATGTGTATGTATGGAAGGGTCAGAATTATATGAAATTGTTTTACTGCTTCATCAAGGATCAAGGAAATTTTAAAGTAAAATTGGCTTTTTCATATTTTTTATTTTACACTGAGTATGTTGTTGTCAGGTGCCATCGAGTCGGAACCGACTCATAGCAACCCCATGCACAGCATAACGAAACAATGTCCGATCCTGGGCCAACCTCACTACCGCTGCCACACTTGATGCCATCAATGATGCCACCTGGCTGATCCATCTGAGTATGTAGTATAGAAAAATAGAATAACTGTTAAGCATAGGTTGGTACCACCGTCATGATTTTACCCAGCATTGTTTTTGTACTGCAAGTACAAATGTCAGTGTAATGAAAAGGCAAATAATTGAGTTTGTGGACCCTCTGAAATGATCTCAGGCACTCCTAGGTTCTATGGACTGTACTCATACATGTTGAGGACTACTGGTATATATTAATCAATTATTGTACCAGCTACATCAAGTGGGTGTTCTGGTGTGACATAATGGATAAGCACTGGATGGCTAACCAAAAGGTCAGTGGTTCAAATTCGCTAGCTGCTCCCCAGAAAAGCTATACAAGATAGCTATGAGTTGGAACCGAGTGTATGGCACTAAACAACAATGACAGCATAAAGCCCATCTCAGTTTGATCTCATGACTTCATAAGACCATTATTATTATTCCTATTTTGCAAATGCAGCAAATCATGGTCAGAGAGATTAAGTAATTTTTTCAAATCTGTATAGCTAGTATGTGGCACAGTCAGATTTTTAACTCAGATTTTTCTTTCTTCTGGATTTTTTTTATTATATGCTCTGTTGTAGATAAGCACTGATTTGTTAACTGCAAGGTTGGTGGTGCAAACCCACCAGCCGCTCCTTGGAAATCCTATACAATGTTGCTATGAGTCAGAACTGATTAGATGGCACTTAACAATTTAACATGCTCACACTACCACCACCATCAACCACTGTGATTCAACTAATTGTACCTCTACATCTTCTCACACCAAAAAGTTGAATTCCCAACACGTCCTTGACTTGTTCCCTACTGGGTGAAGCTTTCTGATACTTTTATTCTAGTCATTCTGTTCCTCTTTCCGATGATGAAAGCTTTAGTAGACAACTTGTGGCATGAATACGTCTGATAAATATATCCCAGTATTCCTCCAGGGACCACCATCTTTCATTCTGTACATTTGGTTCTGGTGAAGCTATCTTCTGCCAGTTTGTCTGCCTCTCAGTATTGAAACTCATTGAAATAAGAACTTTTCTTGTTCACTTGTGTATTTTCAGCCTTATGTATGATGAATTGCACATAATACATGATGATCAAATAAATAATGAATCCATAAATATTACATTATTTGTCCATTTAGTCTCTGAATATTTCTTCATCTGAAAGCATATAAATAGACACTTATGCTACAATGGTCTCTGGAAATTAAGTTAATGTTGACACGTAGAATGCTTGGTCAATTCGTTGTTGTAAGTGCTATGGAGTCAGTTCCAACTCATAACGACCCTGTATAGGGTTTACAAGATGCAGCTGGTGGGTTTGAACTTATGACCTTGTTGTTCACAGTCTAGTCCTGATTCTACATCAACACACCAGGCGTCCTATAGATAGCAAAATAAATGTTCACTAAGTGTTAATATGGAGTCCTGGTGGGGTGCTGTGGGTTAATGTGCTGTACTACAAATTCGATTGAACTGCAAGGTCAGTGGTTCAAGCTCACCATCCGATCCTCGGACCCCTATACAGGGTCGCTATGGGGGTGGGGATCTGATTCGACAACACTTAACACAACAAAAAATGTGTTAATATATATTATCTTGTTGATTCTTTAATTTTCCACAGAAGCAACAACTTAGGTGAATTGGTTGTTGTTGTTAATTGCTGCTGAGTTGATTCCAACTTATACTGACTCTCTACAGGATTTCAAAGAACCAGCTGGTGGGTTTCAACTGCCAAACTGCGGCTCAAAGTGATTTTGTGGTCCAGTGCATTGTCCTGCAGCACCAGGACTCCATAGGTGAGTTAGCTGTTGTTGTTGTTAGGTGCCATCGAGTCAGTACCAGTGAATTAGTAGTCAGGGTTTAATTACAGTGATGGGAACTTGGGGAAATTGACCCATGTTAGAGTTAGAATTCTAACAGGAAAGGGGAAAATGAATGTGATCAAATATGTTGATAAGACAGTAAGAAGTATATTTCACAAAATTCAAAGAAAATGCAGAATTACATGGCATGAGTGCTTGGAGAGATATTATTCAAGAGGAAGTGAAAACTTAATATATCGAAGGACATAAGGAATTACTTAAATCTTGTGTGGTTGAACAGGAAATTCTCCAATAAACTCAGATGTTAATTGGAGTTGTACAAAAAATGAAGAGATAGGGATATAACTAAGGAAGAAGATAGGAATGTGGCAAAAGTCTGTTAAATAGTGCCAAGAAGATGGAAAAAAATGAGCTCAGAATTGTAAAAAAAAAGGTTAAGGATATCCAAAGGACTTTAAAATTTTTATGATCTGAAAAACTGGGCACCTGAATGAGGAGAAACAGGTCCATGGTAAACAGTGTCATGTTCATAGATGAGAAAGACCTCCTGTATTCCTAATTTTCTTCTATCATCTCAGTCAAGAAAAGGTCTTTGTGCTGAGAAAAGGGTAGAATTGACTGGAATCTTAAAAGAAATAAAGTTAAAGAAATAGCGGTTTCTCTCCTGTCCAAGGCAAAATAAATTTCACAGCAGTAGAATTAGTGAATGCAATTGCACATCTTCCGGGAGAGGTACTGATGAGAACAATAGAGAAAGGATACTTGGTAAGGTAAGAGAGAGAAGGAATAATTATAGAAACAAAACTTGAGAAGGCCAGTGGGGACAGGATCCAGTTCATAAAAGTGTTGGCTAGGGATCAGGGACAATTTATTCACTGTAAATTTATTGGTAGAGATTCAGGGGGTATTGATAGAGTTGGCAAAGGGTAAACAAGGCAGTTATTAGCTGAGAGTAACTGATGAATGGGAGTACTGGAGATTTGAGTAGAGAGGAGCATGAAAGTATCATTTGGATAATGGGAAATCAAATTTTCTAGAGAAATGCAATGAAACTGTTAAACAGTGCCGAAAGTCCACATCATATTGTTGTTGTTGTTGTTGTTAAGTGCAGTCGAGTTGGTTCCAACTCATAGCTACCCTCTATAGGGTTTCCAAGGAGCGACTGGTAAGCTTGAACCACTGACCTTATAGTTCAAATGGCTATGCAGTCTGGCGCATCAACCCACAGCACCACACTAGGACTCCACATCATACTGGCTGTTCAGAAATTTAAAGTGAGGCCAGTCAGTGCAGCTATTTGTTTTTCTTTAGTCATTTTCAACTGCTCTGATGCAACTGCAGAATAGAGGGACAGTTGGGTTTAATTAGAGTTTGAATTGTCCCAGTTGAGTGTAATGAAAGGAGTCATGGATAAGCAGATTGATCATGTTTTCATACGAGTGCTTACAGTAATGGATCAAGAAATATAAGCTAGGTAGGAAGGTCTATGGATTCCTGATGTGATGCTGTAGGATTAGCACTGGATTTTGAACCACACAGCCAAAATCGGCAGTTCAAATCCACCAGCTACTTTACAAAAACCACATTGTTTTAAAATGCTGCCTGGTTGGAATCGACTCGATGGCTCTTAACAACAACAACAAAGAGGTCTATGGGAGTCCTGGAATGGTGCTATTAGGTACTAGACTGCTAACAACAGGACAGCAGTTCAAACCCACCAGTATCTCTTTGGAAACCCTATACAGGGTTGCTATGAGTCAGAACC
>NW_006408712.1:1877472-1882352 GCF_000296735.1 Chrysochloris asiatica
TACCAACTTGATGGCACCTAACAACAACAGCAACAAAGAGATCTATGAAAAGATAAGTAGTTATCAGGATTAGTAACGGACAGAGAAAAAAAAGTAGTAGGATCAGTGGATGGAGGAAAGGAATTTTAGAAGTGGAGGATAGCAGAGTTTATTGAGTGGTAAAGACAGGCAGTATTCAGAATTTTTGAAATAAAGATGGTGAAATTATTAGTGATGACAAGGTTGGGTGGAGGAAATGATGAGGCTAGTGGTTTTGGATATTTTAACTCTGGGATATTGAAAACACTAAGGGTGATAATATTATACAAAGAGGAAGGTAATGACCATCCTGAAGTTGTCATGAGGGAGATGGTCAAGGAGTAAGAAATGACTGTCACCAGAAGTGACTTGCCATTTTAATTATAGCCTTATGCTTGGGATTGGTCTTTGGGCAGTTAATAGCGGTGAATCTGAGGTCTGTGGTGTCCTGACCAGGAGAAGAGTGACCTCAGCAAAAATATACAGAGCACTCTTGGCTCATAGATTCCAGTGGACAATTGCTCAGCAAATGGATTAGTCATCTCGGGGGAAGAGAAAGATACTGGAGTGTAGGGATGGGGGAGTAGAATGAAAACCCAATAGTTTTGGTAGCTTTTATTCTTAGAAAGTAGGAAGAAGTAATTTCTTCAATGGAAATCATCAAAGATGCTCTCTAATGTAGTCTACCACTTGTTTGGAACTCCTCTTGGGTACAAGTTCCATTGTGAATGACTGCTCTTATGTAGATGAGAAAATCTATAGAAAACTGCCTGATGCCTATGTCTCAGTTATACTTTTGGTAAAAACATCATGGTTTCTCTTCTAAAAATCCTACTTTCAGCTCCCTACTGCAATTTTTGGAGTCCTAGTGTGGAATTATAGGATAAGCACTGGATTGCAAGGTTGGTTTGAACAGCAAGGTCGGTGGTTCAAACTCACCAGCTGCTCCTTGAAAACCCTATATGGGGTTGCATGAGTTAGAACCAACTTGACAGCACTTAACTACAGTTCTTATGAGCAATTGTGTCAGCTGATCATCTCTTCACATCTGCTTATTCAGTTACAATATTCAGTGAGAGTGTAGTGGTGGTAGTGGTAGTTGTGTGCCACCAAGTCAGTTTCAACTCATGGAGTTTTTGAGGCTGTAAATCTTTATAGGAGCAGAAGCCTCATCTTTCTCCCACAGTGACTGGTTGACTTTGCAGTTAGCAGCCCAGCTCCTAATCTACTATGTTATCTGGGCACCTTTCAATTAGAGTAAGACTCGTCTTATCGCAAGATCAAAGTGCAACCAATTCAGTACTGTTTAGAAGTGGAATTCTAGGACTGTCTCATTGATGTCAGTGTAAAAATAGAACGGCTACATTTAATAGGTCCCAAATGCTGAAGTTTGCTGGTTTTTCTTTCCCTTGATATATTCCACTTTTGTCTTTCCCCAGGTGGGTATATTACTTTTAAAAAGTTGCAGTGCTTTTACCTGGATATCAAGAGACCATATAAATAGAGATAGGGAGAGAATAAAACTAAACCCAAACCCATGCCATCAAGTCCATTCTGACTCTCAGTGATCCTACAGGACAGAGTACAAGTGCTTCATAGGGTTCCCAGTACTTTTTGAAGGAAGCCAAATGACGCCTCTTTCTTCTGCAGAATGACTGGTGGCATGGACTTTTTGGTTAGCAGTTGAGGTGCTTAACCACTGTGTCACCAGGGATCCTGGGAGGGAGAGAGGAAGTGAGAAAAACAGGATAGAGATAGGAAGAGAGAAAAATACTTGTTTCAATTCCTCATGAAGTCTGCCTATATTATTACTCTTTGGCTCCATGAAACAAATCTAATTCCTTATAGTAAATCTATATTAACTTAACTCTTTCATAACCTGAGGTACATAAAAGTGCCAGTTACATTTTCTGCATCTGGAGAGTTGTTGAGAATTTTTGCATCTGTGTTCATGAGGGATATTGATCAATAATTTTCTTTCTTAGTGACATCCTTCCCTGGTTTTGGTATGAGGGTTATGCTTGCTTTATAAAATGTATTAGGAAGTTTTCCATCCTCCTCTATATTCTGGAATAATTTGAGTAGAATTGGTGACAGCTCTTCCCTGAAGGTTTGGTAGAAGCCATCTGGGCCTGGACTTCTTTTGGAGTTTTTTGATGACCTGATCAGTTTCTTCTTTTGTTATGGGTCTGTTCAAGATTTCTACTTCACTGTGTGTAAGTTTAGGTAGACTGTGTTTTTCTATAAATGTATCCATCTCTTCTAAGTTTTCAAATTTGTTGGAGTACAACTTTTCATAGTATTCTGTTATTATCCTTTTGATTTCCTTTGGTTCTGAGGTGTCATCATGCATGTGGTTTCTAATGCATGTTATTTATGTCTTCTCCCTCTTTTTTTTTTGTTAGGTTTGCCAGTTGTCTGTCAATTTTGTTAATCCTTTCAAAGAACCAGCTTCTTGTCCTGTTGATTGTTTCTGTAGTTTTTCTGTTTCTGTCTCATTTATTTCTGCTCTAACCTTTGTTAAAGGAGCTCTGGCAGTGTAGTGGTTACGAATCAGGCTGCTAATCTCATGGTCAGCAGTTCAAAACTACCAGATGTTTCATGGAAGAAAGATGAGGCTTTCTGCTCCCGTAAAGATTTATAGCCTCGGAAACCCTGTACAGGGTCACTGTGAAACGGAACTGACTCCACGGCACATAACAACAACAAAAACAATAATATTTATTATTTCTTTTCTTTTGGTGGCTATAGGTTCCCTCTGTTGGTCTGTTTATAATTGTCGGAGATGCTGTATTAATGTGTTAATTTTGGTTCTTTCTTCTTTTTGGATGTATGGTTTATTGCAATAAATTGTCCTCTCAGCACCACTTTCACCATGTCCCAAAGATTTTGGTATGCTGTGTTTTAGTAATCATTTGTTTCTAGGAACTTTGAGTTCATGTTTTATTTCTTCTACTACCCAGTTGCTTTTCAGCAGGGTGTTATTCAGTTACCATGTATTTGACTTTATTTCCTTGGTCTTCCTGTTATTGATTTCTAATTTGAGAGTATTGTGGCCTGAGAGATGCTTTGTAGTATTTTAATATTTGTAAATTTATGGAGGTTTGTTTTGTGACCTAAGACATGTCTATTTTGGAGACTGTTCAATGTGCACTGGAAAACAATGTGTCTTGTGCTGTTGTTGGGTTGAATGTTCTGTACATATCTATGAGGTCCAGTTGGCTGGTTGTGTTGTTTAGTTCTTCTGTGTCTTTGTCAAGTTTATTCCATTTTTGAAAGTGGTGTATTAAAATCTCCCACGATTATTGTAGATTCGTCTATTTCTTTCTTCAAATATATTAGAGTTTTTAAATATATATTTTGGAGCTCTTTCATTGGGAGCATAGATATTTATTATGGTTATGTCATCTTCTTTAATTGTCCCTTTAATCATGAGATAATGTCCATCTTTATCTATTATGCTGGTTTTTGCCTTAAAGTTTATTTTATCAGAGATTAGTACTGCCACTCCTGTTTGTTTTTTTATTGCAGTTAGCTTGGTATATATGTTTTTTCATCCTTTGACTTTTAATCTGTTTTTGTCTCTATGTGTAAGATGTGTCTCTTGCAGACAGCATATTAAAGGATCTTGTTTTCTTATCCATTCTGCCAACCTTTATCTCTTAACTGGTGTATTTAATCCATTTGCATTTAGTGTAATTATCGATAGGGATGGATTAATTGCTGCCATTAGGGTCTTTTTGTGTGTGTTTTTTGTGTGTGGTGTTGCTGTTCTCTTTGTTCTGCATGTCTTCCTTTACTGAGTTCATGCTTTTTATGTTATTTCTTGTGAGTTTCTTCATAGTTTTATTGTTTCCATGTTCTTCTTGGATTTTCATTTTCTTGGTATGTTGTAAAGGGGTTAATTTTCTTTGAGATTACCTTATAGTCCATTAACTTTTCCCTCCATTTAGTGCAGTCTCTTTTATCCTGTAATATACCTGACCTTCTCACCATCTGGATCTCTGTTCCTAGGTGTTTACCTTCTTTCACATTATAATTGTTTTGATCATAGACTGACCTCCCAGATTCTCTGAATTTGTTCTTATAGTTTTGTTCTGTTCTCAACTCTTCCATTTGTCGATTTAGTTCTGGGAGGTGCTGCCACATATGGTAATCTCTGGTAGTTTGTTCTTGTTGGTTCTCAATCCGCAGTACTCCCTTTAGGATGTTTTGTAGCACAGGGTTGGCTTTGGCAAAATCCCTTAGCTTCTGTTTATCCTGGAATGTTTTGATTACACCATCGTATTTAATTGATAGTTTTGCTGGATAAATGATTGTTGGTTGACAGTTTTTTTCTTTCAAGGTTTTATATATGTCTCCCCATTGCCTTCTTGTCTGCACGGTTTCTGCTGAGAAATCTGACCTTAATATGACTTACTTGTCTTTGTATGTAACACTTCTCTTTTCCCTGGCTGCTTCCAGGATTCTCTCCTTATCTTTGATTTTGGAGAGCTTGATTATGATATGTCTTAGTGATTTTCTTTTGGGGCCTATCCTTCCTGGGGTTCTTTGAGCTTCTTGAATGTTTATCTTTTCACTTTTCAGGATGTTAGAGAAATTTTATTCCAGCAGTTCTTCAACTATTTCCTCTGTGAACTTGTGTGATTCTTTCTGTTCTGGAATGCTGATAATTCTTAAGTTATTCTTCTTCATGTTGTCCAATGTGAATCTTAAACCTTCTTCAGATTTTTTTTAATCCTTTTTTCTGTTTGTCTTCTATCTTAGTGGTATTGAGTGATTTGTCTTCCATCTCACTAGTTCTGCCTTCCATCTCTTCTATTCTATCTACTCTTTGTCCTTTCAGTGTATTGTCTATTTCT
>NW_006408712.1:1886749-1918850 GCF_000296735.1 Chrysochloris asiatica
GTCGCTATGGGTCGGAACCGACTCGATGGCACTTAACAACAACAACTGGTAGTGTGAGATGATATCTCATTGTTGTTTTGATTTACATCTCTAATGGCTAGTGATGGTGAACATTTCTTCATATTTTTGTTGGCTGCCTGGATCTACTCCTTGGTGAAGTGTCTGCTCATGTCCTGTGCCAGTATTTTCATCATTCTTGAGCAACCTAATTAAGCAAGTTAGAGTCACCCATTAAAATTGTTAAAGTAGTTAATATACAGCCACCTCTGAAGGGCCCAAAATTTCAAGCAGGACCCAGTCTATGGTTAAGTCAGGATTTTAGAGGTAAAGTGTGAATTGCTGTAGGATACTGGGACCCTTAAATTATATGGTGTGAAATTCATTCTTCTGAGCAGTGGAATTCTTAGTGGTCTAAACCCTAATATATGACTTTGGGATCTTTTTACAAACTGGTCTAGAGTGGGAACTGAAAATTTTTATTTGTAGAATGTGTTCAGTATAATATTTTATTGTTTTCACTCTAAAGAGAATGATAAACACATTGAAATGGTTTAGAAGAGTTCAGGGTATATAGAAAACAAGAGCCATGCTTGCAAAATTATTTATTTACATTTTAAGTACATGTTAAAATCCTTCTGAGAAGGGCCAAGATAAAATATACAAATCAGATAAAAATACATAAACACTAATCTTTAGCTGAACAAAATTCTAGAGATGGCTTTAGATTAACTCGGGCTCTCTTTACTTTAGGTTTTCCTTCACAAAAAATATGTTCCCTTAAAGCATGCTGTGAAAATGTCCTCCCCACAGTCAAAAAAAGAATACATTTAGTTTGTATCAAAGAAGCTGAGAGGCAAAATGCTAACTTTGACAATTTGTTATTAAATAATTATCCACAGGCTTTAAAATCAAAACTACTTTATAGTGCTGCGATGGTCAAATAAGTCCAGGATAGGACATAAAGGCTAAATTTTAAATAAGGAATGCCTTGTGTTTAATAGGTAGTGACTTGGGTTTTGGCATTGGTTTTATAATTATATTAGTGAGTCATTACAGGTAATCCATTTGAAACAGGACTTGCTTAATACTCTTCTTAGCCTTGCCTGGATTGGGAATATCTTTAAACTGTTGGCAGTAACAATACCTTTGTTTTTTTCTTCACTCAACAACAATATAAAAAGAGGAATTAATCATAATAATAACAAAAATTAAAATTTCATTTCTACATTTAAAAAGGCAAAGTCTACCATAAAGCTGTATTCATTTAAAAAAAAAATAGTTCCGCAAAACTGTACCAGACTGATTACTGATGCACTATTGAAATACTAGACCTGTATGATTTTCTCCTGTACCTTGGAAGCCTATGACCTTGTGATCCATTTATGTAAAAATATGCTAAAACGAGTATATATTCAATTAATGTGAAGCCTTCAGAAAGAATTCACTTTTAGACAGTTTTTAAAATCTGGGTTTAGGAAGGGTTTCAGAAAAATAAATAAAACACTGTGGCTGGTTCTGTCCTTCTTCTTCTACTTATTTTCCTTCACAAATATTAAAGCATTCAGGCTTCTGACAAGTAGAGGGAAGCAAAATAGAGGAACGTTTATGTGCTATTGCCTACATTTATTTCCCTCCTCTTAAAGTATTATTATCAAAAAGACAAAATTGATTCCCTTTCCTTGAAATGAAGATGCTGTCTTCTAGGACTATTTTAAATATTTTTAAGAACCTAAAAAGAGTTAAAAATAAAAACCAGTGCTTTAAAAAAACAAGCAGTTAAATGCCTATATAATATATAACTTAAAATTTTGAGGATTGCTACTCAATGCCTGAAAGCAAATAATAAACAATTTTAGTAGTTTAAGCTTAACCTTCTTAAAAGATCTTTTACAAATTATAAGTGATCTTATAAATTGCAGTTAAATTCACATCCTAGTCTACAAAAAATGAGCTGCTGTAGAAGTGTATACATTTAATATATCTTCATACTTTGCATGTTGATTCCCCAACAATCTGGAGTAGGGCAAGAAATTAAACACATATATGTTGGTTAAGGAGCTCTGTTGGTGCAGTTGTTAAAGTGCTTGCTTGTTAACCAAAAGGTTGGTGGTTTGAACCCACCAGTTCCTTCTTGGTAGAAAGATGTAGTAGTGTGCTTCCATAAAGATGTATAGCCTTGGAACTCTATGGGGAAGTTCTACTGTGCCTGTAATGTTGCTGTGAGAATCGACTCGGTGGCAGTTGGTGTCTATGTTGGTTAAATTAACTTTGATTTGTGCAGCATTTAAATTTAGATAAAGGGATTTTAAATGTAGCCTAAAACTTTTAGGAAAGTCATATTTATAATTACTGTACAGCAGTTTATATATACATAAGTACAAATTTATAGGAAGTAAACAAATTATACTGTTCATAATATAAAAATGGCAGTAAATGTGATCACATGCTAAGCCAACTATTTGAGAAATATGCTTGGTGTTCAGTTGCAGTGATAGCCTTGAGTAACGTGAAGCATAGCACATAAATACCACAGATGCTTGTTTTTTTGTTTTTGTTTTTTTATTCTACTCCTATTCACAGTTTTAAGTGAAAGGATTCTCTGTTAAAGTGAATGACTAGAGGATGATTAGTTTCCATCCTGAGGTTCCTAGAAGAAAATTATTTTAATATTGAGTTTTTGACCTTATATGACTAAGTAGACAGTTTGCTTTTCATATGTTTCTGCTCAGAAAGAAGCATTTAATTCTGCTGCTGTGTCTCTTAAAAACAGATGGGCATGGCCTTCCTGGAATACATCACAGTGAATTTTTCTGACCTAATTCCTGTCCCACAAAAACAGGTAAGTGGCTTTGATGAACTTTGTTAGTGTCCTGATTTAGTAAGTCCTCCATCACCTTCTGGCTGCGGTAATCTAGAAGCAGAGACTGTGAGAGATGGAACTCCATAGAACTGACTTGTTTTTCCAGGTATCTCAAGTTTTCCGCCGTTGACAGGGTGCAGTGGTGCCACTTTTCTATCACTTGTTTTAGCGGAAAATATTTGAGTTTCTCTTTTTGGAATGGTTTCCACCTTACACAGGTTCCAGCTTTTGCAGTTTGTGTAATACTTAATTAAAAACGTCTGCTATGCTATAAAGTCCTGGTCTTGAGATTGGATGGAATGTTCTATCTGGCACTCCTTTACTGTAGGTGCCATGCCAATGGTTAGTCACAGTAAGAAATACTTATGATCAGATTTGTGGCCAAGAAGAGAAGGAAGTGTGCAAATTTTGACCTATTATCATTAATACAAACTAAACCTCTTTCACAAGTTACAGGAGGGCTTTCACTCTAAAATCAGGGCCTTTCCACAGAAGGTTAATCTCACTGAAAATATAGAAATAAAAATTCTACTATGGCTGCAAATACGTAAGACAAATAAATAAAGTCATATAGTTTATATATTTCAAATGTTTAAAGAGGCCACACCAGGGTCGGAACCGACTTGATGGCACTTAACAACAACATAGTTCAGAAAGACTAGTTTAAAGTATTGTTCCCTGAGTTCTTGAGGTAACTGGTAAATGTAAGGACTCAAGACTTTAGAGACAGAAAAACCCACAGGGTTTGCTCATCTGTCTTCTAAGGGTATATGTTTATTTCAAAGTGGTTTCTTTCAGTGCTTCCCCTACAATTCAACTGTAGCTTTTATAAACTATTTTCTAGAAGACAAGTTCCCAAATGGGGTGGTGGGGAAGGGTGCTCAAAGAATGTAAAGCTTTCAAATTAGTTAACGGTGCAGTTGAATAAGTCAGTTTTCTATCTGTAATGGATTAAGAGTGGTAATACTGTCTTAGATGTTAGAAGCAGAGGTCTGTGGACTCAGCCTTTTTTGACTACAGTGGATATTCCTGAGTCCAGTATCCTAATCAAACAGAAAGCCTTACCGATGAATTCCAAGAACCAAAACTAGTAGAAACAGAATGACTTCAGTATTTATGTGTATAGAATACCTACATTTGGTTTTCAAATAAATAAGGTTCAAAATAAGGATTCTAATAAGATCTGGAAGTTAAATATCTAAAATTGATTTGTACACAATAGGAATTTTTGAAACTCACTCAAAACTGGGGTTTAAGGGTCTTTGTTTTCATATATTAGCCTTCTTGGTATTAGAGTATTAAAAAAAAAAAAAAAAGGAAGTTTAAGAGTCATTGGAACAGAACAGAATATGTGAATATTTGTTTGGAACTTCTGTAAGAATCTCTTTAGGGAAACTAACTACAATGAATGGAGATACCAATCCTTTGTTAGCAGTTTTTGGTTAAACTTAATTTCAAGCCATAAAAGGTTAAAATAAAAGGGTATATATGTGTGTGTGAATCTACTGAAATATGTGCGTGTGTATGCGAGAAACTACTGAAATGTTCCATCCATTCCAGTGAAGTGCACACACATCCTTTGGCTTGGCTATGACCTCAGAGGAGGTGCAGAAGTCAGCGGTGCTGGTGTCAGATTCCTGACTATATTACTGAGGCTGGCAATCTTCTCTTCTAGGAGGCAGTTCTTCTTCTCTGCTGTTTTCTGCCGCTGTTCAGTCATTTCCAGAGCTTTCAACAACTGGGCATTCTCAACATACAAATCCTTCATCATCTCATCTGCTTTAGTATTCTTGCAGAGCTAGAAACAGAACCAGAAACATCTTGACTCCATTTCTGTAATTCTGCTTTTAAGCTTAAGGTTTGACATAAAGACAGTTGTCTATAAAGGCAAATAGTTTCTATCAATTATGTTCTTTTATTTACAATACAATTTTAATATCAGACCTGGCATCAGGGATACGAGTGGAGCAAATCCATTTTTTTTCCAAGGTAGTTCTTTGCACAATATGCAGAAGTTACTGATAAAAAGAACAGATTGATAATTGAGGGGTCAATTTTTTTTCATTTAAAATTAATTAGGTGCTATTTCTTTATTGATTTTCTAAAACTATCAAAATACTTTTTTACAAGTTGTTTTTGAAGTGTACAGTGTGGAATTACCTACTCTTAACAACAGATGCTTGAGCTTCCCATTTTATAATATGCAACCTATTGATTACGTAAAAATCTGGCTCATGTATTATAACAAAGACATAATATTGAGTAGTTGTTTTCCTTAATTATTCCTGTTTTGCATACAGCCTTTACTTAGAAGATATATTCTAATCTTATTGTTAGAGTACATAGTCTAGGTTGGGGTAGATATGAAAACTTGTCAGCAACCTTGAGATAATTTTATTGTTGAGTAACTTCCAGTCCTCACTTCCCTCAATGTACCTCTAGGCAAGGCATCTCAAAGTATAGAAGTTTATGGGAATAAAGAGTAATTTGAAGAGTTGCTAATTAATTTACTAGCATTTCAAAGTATGAGGACAAGGACTGTAACACTCTGAAACCCAGACTTAGATGACTGGTATGTGTAATATGCTACTGGCTACGGAACCCTTCAAATATAACTTTTCTTTCCTCCCTTCCTCCTGTTCTCTCTCCCTCCTTGTTTTCACTAAAAGCGCTTAGATGGCTCTTCATCATCTGTGGAATAAAATTCAAATTCCTTGGCTCCACATACAAGGCCTTCTACTGCTCTGCTCCTTCCTTCCTCTCTAGTAAAGTAGGAATTGCTAATACCAAAGTGTCTGTAGATAACCACATTCTATATATGTTGTCATAACTGTACCATGTTCCCACCGTCTAAAGTGACTTTCCTACATTTCTGCACTTTTTCAAATCATATTCAACCCTCAAGTCTTGGTTTAAGAGGCCTTCAGGAAAATGTCTTGAAATTCCTGAGCTGGATCAAACATCTCTTCTCTGTATTCCCCTCTGCAGAAAATATGATAGTCAACTCTGTTTGTGGGAGTTTTGAACCTACCGCAGGTCAAATGCTTGGCACCTTAGAGGTGTTACTGGAATTTGCACTCGGCATGGTAAAAGACTATGCTTTGTCCACTGCTGTATCTCCAACTGCTTTGAGCAGTACCTGGCACATACTTAAATGGATGTTTAAAGGATTGAATGGATAAATACTTACTGAATAGGTCTTTTCTATTTCCTTCCCTCTGTGTCTTAAAAATACAGGCAAAGGAAAGATCCCACCTACTTCTGCATTTTCCCTGGGATTCTTCTTCGGTATTATGTACCTAGAACACCAGGCTGAGAAATTTCTACCTTCCTCCACACCAGTCCATATCAATCTCAGTTTTCATAGAATTTATACAACTCTCCTGGAAGTAATCCTCCTTGTGTCTCCTTAGTACATATACAACCAATTTCTAAAGCCTAAGTCCACCCTGCTGCCATAGGTGAAAATCATTAGACTACTTAGTGGTCTTAGAATTTGAAGTCCAGATGGTAAGGTACTTTTTGAGGTTGTCACAAACTGTTGGTAACAGGAAAGCTAAAGTTCCATTAGTCACTAGCCTCCCTCCCTGAATTTTTTTCCCCCCCTGTGGATTTAAATAGGAGTATTTCTTGGCTTGGGCAGAAGAAAACTATAAATATTCAATCTGAGCCACTGAAACCTCATTAGGAACGCTTTAGATCTATGTGAGTCACTGTTAGCAAATATATAATTTTAATTGTGGGAAAAATATATGCCTTGAGAGAGTTTTGGATTACAAGATGATGGAGAATATAGACTTCATACTCTTTGGTGGGGAGTGGGAGAGAGATTTCTAAGTTCTTGTAGACATTTACAGTAGAATTTGCCTTTATTAGACAACAAAAAATGTTAACAAGTTAATGGCAATAAAGGAATGTAAAAGTGGAGTTAAAATTGGAATGTGGAGTGGGTGGGCAGAGGTGACCAGGGAAGCTCACTTGTTCTTTGAGCTGATTCACTTTCTCCTGGAGAAGCCTTTTCACTAGTTTCAGTTTCTGTTCAACTTCCATCATTCGTTCTTCCATGGCAGTTACCAGTTGTTCCTGGTTTTCCTGCAGGGAAAGAAAAAAACGTACTATCACTTGAAAATCATGCCACACCAAAAAGAAAACACTAGCATATTTTCCCCACAAGATGCCTAGAGAAAGGACAGCAAGTGCTTTGTCTTTTTAACAGGGCGGATGGATTTCTGATGAAATGGGACTTGTGGTTGCACATACTAGAAAAGTAATCCTACCCAAGAAAGAACCAAAGACCAAAAAAAAAAAAAAAAAGAAAGAAAAACAAAAAACAATCTTACCTTTGTAACCATCTTCCCCTGACATAGAAACAAAATTCTTAAAACCCATAATTTAATACTTGTTTGTATTGCTAGTAAAATGGGTACCCGCAGTAAACAAAAAGATGGGTTTTCTTCTGTGCTCTCTAAAACTGTGAACCCTCTGAACAATGAAACAAAAGTGGTTTTCAGAATCCCGTACAATGTCCAATCAGCTTGCAAATGGGTGTCTGTTTTTTTCTTTGAAGTGGCTGATTGCTGTAGGGGTGCTATGGGTTTTTTTCCCCCCTTTATAACAATCAGCGTCCTTCCTGCCAGTTTATTCTGGTCATCTGTTTCCAAATTTGACTTGTCAATATGAAGCAAACATCTGGTTTGGAGGATGGGTTTATCATTAGAACAGATTTGAAATGAAGAATCTTCTCCTTGCAGAGAGCTTCTAAATAAAACAATAGGGCAGGAAAAAGAACCCAGCCTTTCCTTCCTCCCCTCCTCACACAACAGTGATGAATAAAAGAGAACACAGTTCTCTGAGGGCAGAGAGTCCCGGAGAGCTTACTGGCTGTCCTCCCCCTCCCCGCAAGATGTCTACATAAGGAATTCCAGAATTCAAAAGTTTCTACAAATATTTAAAAAAAGTTAGGAAGTTACTAGCTGTTGGCATGACTTGCCTTTGGAATATTTTTAAAAAGGTATCCTTTTAAAAGTAGGCAGAATTATCAAACATGAGTTGAAAGTCAATAGTAACCACCAGAAATGAAGCAACAAAACCATGGAACTAATTGAAATACAAAAATTTTAGTAGGTAAGAATCTAAGGAAGAAAGTAAATTGCAAGAAATCAGGCTTTGAGAACATCTAGCTTTTTAAAAAGTCCTGTATTAAAAAAAATACAATGGCTTTAACAAGCTCATACATAAATGGAAAGTACCCAATTCCCACTTGCCTTAAAAAAAAAACAGAACAAAGTAAAAAAATAAAAATAATGAATCCAAAGAACAAAGAGTATGGCAAAAGTGTGGGAGGAAGAGGAAGAACAGAAGCAGTCATATATTTAAAATTTATTTTATTGTTTGTTTCATCAAAATTTTCCTTTGTCCTGTCAAAAATTATTATACAGCTAATACAAAACAGTATAAATAGTTTGAATTTTCTTCAAATTCCATATATAAAAGTAGTACCTTTGTTAAAAATAGTTACAACATATGGAATGAGAAAATATATAAAATACATCCTTTTCAAGAATTTCAAATCCACACTCTTTAAATGGTTTAAATAAGATGATTTGTAACAAGCTAGAATTTGTGAATTTGATTCACAATATTTGTCATGTCTATATAAATAAATGAGACATAATACTGCAAAGGCTTAACAATAATAATAATAATAATAAAATAATTTAAAAGAGCACTTGATTCCGTAACATTGCTCAGCTTATGTCTCTGTGTTTGTGTGGTGTGTGTGCTTGTATGGGTGTGTGCATTTGAGTAGCTGCCAGGGTAAGAAATGCCATCAATAGCAGCCCAGCTTTCACAGGTGCCCAATCCTTCTGTAGGAATCTGCATGCACTGCTCGCTGCTCCGGTAGCAAGGCCTAGAGAAAGAAGGCAAGTGGTACACTTCACCCTGATGTCAAGATGGTTCTTGGGGGAATCTAAATTCACACATTTATAATGCAAACAATATTTAGATGCACATACATTAACACCATATAAGCAAGCAAAGCAACACAAAGGCAGAAGAAATCACATCACTCCACACACATAGAACAATGTACAGATTCGAGTAACATTCTGTGATCTTAAAATTTGTGTCAGTTCATTGACCAGAAACAGAAGAGCCCACAGGTGGCATTGTGGAGAGCAGTATGTATGCAGTCCACTTGCCATCTGGCTGGAGGATGACAAAAATCTTGTTTTTGTCTCTCTAACCCTGACTCAATTGAGGTAGAAGGATTGGGAAGAGAAAGCTTTGAAAATACTAGTGTGCATAGGAGAGCAATGAGCAGAATCCTAGCCAAATCATTTGGTTTGGGATGTCCGTTAATCAGCTAGGTAGAGATTTTACGTGTCAATTTTATTATACAGAGTTGAAGTATACCTCCAGTGCCACACTATCACAATTTTAATTCAAGAGTTTCAGTTTAATATTTGGAAATTGAAGTGGTATGTAAAAAGCCTCCAAAACATGGATTTGAAAACACATGTTTATTTATAAAAAGTTTCATTAGAAAAACAGGTACATTATGGCACAGATACACAATAGTGGGAAAGGAAAGCAGAACTGCTCCAATGTATTATTACAACGCTAATGTGAATTTGCAAAGCCACTTTGAGGGGATTAAGGAAAAAAAAGAGTTCAGAAATTCCTTTTCAAATGTTTATTGAGTGCCAAGGTATTTGAGAACAGAAGAGCATTCAAACCAGAAAGGACTGAGAATTTATGTAGCTATTTATTTCCAAATTAATTTATTTAGAAAAAAAAATATAATTCCATAAAAAGTACTTATTAATTATTTCTAATTCCAAATAAATTAAATGGGCAACACCCAGGGGTTACGACTCTTCTGAAGAAGGATGATTATGAATGAAGTACCAAAGTGAAATAGCAACTTGAAAAACTAGGTAACATGGGATTGTGTCTGGGTAGTGAGTAGGGATAATGCTAATTCATAGGGAAGGGAAAGATCTTTATTTTCTTAAAAACAGAGTTTTCAAAGTAGGTAATTTTAAAAAATTAAGTTAGCCTATGCCATTAAAAACATTTCCCTGACTACACCTACTATTTTATTCAAGAACTGTGAAAAGTCTTGTGAATTCCATGGAATTGGTACAGGGGAACCCAAGATGCTTTGCTAGTGGTGCATAATCCTAGGGTTACACTTGAATCTTGTAAAAGTTTTGGTCTTAGACAATACTACTGGACCAATTGTTCATCATAATCAAATGATCCTGCTACTTCTGTACCCACTACACATGTATAAGGACACCTAGGACACTTAATTATCTAGCTTAGAAGGTAAGAGCTCAAAAGTAGCACAGCCAAAAAAAAAAGGTTAACACTGCAGTTCTGTGGATCTGGAATATAAGTAAGGTGTAACTCTCTGACAAGCTATTTGGGTATTTATCCACACTTTTGAACTGGTAAACTTACAAACAAGTAGGTAAAAATCACACAGGCAACTCATCAGATTTGAGTTTACTATTAAAAGAAAAAAGAGCTCCATACCTGTGGTGTGTTAGTTTCGGAGGTCCTGTTTTCAAGTTCCTCCTGCAGGTGCTGGTTGATCCTTTCCGCCTGCAGCAGCCGGTGTTGAAGCTGCAGAAACTGCTCTCTGGGCACCATTGGACAGGCTTGCTGCTGGAGCAGCTGCAGATCCCAAGCATGCGGGGATGGGCTAAGCATCACAGTGGACCTCAGGTGCTGCATCTGAAGGACAAGAGCAAAGTCTGGTCACTTGTGGTGCCTCTAATCACAGAGGTGTCCTTGAAGGTGTCAAGCAGGGAGCAATGAAGTCTATGAATCCATTACTGGCCTCTAATACCCATTGAGGAGTCCTGCTGTGGCAATGTAGGATAAGTACTTGATTGCTAATCGTGAGGTTGGTGGTTCAAACCCACCAGCCACTCCTGGGAAACCTTATATAGGGTTGCTATGAGTTTGCGATGATTCAATGGCATTTTACAACAACAATACCCACTGAAAGTTTGGAAATTGATCCTGAGTTAGATGTAGTGAAGAGACAGTTTGCTTAGGAGATAGTAGAATTAATGAGCAGGACTTCTTAACAGTTTTAGACTTAAAGAAAAAAACAAAAACAAAACAGTAATTGCTCACTCTCAAGTGGCTATAGCTGCATGCCATACATGTTGCTCGGTATCATCGAGTTGATTCTGACTATAGTGACCCCGTGTGACCGACTAGAACTGTCCCATAACGTTAACTAGTCTGTAACATTTATGGGACCAGATCACCTAGTCTTTTCTCTAATGGAGCCACCGGATAGGTTCAAACCACAAACTTTTTGGTTAGCAGCCAAGTGCTCAGCCACTGTGCCACTAGGCCCCTTCATGATAAACATCTTAATTCTACTTATTTTTCTTACACTAGAACAATATTTAATTTAATTAAACCATCCTTTTTATTTATTCCCACAGACAAGATGAGGTAGGAAAATTAACACAAATTTTGAGATCACAGAAAGCAATTGGAGTTGGGAAGAGAAAGTATTGAAAACACTAACATGAATAGGAGAGCAAGAGTAGAAGTCTCACTAAATCATGTGATTTGGAATGTACGTTAATCAGCAAGGTCAAGGTTTCGTATTTCAATTTTATTATGAAGAGCTGAAGCATCCCTCCAATAATTCAGGGTTTTGCCACTTTACTTAACTACTTAACTACTTAACATTCATAAAGAATCTTAAAAGCAAATGTTAAATGCCTACATATTTTCCAACCTCAAGCTTTCAGTTGTTTCAGAGAATCTTATCTTACATCTAAAAATATTTTAACCTACCTTAGTTTATCAGTGTGTAGTTCCACCCTTAAATTAAGTAGCACACTAAGACAGGCAGCTCTAGCACATACAGAGATAACCCAGAACATCTGGGAATTGGAGTACATAGAAGTATTTGTTCAAGACAATAAGAAAAACGGTATATGCATCAACATGCCAATCAAAGTTGGAGTAAGAAAAAGAAAAAGATACACAGCCTTTTAATCAGTGAAAAGCATGCTACCTCCGATCTGGATACACACATTCAGCAGTCACATGGCTTAATGGAAGGCATGCAACAAACAGGACCAAGTACAAAAGTCAAGAGAAAGCACTCCCAGGTTTGTGAGAAGGGGAAAAAGGCCCTTCCAGGCACAACCAAACGTAAATGTTATCATGAAACCTCTGAGCCATTATCCATTTCTTTAAATCTAAATTTGTGAAGTGGGCCATTACCCATTTAAAAATACCTTGTAGATACAAAAAACCCAGGACTTTATTTTCAGGAATAGAGGATATGGAGAATTATATTCCCATAATTTTCTATCAGAGTTAATTTTTATACACAATGATTTACAAACTGAAGAAAATCCTCGTGTAAAAGTAAGTGGGGACATATTAAAAAGTAAAATCAAAATGAAAATGAATACTGGCTCATACCTTAAGTACTTATTGCTATCATTAGTAGAAATGATTACATGAACAAGGAGTGTAATGAGATGTTTCCATGCTATGAAAGTTCATTGAAAAGAATGTTCTACCTTCACACACTATCTCAGGCAAAGAACTGCACCCTTCTCTGCTAGTTCCAACCACTGAGTTCTAGGTTAGCCACAGACAAGAAAAACAAAATTAACAGGAGTTATACAAAGAGGAAGAAAAGTATGAGTTATAAAAAGAGAAAGAGCAGTACCAGTTGGGTATATTATATACATGAGCATGGGTACTTTAGTCAGTAAGAGCTTTTGAAGGACCAAGAGTAACACTTCTTTACATATAATTTTTTTAGAAAAAATATTTTATAGCTCTAATTCTACAGTGGCTTCCTCAGCTACTGTAATTTGGCTGGTAAGTTTGTCCCCTTTCTTCTACGTATCCCACTATAACTATTTAGAAGATTTCAGGTCCAGAAAAGAATTGATGTTAGATCCCTTGGCACTTGGAGGTGTGGAACAAAAGCTATAAAACATTCTGTTGTTCACGTGTCTAGACTGTGGTCTGCCATAGAGACATACAAGTAGGCTTAAGAACAGCTGTACAGTCTTTAATCCTTTTTAAAATGCTCAAATGAATTATATATAGAACATTTCTTCATATAGCTGAAAACCCCCTGAAATTCTAACTGTGACTCTTCCACTTCCTAGTCCAGTGAGTGGGGATCTTTAGCTACACTTTTGAGTATGTACTGCATTAGGTCTGTGACTTTTAAACTGGTTACATATAAGGATGAGGAAAAAGCCTTTTCCCCGCAAGGGAACACATATGAAGGGGCTTCAAAAGGTTCATGGAAAAACGGACTTGAAAGACCATGGCATTTTTCCATGAACTTTTTGAAGTCCCTTTCATATATCAGACTAGAATCACCTGGAAAGCTTTTCTCAAATGCTCTGCTTCTCAAGATTACAATGTAGGAGCATCTCCCTGTCTGCCTACCTCTCCTCACCTCAACCAGGTGAGATCTCTGCCAGATTCAGAGGAACAGACCTAACCCCTCGGGTGAGCTAGGGCCCACAAAATAGTGTGAAAACCACTGCAGATTCCCCCAGTTGGCCTCATCTATAGGTATCATAACATAGAAGAAAAATCTCATTTGTAGACTTAATGGCTCAGTCTTATTTCCTAATGTAAGTGTCCTCAATGTAGAGAGTATATGATATTCTTTTCAGTGCTCAAATGGAGCAGTCCTGCTCCCCCTTAGGCAGCTCTAGTGCCAACAACACTCAATTTGCTTCATTCATTAGCAAACATTTACTACCACATCAGGGAGAAAAATTATGAGGGGGAATTACTTATAACAGCTGCAATGCAGTGGGGCTGGAGGGATGAGTGTTTGTGAGGCCAGCCAGAGCAGGTGGGAGAAGAGCTGGCCGACTGACAAAGCATTTGGAGAGGATTGAACAGTGATGAAGTATACCCTGTTACTCTTCAATTTGGCTCCAGTTATCTTAGTCATTAGAGTATATAATTACTTTATCAGAAAAGCATATCTACATCTAAACACAGCTCATGGCTCACGGCTCTGAACACATTTATTATATGCTGTCAGGAAAAGAAAGAAAAAAGGTTTAAATTTCACTATTTATAGTTTTACTAATCTCAAATAATATAAAATTGATGGGAGCCACAGTGGTTATTTAAATGTCAACACAATATGTTTGCCCATATTTCACATTTAAAACCAAGCATCTATATCAAAATTTCATAAGAGAAAATATATATAATTCTCTCTTCCTTCCTATAATTCTGGCTTAAAAATATACATATACAGAGCATTTTTTCAGAGCACACGAAGACATTTCCTACCCATGCTTCTCTACCTTACATAAAGTTCACTAAATGTTGGATCATTAATTGACTAATATTTTTATTTTATATATATATATAATGACTTGTACATAGTTTGTTTAAATACCCTATAATCGTACTCAGTTTTCATAAAGCAATCTAGTAGATTATAAACCCCATGTTGGAGCAGACAGGTACTACATTCCCATTTTTATATTTAACAGATAACGACTTTCAAAAGGCAGTTAACAAAGGTAGTAATGAACAATGGCAGCACTTCAGAATGAAATTTCTTCAAATTCCCTGTGTTGCTAGAGAGCAACAGTTACCTCGAAAACACTGTAAGGTTACAAACACAGTTGTGGTGAGCACTGTGTCCCTTGGCTGATGTCAGACTGAGTCGCTGAGGTACTGACTGACCTTTGTGCACTGAAAAAGAATCAACATTCTTCCTTCCTCTGTAAATCTGCATGGATTCCTATTACTGTAGAATTAAGCAAAAGCACCTATTTATCAAACTTGGAACGATAAGCCAAAGAGTTCAGCTTGTCAATGAATGTACTTAGATTTTCACTTTTTTCAGAATAGGAATGCAATGCTACGTCTAGTCTCTTTCAACAAATGGCTCATTCACGGACTAAAATATTCTTAACAGCTAAGGCCAGTTGCTTAAAAACTTACCTCCATTAGCTGCTCATCCAGTTTTACTTGTTTCTTTTTGAGGCCTTCATTTTCCAAATGAACTGTTTCTAATTCTCGTTCAATGGCATTCACTTGACTGACCTGTTAGGAAACATAAATATTTTCTTAAAAGCAAAACCAAACAAAAACAACTGAGTTGTCTTACTTTATGTCAATATATTTGTGCTATCAGAAATCTAAACTCATGGAGGAAAACCAAGTTAATTCAGTGATGGAAAACAAAAAGCAATGGATTTGAGGCACTGCTTCCACCTTCACCTATTGTCATTGAGAATCTAACTCATGCTGACTCCATATAGTCCAGAATAGAACTGTGTTTCACAAGGTTCTAAAGATTGTGACTGGCTGGAAGCAGATCACCAGGCTTTTCTTCCAAGGTGCATCTGGATGGATTTGAACTGCCAATCTTTCAGTTAATAGTCCAGCACTTAACCATTTATGACACCCAGGAACTATTTACATGTAAGCAATTTGCTATGCTTCTCACATAGCACAGACTCCTTAAGGCAGCTAGCTGGCTTCAAACTTTGATGCCACCCACTGTAAGACAATGCATGTTATATTGCAGCCCAGTATATATACCTATACCAATGTACATACATATGTTTTTGTTGTTGTTATGTGCCGTGTAGCCAGTTCCAACTCATAGCGACCCTATACAGGATTTCTGAGGCTATAAATCTTTATGGGAGCAGAAAGCCTCATCTTTCTCCTGCAGAATAGCTGGTAGTTTCAAACTGCTGACCTTGCAGTTCACAGCACAATTCATAACCACTACGCTACCAGAGCTCCTTGTACATACATATATATACATTCAATTCGGCACTTGACAACAATTACTGAAAGAAAAGTTTTATGAAATAATACTTAATGTTTACTTACTACATGTACCATGGTATTTTCTAGTATATCTTATTTTTAAAATGCTATACTAGTAAAAATCTAATATAGGAAAAATCTGTCTTTAGGCAAATTTAAAGATTTAAAATCAAGAATGCATAAAATTTGATTTCCATAACTCCTTTCTCAACTTTAAAGATGGAATGTGAAGATTTTATGAGTATCCATTTGGGGGATTATCTTCACTACATTAAGTATCAAATGAACTAGTTGTTGTTAAGTGCTGTCAAGTCGGTTCCGACCCACAGCGACCCTGTATAGGGTTTCCAAGGAGCAGCTGGTGAGCCTGAACCACCAACATTGCAGTTCAAATTGCTTTGCAGTCTGGCGCATTAACCCACAGCGCCACACCAAGAGGAAAACATGACTTTATTCTAGAATGCTGATATTTGCCTTTCTCAAAGCAAGAACCCTTTGGAGAGTAATAAGAATTATTAAGCAAAAATACAATATTTCCAGGTACATTTGAAATTCATGCTACTTTAAAAACCAATGTTGAGACTTCTCCCTTGGTGATCAGCTGGATGAAATAGCACTATTTTCTCTGAAAATTTCTTGAAAAGTACTTAAGTGTACCTGAAATTTAATGGCATGTCAGCAGTAGAGTACAATCTTATTATTGCCTGTGGCCATGATAACTTCCAAAATTTTAATTTAAAAATACTATGTATGCATTTTTAAATATAAAAATAAAGCTCATCATTCTTCCCAGAAAAAAACAAACCATATCTTTAACTGGCCAAATTGTTGATTCTTGAAGTCTACCCATCATATCAGAGCAGTTTCACTAATAAGTCTGGATTTTAGTTTGAAAAAAGAAAATGAACAATAACCCCCAAAGTAATTACTGGTCTAGGACTCCCAATTTCAAGAGACAGAGCAAACTGAATTGCACTACAGAAATTTGACAATATGGTAGCCAGGTTCCAAGATGACCCTCAATGATGCCCACCTTTAAGGCTATTCACACCCTTGTGTAGTATAGCCCCTTCTCATACGATACCAGGGTTAGTCTATTTGACTAGTAGAATTCAGAAGTGATGGTATGAGAGGGCTTCAAAAAGTTTATGGAAAATTTTCATAAATCTTCTAATTACATTTTTCCAAGAACTTTTTGAAGTCCCCATGTATGTCACTTCCAAAATTAGGTGATAGAAGGTACTGCAGCTTTCATCCTGGTCTTTGGTTTTGGTTAGTCTCTCTTTTTCTCATTACCCACTCTGGGGGAAGGCAACTTTCTGAAGAGAGGGCCAGGTTGTGAGGCACTAAAGCTTCTGTAATCAGTCACTAAAGACCAGAAGTCTCCCGCCGCTAACAGCTACACCAGGGAGTATGGAATTGATGACCCAGCCCCAGTGCAGCCTTCAGCTAACTGCAACCCTGGCTGACATCTGGACTGCAATTTCACAAGACTCGCATTAGAATCACCCAGCTAAGTTGCTTTTGAGTTCTAGATTCAATTAACAGAGGTCAGAAATGTTTGTTGTTTTAAGACATTACATTTTAGGCAATTTCTTATGCAGATAATTAATATAAGACCATATTAAGATATTCCTAACGTTGTTGTTGTTAAGCATTGTTGAGTCACTTCTGACTCACAGTGACCCTGTATAAGGTTTCTGAGGCTGTAAATCTGAGCAGAAAGCCTCATCGTTCTCCAGAGGAACAGATGGTGAGGTTGAACCACCAAACTATGGTTTTGCTGTACAGTGCTTAACCTACAGAGCCACCATGCTCCTGATTCCTAACATTAAATCTCTCTGTATTTTACTCTTATAAATCAGCAGCCCTGGTGGTGCAGTAGTCATATGCTTGGCTGCCAACTGAAAGGTCTGCCGTTTGAACCCACCAGCCACTTCACGGGAGAAAGATACGGCAGTTTGCTTCTGTAAAAGATTTGGTGGTGGTGATGGTTATGTGCTGTGGAGTCGGTTCCAACTCATGGCAACCCTGAATAGCGTTTCTGAGGCTGTAAATCTTTAGGGAGCAGAAAGCCTCATCTTTCTCCTGTGGAACTGCTGCTAGTTTCAAACTGCTGACCGTGAGATTAGTAGCCCGACTTCTGTAAATATTTATAGCCTTGGAAATCCCATAGAGTAGTTCTACTCTGCCCTATATGCTAGGAGTCAAAATCAACTCAATGGTAATTAATTTTAAGTATTGGGTTTTTACATGGTTGGCAGTTCAAATCCACCAATCAGTCACTGCACAGGAGAATGATGAGGTTGTCTGCTTCTGTAAAGATTTACAGTCTCAGAAACCCTATTCAGGGTCCCAATGAGTAAGAATCAACTCAATGGTAGTGGGTTTATAAAAGCTTGCAATTCTAATGATGATTCAAAAACTAAAAAAAAAAAAAAGTATTATAAAGCTGTTACTTAATAAAAAAAATCATTATAAAGCAGTTACTTAATCAAAAAGAATGCTCATGTAGCTTTTTAATGGTCAGAAAGAGACTACAGGAACCTGATACTATGACCTTCCACCACCCTTCAGGTCTGGAAAGGAACTCACCCTCATAGCCCAATTTTCAGCCAAGCAGTAGATAAGTTTATAGGGAGGACAACAACACTAGTAAGGTATGCTCACCGTGGAATGGTCAATCATTCAAGATCAAAAGGGGAATATTTACCTAAGGACAAAGTTGAGAAGGGATGGGGAGGTGGGTGGATTGGAAATAAGAACTACATGAGGGGATTGTAATCACTGAAATGAAACAAAGTATATGGTTTGTTGAATGTAAAGCTGATGATCTTGTGTATAAATCTTCACTCAATTTACAACAAAAAGTTTTTTTTAAAAATGCCAATACAGTTTTAACAAGATTACAAATGCACAGAGATATAATAAAGAACCAGAATAAGCCACTGTATTCACTTCCTTAGAAGCACGCCTAGGAAGAAACATGTACTTAAGGAAATCTAATAGCCAGACACAAAACCATAAACACTCGAAAACGTACCTTCCTGTTGGGGGATCGTTCTTTCTGAAACTGTTCACATTCTCTCTTTAAGTTTAACTTCTCTTGTTCTGTGGGTTTCACAGTACCTGAAGGGTGTAGATGTTTTTGGTGTTTAGGGGGAAGAAAGTTGGATTCCAGTTGACGAACCTAGTAAGAACAAGTGTAAGAGGAAGAAATGTTAACAGAATCATCCAGCCCAGGAAACCAAATAACAGACCTAAGGAATGGTTGTATTCAGCACTTGGGTTCTGTTGTATTAAAATCCCTGCTATTCCAGCTAAATCTGCCAATTCTTGAAGCCTATCCTTCTGGGTTTCAAAAGATCTTTCCCAGGTAAAGACATTTCTAATCTGGATGGGTCTAAATTAAAAATCAAATAAAGCAATTTTATAGACTTCGACAAACAAACAAACCCCAATATTATAAGGACAAGACTGGGAAGAGGGAACTTCTAGCTCTGACACATAACCAAACCTCTAGGAGTCAATGGTGTGGTGTGTCTGCCAAGTACGTAGACATTGCTTTGGCATGGGTATAACTTTTGGAGAGTGAATGAAATAGCATTCTCACTTGCTCTGTATTGGATTATACACACTTGAAAAAATGCATTTACATCCACTATGTCCCATGGAGATGGGGACCATGTCTACTGCTGCCTCCATGATAGCAGAGTCTCTGGCACAGGGTTGTTGTTGTTAGGGGCCATTGAGTTGGTTCTGACTCATATCCACCCTATGTACAACAAAATGATTATTTGTACTATTCAGAGTTAGAATTCCTCTCAAAAGAGTGTTTAAGTATGAGTTAAACATAATTGGAGGCCTGTTATGGTGCTGTGGGTTAATATGCTGGACTGCAAGGTCAGTTTGAATCGCAAGGTCAGTGGTTCGAGCTCAGCAGCTGCTCCTTGGAAACCCTATACAGTGTGGCTATGGGTCAGAACTGACCTAACAGCACTTAACAACAACAAACATAGTTGGTCAATTACTTGGAGAGGTTAAGAGAATGTAGGCATCAGTTCACTGGTTAGAAAAGATGACCTTTAAAGCCCATTTTCAGATGCTTGTCTTTAAAAAGGCGACCCCTTGTGTTCATACAGGGAGTCCCTGGTTAGTACAAATGATTAACACACTCAACTGCTAACTGATAGGTTGAAGGTTTGAGCCTACCTAAAGGTGCATCAAAAGAAAGCCCCAGTAATCTACTTTTGAAAACTCTGTCATTAAAAATCCTATGGAGCACAGTTCTGCTGTAACATATACGGGGTTGCCATGAGTTGGCATTGACTTAACAGCAACTTGTTTTTGTTTAATTCATACAAGAAATTAGACCAGCAAGATCTCTATTTAGTTCTTCTATTTTGTAGTTTTGTCAACTAGCCAATTAGAGTGAGAAAAATATGGTTAACATAATTTTTGTAAGTCTATATTGTAGATCTGAAGATTAAAAGCCCAGAAAGGTTTTACTATAGAAATGTTTATATGAAATGAAAAATATTTTATTAACACATCAGGATACAACTATATTCATACAAATGACAAATTATATATTTTTACAGTAAGTCTGCCATAGCAGAATATTCAAATCTATACCAAGGGGCCATTTCAATCATACTAAACATTCATTTGATATCAAACAAACCATTTTCAAATATATGCCACTAGGTACAATTTTCAAGTTACCTTCTCTCGGGAGTGTATGAGTTCTGCTTTGGTGTTCTGCACCACAGTTTGGAATCTCTCATTCTCCTGCCAAAGCAGCTGTTGCTCCTCATTCATCAGATGATCCAACTTGTCCCAAGACAGCCTTTTTTGCTGGTTATGGAACCCTGATTGGTATGTGGCTATTTCTGGGGCTCTGTTCTTAAGAGAGAATTGAAGAGTTAAGTCTTAAAAGTAAGTTGATGGGTAAATTTCTAGCTTGGGAAAGGTGTCAAATTTATCTAATGACAAGTCTTAGCACCATTCAGCCTTCTCCTTTCTCTTCTAATGGGAGTGTATATATATATATTATATTATATATACCAAATATTTATATTATATATACCAAAATCAAATCAAGCTAAATCAAGTATATATATAACAAAATCAAACCAAGCCCACTGCCATCGAGTTGATTCCAGCTTGTAGCAACCCTGTATGGAGTTTCCAAGGCTGCAGATCTTTGCAGTCTTTTCTTTCTCCCACAGGGCAGTGGTGGTTTAAACCACTGACCTTGTGGTTAACAGCTCAATGCCTAACCCACAGAGCCACCAAGCCTCCTCAAAAGTATATGCAGATATAAATTATGCAATATACTTGGAATTTGGTACTGAAAAAAAAGACTTAGAAATTTCCCCTTTAAAACGGTCTTTAGCATAACAGTCCCAATATGGGATCCAAGTGCATGTAGATTTGTGACATTAAAAACTGCCTTATTTTCATGAGATTATTTTGAACCAAGATAACTAGTCTTTTGGTTAATAGAGAAAACAAGGGACACTGACATGTGCTGTCAATATGAAAGCTTTCACAAGCTAAACTCCACTTTCAGTTTCACATGCAATCAGGTTCTTTTTTTAGAAACCAAAGAACATACTGTCCATGTAACTGAGGCCTGGACTAAGGAACATACTTTTAAGCGGCAGAATGATTTCTTTTTGGATCCTGAAAATGCTTAAGAATATAAAAATGGTAACAACCACAGAAGCCTCCTTTCTTTTAAGTCAAAACATTGAAAATGAAAAAGGTGCTCATTTTGAAAAAAATGTATGAAGAAATTTTGAAAATGGAAACAACTATTTCAGTAAAATTTTTTAAAAAAAGTAACTGAACCATTGACTACTTTTACTATAGAACAAAATCTTAACATCTATCCCAAGGCTGTTAACCCAGGACATTGCTATGAGTTTATCTGCGAGACTAAGCAGCAGTGTGACATATTAAAACGAGATACACTTTCTAGAACATCACCATAATGTGTCATCCAGCTAACACTTTGACCAGCATTTCCTAGACTTTCTGGTGTCATTGCACCAACCCATCTGGTAACAATGGATTAACCTGAAATTCAGTACTATTGTTTTATGACACAGTTTTCCTTTTCATCAGCACTGTTACCTTTTTATAGCCTTTGTGTGTGGGCCTGTTCCTAGATTAATTTTTTGAAATGCTTTCTCTAATTTGTTAGGGCTGCATGAATGCTTTAAAGTCTATCACTTTTTAAAGAAAACATATAGGGTCACTCTGAGATGGAATGAACTGTACAGCAATGAACCAATTGTGCCAACTCAGAGACACTCTGTAAAGGGTTTTCTGAGGCTGTAAATCTTTTTAAAAAGGATCAGAAAGCTTCATGTTTCTCCCATGGAGCAGCTGTGGAGCTCAAACCACTGGCCTTGTGGTTTGTAGTTCAGTGCTTATCCTACAGATCCACTGTGCTCCCAGGTATATAAGTGTATATATATAATTACAGATGTAAAGCATTATATATATATATATATATATATATATAATATATATTTATTATATATATATATAATATATACATATAAAATGATTAAGCTACACACTTAAAATTTGTACACGTCAATAAAAGAGAAATTACCTTGTCACCAGCATTCTGAAGTTGCTTATGTAAAGACATCACTTCTTGTTTTAAAGTCTCCTTTTCCTGCTGAGACACTCGTAGGTCAGATTTAATCTGGGACATTTGCAGATTCACATTCTGCAGGGTATCTTCTAAACTTTGAACCTGCATCATAAGAACAATCTTACTACCTAAATCCTTGTGGTCTCATCTATAGAATGTTCAGGAATGAATGAGGACAAAAAAATTCCAAGGTCTCTTTCGTTTCTTCCTACTACACCCAATTATCTTCTTAGTAGCTTACTGGAAACCTATGGATATTATGCATATTTATAGGATATTAAATCATATTTAGGACAATAAAAATGATGCCAGGAGCAGGGTATTGCTGATACAGTCATCTGGTGGATTACCAAGTGATATCTTTCTTACAGAACCAGCAAGTACCAAGTGGTATCTCAGATGGTCTTACTCCATTGTGCAGAAATTGGTGTGGCGTTGCTGATTAATGTAGTAAACTGCCGTGAAGGCTGGCAGTTCCATCTCACCAGCTGTTCCTTGGAAACCCTGTACAGGGTTCCTATCAGTTAGATCCCGACTTGATGGCACTAAGCAACAACAGCTATGGTGATTATATAGGAACTCTTAAGTGAAAAGAAACCTGTATCTGTGAAGGACCCTACTTCATGCCAATTATCTGGTATTTCATATAAACGTCAATTTTTAGAAAAACTTAAATTGTAAAAAGTAATGCTGATACAGATCTATGATAAGGCATAAACTTGCCTTAGAAACTATTTTTACATAAAGGTAAGTAGCTATTTTTATACATTTTTTTCAAGCTTTCATAAATTGTTAATTTCACAAATACTAAACTTTGAAGGAACTACTGTTATTTCATCATCCTATAAATGTATGTCATTTTTTAGTCAAACTGAAAAAGTTATCATTTTGAGCCTTCTTCTCTTAGGCCACTTAAACCTGAATCATTTTTTCTTAAATTTTTAAAAAGTTTTTATTGTGAATTGAATGATAGTTTACATGGGAAAATATAGGTTTTACACTCATTGTTTCATTGCAATGATTACAATCTCCTATGTGTGTCATCATTCAACAGCATTTGCTTCTATTCCCTCTGTTGTTTTGGGTTTTTTTGGGGGGTGGGGGTGGGATATACACAAAAACACTCAGGAATATATAATCATTTAAACAACCAAAGGGCACATTCTACAAGCCTGCCTCCTGGCCACCAGCACTCAGTCTTTCTCTTTCCATGAGTATAGAGTTCTTAGCTGCTCTCTCTCACCATGTCCTTATCTCTGCCTCCACCTCTGGTGTCACTGCTTCTCTGGATAGGGTCCCACATTCTGCTCATGCTCTTCTCCCTTGATTGTCCTAGGGTCCTCTGTTTCTGGACTGTAAGATAACTACTCCCCCCTTTTTGTTAACAAAACTTCTACCTTTACAGTTATGACAGCACAATTAGTTTTGATAATAACGACTCCTTACTGAATCATAGGAATCTTATCCCCATCTCTTTTCACCTGACTCGTCTAGACAGAATTCAATAGGGACTTTACCTTGCCCCGTACCCTCTTAAACTAAACTCCCTCTTTAAAACTTGCAAGCCAGTCACTTTGTGCTTTTATTGCCCCCTCATTTTAGGTAGCCAATGTCTGAGTTGCCCATCCCTATCAACCCTGTATGCAGAAGGGATAGGATTGATATGTGATGGGAAGACCTCTTTCCTCTCAGTTGGTATTTTAAGCTACTACCTCCATAAGTATAGGTCAAATTCATCAAATTGTAGCAATTTACACTTGTTTCTTTTATCAAAAATTGTTTTTTTTTATCTTTCTCTAGTCGAGTTCTGATCGTCAAATGGGTACTGTCTGCAAGTTTGGGTGTTCTTGGGCATCTCCCCTCACTTCTTATCAGCTGGATGCTTCAGTCTCAGCTCTAGCCTTGGTGACTATGTCCTCGTCCATGGGCTCATCTGAATAATTTTTAAATCATTTTTCTTATCTTTCAGTTAGAATTTCTGTTGGAAGGTAGGGAATACTACCTGTGAAGGTGAAATAAGAATTGTCCACATACCTTTCCCTGTGAAGCCACTAGTTGTGATTTTAAGCTTTCACTCTGGTGTTCCCAAGATTTTTGCTCCTGCTTCATAGTAGTAATTCTGTTCTCTAAAAGACTTGATTTTGCCAACTGTTTAGGAAGAGAAAAGAAGAGGGCATTTTTGCAAACGTATCTAGCCCTGATTCATATGTTTCCACTTGTGTTGATGCAGCCCTGGACTGAAAGTTCTGTTTAAACCACAGGGTTGGTGGCTCAAACACACTAGTTGCTCCTCAGAAACCCTATACAGGGTCACTATGAGTTGGAAATGACTCAATAGCACTTAACAACAACAACAGCACTTGTATCAACAATAGTCCTGGTGTCGCACTGTAGGATAACCACTGGACTGCTCACCACGAGGTTAGCAGTTCAAACCCACCAGCCGCTCCTCAGAAACCCTACACAGGGTTGCTATGAGTCTGAATTGACTCAATAGCACTTAACAACAGCAACTGTATTGACTAGCCCTGGTGTGGTATTGTAGGATAAGCACTGGATTGGTAACCGCAAGGTCAGCAGTTCAAACTCACCAGCTGCTCTTAGAAATCCTATACAGGTAGCTATGAGTCAGAACCGATTCAATGGCATACATCAACAATTTGTATTGAGAAAAGTCTGGGTGTGGCACTGTAGGGTAAGCACTGGACTGCTAGGTCAGTGGTTCAAACCCACCAAGCACTCCTTGAAACTGATGACACTTAACAATAACACTTGTATCGACAAGATCAAGTGCCATCTAGTAACATGAGGAAGTAGAACAAGCTAATAAAAAGGAAAGACAATTTCCTGATGCCCTGTCTACCTCTAATTTTCAGGAATCTCTTTTCATTTTTCTTTCTCACTGCCTCATATTTTCAAGAATGTACCTTAGAAAGATTATATGGATGTCCATTAATACAGGTAGGAAAAAAAACAGGTTTTTTTTATTTCTAGAAGATGCTATAGAAAAAAGTGCTAGTCTATGAAATATGTTTCAGATTGTTACATATAACAAATTTATACTATATAATATATAAGCAACAGTTATTGTTGTGTGCTGACTCATAATGGTCCTGAATAATAGAGTTTCTGTGGAGTGGTTTGTGGGTTTGAATCTCCAACCTTGTGGTTAGCAATCCATTGTTTATCCTACCGTGACACACCAAGGTCCAACATAGTGATATATATATAAATAACAGTGATAAGCAGCATATTGTTTGTTGTTAAATGCCGTGGGGTTGGTTCTGACTCATAGTGACCCTGCAGAGGGTTTCCAAGGCTTTTGTAGGAGCAGAAAGCCTCATCTTTCTCCTGTGGAGCAGCTGCTGATCTTGTGGTTCGTAGTACAATGCTTATCCTCTGGAGCCACCGCACCCGGATAAGCAACATAGTGACAGACATATAAATGACATTATACATGTATATTAAGTAGCTTTGGGAAATCCACTAGGGTTTTAAAAAAATTCAAGGAAAAATTCTGTCTTTTAATTCTATTTTCCATGAACTTTTTGAAGCTCCCATGTATTAAAACGAGACAAGCTTTGTTATTGTGTTTAATGATATAATTATTAATCAGCTAATTTAGATTCCTGTCATGCCTTCAGGAGATTTAGGGTCACGTAATGCCAGGTGAAACGCTGTTCCAGGAGACTCCGGAACAATTAGGCTAACAGGGGAGACCCACTCAGCACTGCCCATAGAAAACTGCTCATTATGGTGTACATTACAGAGCCATCGTAAGAAGTCTTATTGTTTTTACTACCTTATCAATACAGCTACTTAATTCTTCACTTAGAGCTTCCTTTTCTTTCAGCAGTTTTTCATTGTAGCTTAGAACACTAGAAATTTTTTGCTGGAAGTCAGAGAGATCGGGACATCTGTGCAGCTGTAAGAGATAAACAAATGAGCCCTCCCATCAAATCTCAAGGCTGTATTTATAAAGAGATATTTATAAACAGGACATTTTCATGCCTGCTGCTATTTCCCTATCTCTAGATACTTCAGATGACATATAAACTCTAAGGGTCTATAATTAACTTTAACAAAATGTTCCCTGCTGGCTTCCCCTAACTCTCAATTGAAAGCCCAAACATCTGCTCAGATAGATTCAACCAGACAGACATTGTCAAAAACAAAACAAAAAGGTTCTAGCTTTCCATTTTACCTTCAAGGGTAAAATAAATAACACACCTCCATACTGCCATCAACTTAACTGTTACACATACAGCTCAATACATTTTGCTTATACTTTTTTAAACAAGAAGAAAAATCATTTTCAAATTCTCAGTTAAGGATATAAAATTAGTGTGGAACCATCATTATCCTCTTTAAAGATGAACAAAAGACAGATTTTCAAAAGGTAAGCAAAAAATATGCCCAAGTTAATCAGGATACACTACATAATAACACCTTACAGTATTTATATACAACAAAAGGACCCTAAGAGTTTTTGCTTTTGGTATGTTAATACGACAACAGATACCTTCTCTAGCTATTGCAGAACAGATATTACTTTGAAAAACTCCTTATAAAGCACCTGCTGAGTACTAGTACTGTACTATGCATTATGGGGCACACAAATACTTAAAATCCTATTTGGAAAGCAGGATTTATGTAAGAGTATATACACATACGCTATGGGTCGGAACCGACTCGATGGCACTTAACAACAACAACAACAATATACACATAAATATAACACTAGGTCATACAGATTCAATGTTTCAGTATTCACAGGGAAGGACATCTTGATGCTGATAGACTGAACAGATTCAAGAAACTGAATTTCTAAACTAAAGGTACTATATTAAAGGAATTCTATGGTGAAACCAATAAATCAAATGAAACAACTAAATTCTCCTATTAGACTTCTCACACAAAGATCTGTATTAATGAAAAGTACCTAAAATAGGACAGTGTTTAGAATAATAATTTTAAGGTGGACCCTCTCATACTTTAAGTTAAAACTTTGCTGGAAACCTAATTTGCTATATAAATTTTATAGAAAACACAATAAAATATTATTTGAAAAATGAAAATATTTGCTTGGTACTTTGAAATAGGATCCTTAAAGCCAAATTCCTAAGTGAAGCAGCATCTCTGAAATGCTCTACAAAACCTTCAATGAGACAGACTGACACAATGCACACCACAGTGAACCCACATACCAATGGCGTGAAGATGGCACAGGACCAACCAATGTTTAGGTATGTTATACAAATGGTGGCTGTGAGTCAGAGCCAATTAAACAGCAACTAACAAGGATTGTGGGGTCTACTAGTATCCCCCGTAGCATACTGGATTATGAGCGGGGCAGCAGTTCGAATCTACCAGTTGTTCCAGGGAGGAAAGATAAGACTTTCCGCTCCAGTAAAGATTTATAGCCTCAGAAACCCCATACAGGGTCACTATGAGTCAGAACTGACTCAGTGGCAAACAACCACCACCATAAAAAGTTATTAGGAGTCCTGGTGTGGTGTGGCTGCAGGATAAGCACTGGGCTGCTAACCTAAAGGTTGATGGTTCAAACCCACCAACTACTCCCTGAAAAGTCTATACATAGTCGCTATGAGTCTGGAACTGACTTGATGGCACAAGTTACTAGAGGCTAGGTAGTGGGGATAGTGCTAAAGAATTAAGAAGGACCAGTTTCACCTGTGCCTCACAAGCCTGAGTCAATGGCATCATGAGAGTATTGAGCAAGAAAGTCACTTCGTTTTGACAAGCATATTATCACCTGGCTGGGAAAAAGTAAACCCTACAGGGTAGTTCTACTTTATCGTATATACGGTGACTATGAGTCAGAATTGACTTGATGTCATTGAAAATGGAAGGAGCCCTTGGTGGTAAAGTGGTTAAAAACACTGGCTGCCAGCCAAAAGGTCCGTGTTTTGAACCCACAAGCCACTCCATGGGAGAAGGATATAGCAGTCTGCTTCCATACAGACTACCATCTTGGAAACCATATGGGATAGTTTCACTGTGTTCAACTGACTTGACGGCAGTGGGTTTTGGGTATAGGGTTGTTGTTGTTAAGTACCGTGGAGTCGGTTCTGACTCACAGTGACCCTGCACAGGGTTTCCGAGGCTGTAAATCTTTATGGGAACAGAAAGCCTTGTCTTTCTCCCACGGAATGGCTGGTAGTTTCAAACTGCTGACCTTGAGGTTAGCAGCCCGATTCATAACCACTATGCTACCAGAGCTCCTTTGGGTAGAACAACAAATTTCTTATATTGAAGTGGTTGTGATTCATTTCTAACAATAGAATTTTATAGAGTCTAATAAACACATATGTTATAAGTTACACAACTACAGCAACATTAGAAAATTAACAACAAAAACCAGAACAAACATTTCAACTTTCAACTTTACTAAGCAAAAAACTTCATCAGCAGGATCAATAAAAAGGACATTTGGTGACTACAAAAATCAGACCACTGGGTACCTATTGTTCTATGAATGCCCCCTAAATAACACCAGCCTTACTTGTTTCATTTTCTCTAGTTCATCCTTGAGAAGGAGGTTTTCCTGTTCCACAATATGGGTCTGGATTTTAACTTCAGAAAGTTCTGCCTCTAGGGAAGAAACTAAAGTGGAAGACTAAGAGAAAAATAAAAAGTCAAACAATGAACATATTCATCTAGGCTGGGGCAAACTTACCAGGTTTACAAAAGGTAATACTAAGGAAACACTAAAGCAAATTTAATGGCACACTGTTTTATGACCATATTGAAGGGAACTAACCAAAAGACTGTCCACTTAACGTAGGACTTCTGGTGTGGCACTGTGGATCAGCACTGGACTGGGAACTACAAGATTGGCAGTTCAAACCCACCAGCTGCTCCTCAGAAACCCTATACAGGGTTGCTATGAGTCGGAACCGACTTGACAGCACTTAACAACTCAACTTAACTGGCATGAACATGATTTCTGAAGTACCTTTTGCAGCTTTCTCCATTGTAAACTTATTATCTCATTTCTCTTTGTAGTTAATAAACACAGTGGGAAATATTTTGAGACTATGCAAAGCTCACTTTTCTCAAAACTTTGCCCATTAGTTTTAGTGTATTTCAGTGGACTTTGCTTACAAGTTATAACTTGTGTTTTTCTAATGATGATTTTCTATTTCCTTTTTTCCTTCCAGATTTATATTTGTAATTGTAATGTAAAATAGAGCTATCATTTCTCCTCAATTTTATGTAATCAATTTTGTATCAGTATGTTGTTGTTGTTGTTGTTGAGTGCCATCGAGTGGGGTCCGACCCATAGCGACCCTGTACAGGGTTTCCGAGGGTGTAAATCTTTACGGGAGTAGAAAGCCTCATCTTTCTCCCGCGGAGCGGCTGGTAGTTTCGAACCGCTGACCTTAAGGTTCGCAGCCCGATTCGTAACCACTACGCTACCAGAGCTCCTTGTATCAGTATAGACACTTAGATATCTTAGTCTATACTATCATAATTGGTTTTATTGCTCAAATTGTTCCAGCTTCAACCTTTGGAAGCTCCTTCAGGTTTGGGCCTGTGTTCTTTCAACATGTCCCCATTTTTATTTATTTATTTTTTAGCACCACCTTACTTTCGGTCATTATGAGATATTCCAGGTCCATCTTGTATTTTCCCTGCCTCAGCCCAGGAATCAATCACGTTTCTAATCAGTCCTGGTTCTTTTTATGCGAGAATGATATTTAGAAACCAAAATCTGGGCATTAGGTAACTTCAGTACTGCTGCAACTGCTTCTAGGCAATCTGAATGAACAGAATTAGGAAATATATGTACACTGACATATGCAGGTGGTACAGTAAATGTAGGGCTAATAATCACTAGGATGGTGTTTGTAACACTGTTGCTGCTGTGTGCCGTTGAGTGGTTCAAACCCACCAGCCTCATCAAGGGAAAAAGATGAGGCTGTCTGCCTTGTAAAGAATGACATTCCCAAAAATCCTAAGAAGCAATTCTACTCTGTCCCATGGCGTTACTAGGAGTTGGTGTCTGCTCAATTGTAGTGTGTTAGCCTATCCACATCCACACACCTCTATTTCTGCACCCACCTATTTGTATTTCTCTTAAAAACCATGAATTTATACTGACACCTCATATTCCAATCCAAGACCACAGGGTTCATTTTAGGTTTCCCTCTTTCCTCGCCTATGACATCCTTCTCCAACATAGAGAAATCAGTTCTTGTCTACAATATACAAGTTGTGGTTGTTAAGTGCCATTGAGTTAGCTGCAACTCATAGCAACCCTGTATGGATTTCCAAGGAGCGGCTGTTGAGCTTGAACCACCAGTCTTGTGGTCCAGTGCAGTAACCCACAGCACTACACCACTACAAGAGGGATCTAAAAAGTTCAAGGAAAAAGGGAATTAAAAGATAATGGAATTGTTCTGCAAACTCTTTGAAGTTCCCTGGTATTTACTTACTTTTTCAGTTCTAGTAATCATATAACATAGTTTGAGTTGCTAACATACATAAGAAATGAATTTACTGACTACAGTGCAATATACATGTATAGTTCTTTTTGTCTTTATCCCTACAGTACGCAGCCAAGGTAATGCTGGTGCTGCTGTGTGCCACTGAGTTGGTTCTGATACATAGTGACCGTGTGCAGGGCTTCCTAGGCTGTAAATTTTTACGGAAGCAGAAAGCCTCACCTTCTATGTCAAGGTATTACTTACTTAAATTAGTTATTTTCTTCCCCATCTCTTTAGTGGTTATAATTATTTATTTATAAGACAGATTTGTATGTTAGTGTTTGCATTCCATTTTTGCATCTTCCCCCCATTTTGGTTGGTTTTGATTGTTTTTAATTATGTGAAGAGTATAAATCAGAATGAAATGAAAATTTATACTTAGAGAAAGTCACTCACTTCCTCATTCTTTCTACCCCATTCTTCCGAATTATTCTATTCCTTTTTCACCCATACCCTAGAGGTAAACAATCTCTTTAGATTCTGGTTTATCATTGCTGAATTCTTTTGCCCAAATGAGCAAAAACACATGTTATCTTCTTACGTCTTTCTTTCTTACATGGAGGGAAGCACAGTACAAGCATTTTATACTTTGCCTTTTCCACTGAGTGTATCTAAGAAAACACTATATATTAGTTCATTGAGAAGCTTCCATATTAAAAAACAAAACTTCTTTATAAAACAAAACATCCAGTATATAGTGCTCCACTGTGTGGATGGACCATAGTTTATTCAACCACTTTACTATGTATGGCCATCTAGGATATGATATTTTGCAATCACAAACTATCCTGCAATAACTAACCTTCTGTGTATAAATTTTCACACTGTTAGATGAATGTATTGAGATTGATTTCTAGAAGTGGGAAATGTTTTGTTGAAATGTAGGGACTTAGGTTCTTTTCTTATTGGTGGTGTTAGTGCCTTCAAGTCATTTCCAACTCATAACGACCCTGTGTAGGGTTTCTGAGGAGCAAGCAGTTGGTGGACTTGAACTTCTGATTGATCTTACAGTTAAAAGTCCACTGCTTATCCTACAGCACCACACTAAGACTCATGTCGCTTTTTTGGTGGGGGTTGTGTGCTGTCTAGTCGATTCTGACATATAGTGACCCGGTGTAGGGTTTCTAAGGCCATAAAGCTTTACAGAAGCAGAAAGCATCACCTTTCTCCCATAGCTTTCTTGTTGTTGTTGTTGTCAGGTGCCATCGAGTCAGA
>NW_006408712.1:1920550-1941495 GCF_000296735.1 Chrysochloris asiatica
CTTGAGAAATGCTGACCGTGTTCTTCCCTTTTGGTTTTCTAACTCTAAATCTTTGCATATTTTATTATAGTATTTGGCTTTATCTTCTTGAGGTGATCTTTGAAATTTTCTGTTCAGCTCTTGGACCTCTTCAAATAGCTTTCTTAGGTATTGCCAAATTTTCATCAGAAAGGTTACCAGTTTGCAGTCCGACCAGGGATATATGAAAGTGCTAATTTTCCCAAAGCCTCATCAACAAAATGTATTGTCATATTAAATGTATTCTCATAATAAAAATTTGTTTTCCAGTCTCACAGGTAAGAAATAGTATCTCAGTGATGTTTCTAATATACAATTTTGAATGTTTTTATCAGATGTTTGAAGGCAATTTAAATTTTTTTTCATGAATTGTTCATGTGTTTTCCCCATTTTTCTACATGGTGTTTCATTCTATGTCCCTTAATTTTAAGAGTTCTCTATATAACAGGGATATTAGCCATTTTTTGGTACAAATATTTTCTCAGTTTGTTGTCTTCTGGCATTGCTTATTAGTTTTTTCATCATGCAAGATTTGTTTTAATGTTTATGTAGTAAAAGTTATCAATCTCTTTTTAAAAAACTGCCTCTGGTATCCAAATCATAGTTAGAAAGTTTTTGTCTACAGGAAGGTTAAAGGGGAATTTATCAGTGTTTTCCTTTAACACCTGTATAGTTTTATTTTTCTAATTTACATTCCTAATTCATTTGGAGTTCATTCTCATGTATGGTATAAGATATTGATCTATTTTTACTCTTTTAAAAATGACTATCCAGTTGTCCTCACACCTTTTATTAAAAAAGTATATCTTTAATCCCAGTGACTGGAGAAGCTATCTTTGTTTTACTAAATTTCCATGTGCATTTTGTTCTGATCAAGACTTTCTATTCCACTGATCTATTTGTTTATTCATGTGACAGTACCAATCTGTTTTAAATATCAAGACTTTATTTGTAAGAAATTTTATAGAAGCATTTTTTTCCCAAGAACAAGTATAGGGTGGCTATAGACCATACCTGCATTTTACAGTGTTCCAGTTGTTCTTTCAGATTAGACTTTTCTTGTTCCCATTCCACAAATGTACTAGGTCCCGGCTCTTTTTCTTTCTGGCACAGCATTTCTGCCAGACGTTGATTAAGTTTTTGCAACTCTTCCTGATTTTGAGAGTTCTTTTGGCTAAGTTCTGTATTTTCCAAATCCAACTGTTGGTTTTTGACTTTTAATTCTGAAATCTAATTTAAAATGGAAATAAGTTTTAAAAACTGGTTACTCTACTTCTGCTAAAACACAGATTTAAAGACTATTTGTTTTTTCCACTCTCTGTGTAGATAGCTTTAATAACAGGAATACTAAATGCTCATTAATACAAATTCAGTTAATTTGGAAGTGCAGGAAGAAGTATTAACACTCAGTTCAATTCCACCCCACAAAGGTATTATCCACTGTTTATAGATGCACACCTATCCCTCCAAATACTTTTCTCTGCATATATAAAAACACACACATATATATATATATTTCTTTTTAACAAAACTTAATTTTTTTCATGCTTGGGCAGTCTGCTTTATTCACTTACAATACTTTATAGATGCTTTTCTTTCAGTATATTTAGGTACCACTAAAGGAGCTCTGGTAATATAGTGGTTACGAATTGGGCTGCTAACCTCAAGGTCAGCAGTTCAAAACTACCAGTGGTTCCATGGGAGAAAGATGAGGCGTTCTGATCCCGTAAAGATTTACAGCCTTGGAAACCCTGTGCAAGGTCACTATGAGTCAGAACTGACTCCATGGTACTTAACAACAACAACAATATTTTTTAAAAAATGGTCACACAGGAAGTATTCCACTGTATCAATATGCTCCATAATCCATTTCTACATCGACAAACATATAGGTCTGTTATTTTTTTATAGTATGAATAAACAAAATTAATAATTTGGAAAATACCTCTGCACATGGTAACATTTTGTTTTTAGAATCATTTCTTAGAAGTGAGATTGCTAGGTTAGAAGATGTGCACATATAATTTTGATAGATACTGCCAAAATATCTTTCCCACAAGTGACACCAAGTTATAATCTATCAACAGTGTAAGAATTCAGTCTTCCTCAGATCCTTGTGAACACTGGAAGATACCAATCTTTATTTTCTTTTGCCAATTTGATAAGTGAAAAATAGAGACTCATTTAATTTGCACTTCCTCAAACATTAATGAGAATCATCTTTTTACATATTTTTTTTCTGACAGGATTGACTATTCATTGTCATTTTCCATTTTTCAATTAAGTTTGCCACTTATTTGTTAAGAACACACAATATATTTTGATGTTAACAAGTATCAAGTATTGAAAATACTCTTTTTTTCCCCAGTATGTCTTTGGCCTTTTTAGATTTCAGGCACCCACATACATGGCATTCCCATGAGATTATCAATTTGCATGCTGAATGACATAAACTGCCTGAATAAATGATTCTGTGAATTTATACACTGATTCACTAGCTCTAGATCTGTGAGAGTCTACCCTTAACTTTCTGTTTTCAGTCATGTTGAAGAAAGGAAAAGGAATTGACATCTATTGGATGGTGACTCACAGGAGAGAAGTGAGATTAACCCTTGAGACATCTTATTTCTAAGACTGTGTGTGATCTTTCTACTCTTCTACCAAATCACATGAGGTATAGAGCCAGTATTTCATCAATAGGGTTCAGAGTATAGCCCCTATCTCCTAGTTTTAAAGCATGAGCTAGGCACTTAGGATCTAGAAATAACATATACATAATTTAATAAAAAACCAGAAACCTAGTTTAGAGTCAGCATGAGATGAATTTCTGTTTTCAAACGATCATGTACGTGCTGGATGTTATTCTGGTAGCATGTTCTGTAAATTTGTAAATTTCAAATAAATACATTTTAGAATCTAGAAACAATGGGAAATATTAAATATCTCACCTGTTTCTTTAAAATTTCAACCATGTTCTGAATTACATCTTTTTCCTTTTTTACAGTTTCTATTTTTTTCCTGAAGGACAATAAAAATATAACTTAGGGTTAGACTTTAAAAGTTGAAGTATAACTGTCTTAGTTCTTGCAAAAACCTCTTAAGAAAATTTTAGTATGTCTTACCACATTTCCTCCTGAGATCCATTTAATTTATCTAATTTCAGGTTAGAAATGCTATCGTCTTCATTTAGGCTAGTAATTTCATTTCTCAAAATAGAATTTTCCTCTTGAAGTTTCTCAGATTCGTATCTGAAGTACACAGATTAAAAAAAAAAAAAACGTTAACAGGACATCTGGCATCTCTGAAAAATAGTTCCCAGTGACTTCCAATAAAGCAAGTACTCCACGCCAGTTAAAAAGAAAAGTCTAAATTAGTAGTTTCTTAGTACTTGGAAATCAGTCTGTGACATATTGACTCATTTCATTTGGGAAGTAAGAATTTCGTTAAAAGACGTTAGGCAAGAATAGCTGAGAAACTTGAGCATGGAGACAGGAATGCCCATTCTGGTTACTGGTTTTCTCAATGGCAAGCATACAGCTTTGAGTAAATGACTTCATTTATTTTAGTCTCAAGTCCTACCTATTGCAAATTGCCATAAGCCACATTACTACACATTACAGAGATTTATTAGCTTTGATTTTAGAGCCAAAGGTACCTAGAAAAAGACATTTTACTACATAAATCAAAGGCCACATTGAAATATGTACACTAATCAGTACCTTGTAATTTTTTTCATTTTATTATCTTTTTATATCTAAATGGTCTGAAGCATGAGGAAGAAAAATTACATTTAGAATGAAAATAGTGTTTTATATAGTTAAGATATTTCAGACATGCGGTAATATTTTACAAGTTTTTTAAAAACAAAATGTTCTAGAAGACTAATGCAATCGTATTTTATAGTCAAGTGGTTCAAATTAATTTTATTTTGTATTTATTCTTCAAGCATGTTTATTAGAGTCTGGAAGTTCCTCAATGAAATGATATACTGTAAGATAAATGTCCACTGTTTTGCAGGATGGGTATCAAGCATGTACTTTAAGTGATGTAAGTGAAAAATTACAAGCCTCAAAACACAACATTTTTCCTGTAGTAGTATAAGAGTTCTTGTCTACCAACTGAGTTAATAATACACAAAAGGCACCCACTTTTCATACAACAAATTTCAGCAAAATGAGAAAAATAAATGATGTTTAGCTAAAAGAAATATCTACTCATCCAAATGAAGCAAGTGCTAGAAGAGAGTTAAATAGTTGACATGCATTGATGATGCATACAGTTACACAGCAAACACTTGCCATTATGAACTTCACATTCCAGAATAACATTTATTTCCTACAGAGGAAGGGACTGCCTCCTAGGCAAGGTTATTCTACTTGTTAATACGCCATAGAAGCAGAAGGGAGTCTACAGGATTGCATTCTTCTTGAAGACTAGCAGGTTAGTTCTCTAGGCTCAGCAAGCAGCAGAAGTTGTTAGATTTTGGTGTTCGTGGGATTCTGTGAATCTTAGAAGGTACATACATTACCTCAGAAGTTCAACTTTTCGCTGCATTTCACTGCACGTGCTTTGTAAGTCATGCATCATTGACTTCAGCTCTTCTTCCTTTTCTCCTTGAGAAGGTGTGTCTTTTTGCTTAACTAAGGTAGTGACTCTCTCTCTCAACTTTCGAGTCAGTTCCTGTAGCTTTTTTTTCTCAAGCTCTAACTCTGCTATTGTAGCTTGACGCTGAAAGTGTTTGTCTTGAAGGCCTATAAGGCCTGTATTTTCTTCCAGTATAACCTGATTCTGTATTTTTGGCTTTTCTTGATGTGTCTGAATTGTTCCTTGTAACCAAGCAACTTCATGCGATTTTACTTTTTCCAGGAGTTGTATATTGCCCTGATCAAAGTATTGGTGTTCTTGTTTATGTTCTTCAATATGTTGTACGTTTGCATAATTTGGCGCAGCCTCTTCTAGTGTCTTCTCATCAGGTTCAACATGTAGGTTATCTAAATGGGCTTCCCATAATGAGAAGCAGTCACACTGTAACACTGATCTTCCCTGCAGCTTTTCAATCTTTCCTTGAAGTCTCAAAACCAAAGCATGCAGCTCCTCATTTTCTCCTTTGACTTCATCGTAACTCTTTTCCAGGCTGAGGAAGGTCTCAGTCACTTCCTCAACTTTCTTAAGCTCTTCCTGCAATCTGAATACTTCTGAAGTCAGTTCTTTGTTATTTTCTAATGCTTCATCATAGTGGGTCTCCATCACCCTCAGCTCTTCCTGAAGACAGTTGTTTTCTCTACTAGCATCTTCATATAACAACTTATACTTGGGAGACGCCTCAGGGATTCTCTCAAGCATCTTCAGTTTCTTTTTGAGCACTGAAACATCAAAAAGAAGGTCTTGTTTCTTTTCAGAAGCTCGGTCACATTCAGCACGTAAGATTGTTAGTTGTTTCTGAAGTTGACTAACCTGAATCTTTAGGTCCCAGGTCTCAGTTCTGGTCACTTCACTATTTTCAAGCTCGGAAAAACTCTCTATTGATGCTTCTGACTCTATTTTGGCCTCCTGTCTCTGAATAGAGCTTGTGTCTGTACTTTCCCGATCCCGGGTCTCATCGTCTTGTAAGTCACTTAGACGTCGTCTCTTGGTTACATCTTCTACTTGCTTCATTCTGTTTCTCAGTAAAAATGGCTCCGTTTGTTCCAGAGAATTTCCAAAAAATTCAATATTTGGTATATCTAAACAAGAAGATATTACTGTCCCTGGCTCTAATTTTTGCAGCCTTTGCTGCAACCTCGAAATTTCAGTAGCCATTTTCACATTTTCCTTTACTGCTTGTTCATGAGCTCTCTGCAGACTTAAGAGGACATCTCCATTTTCTTCTAACAGCTGCTCCCCTTGCTGCAGCAAGGACATGGTGCCATTTCCTTCGGCCTCCTCCACTCCCACTGCCTGGCAGCCGCTCTCAAGCCTGGATAGAGGAGATGCTGCCTGCTGCATGCCTTTTAATTTATTCTGAAGCCTGGAGATTTCCGTGCTCATCTCAACCCTCACTCGATCTGCTTTCTCACAGGTTGCTTTGTGGATGCTCTCCATGGCCAGTAACTTGGACATCATTTCCTGCCTCTCCTGCTCATGTTTCATCTCTAGCTTTTCAAACCGCCGGCTGGATGGCTGCTCTGAGGCCCCTGCCTGGCACAGAACCAGCTCATGGTCCTTCAGCTCTCTTTCGTGACAGCTCTGCAGCTGGTTGGACAGTAAGCTTTGCTTACTTTCAGAAACACTTTTGAGATCTGCCAGGTCTTTGAGGAGCTGCTCTTTCTCACCAACCATGCTGTCCAAATGTTCTTTGTATGTTTTCTCTAGCATCTCTCTCTCCTGGGTCAGAACCAGAGAAGCTGCTTTCTCTCTTCGAAGAGTCTCTTTAAGCTGCTCCTGGACTTCTGCACACTCCTGGGTGAGCTCGTCCTTTTCGAACTCCCACTGGGATTTCTCCTCACAGTGCTGTTCTAGAAGATCCTGCAGCTCTTGGTGGTAGTGCTCCTCCAAACGTTGTAGAGCGTCTTCATATCGCTCATTGACTTTCTGGCAATCAGCCTGAAATTGGGCTTCTATCTGACAGGTTCTTCTATTACACTCAGTTTCCATTTTTTCCCTAAATGTGGTCAACATACAACATTACTGAAATGGCTGCCAACTCCAGAAGCAAACAAAAAAAGTTTTACCATGCATATAAGAGGTTGCCAAGCAAACAATTTAAATACTTTCTAAAACTCTCTTCACATATATCTATGTGGTTCAAGTCTACTGGGAGTGGATCTCATTTGTGCGAGCTAAAACTGGCAGCCATAATTAACTTAGAAGACATATTCACTTATCTCTGCATTTAGGAGAAATATTTAGAAACCAAACTCTTTGTCATAGCCCAAATGTATACTTACTGAATTTTTAACCTAAAAATTAAACTTATATTTCACATTCAGTGATCAAACACATATTAGCCTAACCTCTAACCTTGGAGATATAAAAAATTTCTTAATTTTAATTAAGTGATTAAAGTAACAACATCTTACCTTTAAATAAGATAGGATATTAGTCATATACACACAATAATAATTTCATTTTGACTTTTCTTCTTACTTAATAATACTAAACATACTTGTTTAATAGCATTGAGTTAATTGAGTGTGAAGCACCAATGCCCTCAAATGTACCTGGGGTTCCATGCAGGGTTTGAATTGGTTCAAACCAGATCAGTCACAGCTGAAGCAGTGAAATGGAAACAGACCCCAGTTTGGGTGAATCAGAATAGTAACTGGAATGGAAATAACTGAAGCCCCAGAATGGGAGACTCAGAAGAGGCATAGTGAGTCCTTTCAGAAGCCTAATGTGGGAGACAGGATCATTGCCAGGACTACGGAAAGCTAAACACATTTAAAGCAGTGTGACCTTTAAGCGGGGCACTACCATTTATGTGTCTTCCAGTCAAGAGATTTGCTTACTATGCAACACACATGATGTTCTTGTTCTCTAAGAGGGAGATTCTGTTTCTAACAGGGTGTTGATATGTAATTTTTCCTGATACAGTTATTGCTGTAGTTCATCCATATTTTACAAATTTGGGTCCATTTCATTTTTGCTTTGTTGGCTCTGACTGAACTGAGAAGAACTGGTTCAAAGGCCTGATTTCGTGTGACAAAGGTATGCACAAACTGCTGTTTCACAGTTCTGGGAGGAAATGTAATTTTGCCCAGAACCATCTTACAAATAGCTTTTCTCAGAAAACAACATAACTGAATAGGAAGGAACCATGTTTGGAATCTTATCCTTATCTACAGCCTTATAAAATACTCTAAGTTACAATACAATATATGTTTTCCTCTTTCTATTTTTTAACAGCAACAACAAAAAATAATGTTCTAATAACCCCAAGGTAGGATTATGGCCAAGTAATGGCAAAGCATGTAGAAAAATAGTCTAGTTATTCAGTGAAATATTATGTCTCCTGATTTCTACAGGCTCCTTAGCTGACTGGAACTTATGGTGTCCTGAGATATAATGTTCCAGAATGTTCTACATCCCCTCATTTCTTACCTCCCCTCTTGAAGTTCCCTTTGGTGCTTTTCCAAGAGCTCTTTTTGCATCTCTTCTTTTTCAAGAGTGTGCTTCTCCACCAGGATTTTCAGCTGCTCCTGGTGAAACTGCTCTAGTTCCTGAGTTAAGTGCCTCACCTTCTCTTCTGCACAGACACCATTATGAATGAGTCCTTCCCTCTCTCGATTAAAGCGTTCCTCTACCTGCTCCAGCCTAGCCTTGAGCTCTGCTTCATGTTCCAGCCTTAGTTTTTCCTGCAAATGAGTCTGTTCTTCATCAAACTTCTTCTGCAGTTGGATTTTCTCCTCCCGGTGCCTGCAGGTGGTTTTGTGTTGTGTCTCCTTTAGCACTCCTTCCTGCTCCTGAAGTTGGGAAATTTTATTTCTAAGGCCACTGATTTGCTTTTCCAAAGTGTGTATTGCATCTTCATACATTTGCTTCATGTTCTCCTGCTCCTTATCACAGGTGACCTTGGTTTCGTCTAGCTGCTTTTCATAATGGCGCACCTAAAACAATGAAGTAAAACCACAAGATTGGTTAACCCAAGGTCATGGAAAGGAAAGTGACAGGAGCAGTAAATACTTTTTTCTGTAAGACATCTCTCAGTTTTCCGATTTGTTTTATAAATTAAATTAAGTAATACATATTTAAGTCAGGCATGGCTTGATTTCCTTTTAAACTGGGCTGAATTTTATTAATTTCTGAACAACTCTATAAAGAAGGGAGTAGACCTTCAAACAACCAAGAAGTAATAGTGTGAACAAAGATACAGTGGCAAATGAGGGCAGAGTTTGATGACGTTAACTCAAAGGGATGGTTAAAAAGAAATGTAAATTGATACACATAGTAGAGGATTTTCAACTCTAAGGTTCAGAACTTCTATCTAATGTAGTTACTAATGCTAGAGCGAAGAACTTTTTCGGGTATGACTCTAAAGTAGGAATGGGGAACATTTGGCCCGTGGGCCATATGTCCTGCCAAGGCAACCACGGTTCCAGCCATCACAATGGGGGTGAATTAATTAAATGTTTGACCAAATATAGCAGGCTATTTTTTTTTTAATGTTTTATTGTGAATTATATGATAGTTTACATGAGAGAACTTTAGTTTTACATTCATTCCATTGTATATCATCTCATTGCCATGGTTCCAATCCCCTCCATGCATCATCAACCAACCAAAGGGTATATCCTAGAAACCTGCCCCCTATACATTCCCCCTGCTCCAGTTTTCGGCCCACAGTCCCTTTCCCTCTCTGGATCCAAAGTCCCCAGCTGCTTCATCACTAGCAGGCTAATTTTTAAATTGATAATTTTGTATGGCCCATGAATGATGTCATAATTTTGGTAGAAAAGGGTTCCCCACCACTGCTCTAAAGCATCTACTTAGATGCAGGCTTGAGATTATGATTTTTTTTTTTTCAAACAGGTTAGAAATAATGATAATATTTCTAAGCTTATAGCTTCACTGTGGCCAGAGCTGAAAATACTACATATTGGACAAACTCTCTCCCAGGAGAACAATGCTTCTTTCTTAGCCTATGAGATCAGTCTGCGGAAGTGGGTTTTGGACAACCACTAGACACAATGGGGACTCCTGATGTGCTGCTATAAGATAAGCACTGGATTGCTAACCACAAGGTTGGCGGTTTAAACTCATCAGCCGCCCCTTGGAAATCCTATACAGGTCGCTATAAGTTGAAACTGACTTGATGGCACTTAACAAGATACAATGGAGCCCTCTGTGGTGCTGTAGGATAAGCACTGCAATGCTACCTGAAAGGCTGATGGTTCAAACCCACCTGCCACTCCTTGGAAACCCTATACAGTGTCATTATGAGTCGGAACTGATTCAAAGGCACTTAACAACAACAACTAGGCACAATAGGAAATGCAAAAAAATGTGAGAAATAAAGAACTGGTATGCCCCAAATACAAAAGTCTGTTCAGGACCAAAGAAATTAGAGAATTAGATTGATAAGAACGACTTACTTTATCTTCAAGCTCTTGTCTTAGGCAACACAAATCCCTGTGATGTTGTTCTTTCATCTGCTCCATGACCAGCTCCGCCTCAATGCTCATATTCAGTGGATTACACAATTCAGAACCAAGCCCTGAAAACACATGGGACCCATTGACCAAGTGGCAGACTCTTCAAATAACACAATTTGGCATCTGAGGGATAGACATCCAGTTTAACTAAGGAAGAATTTTCAGCCTAAATCACCCCAGATGTAATCTACTAAGAAACCCCTTAAGCCAAGAGAAGTTCTATCCATTCTCAAGCATTATGAAAAAACAAAAACAAAAAAACAAAAAACTTCGCTTTTGAGTTGTATCTAAGCCATGGCTACTCATGTCACAGAACAGAACTGCTCCACAGGCTTTTACTGTTGCTGTTGTTTTTGACTATAATTTTTAGGTAGATAGGTTCAAACCATAGCAAACCTTTAGATTAATGTTGTTGTTGTTGTTAAGTGCCATCGAGTTGGTTCCGACCCAGAGCGACCCTGTACAGGGTTTCCGAGGGTATAAATTTTTACAGGAGTAGAAAGCCTCATCTTTCTCCCGCGGAGCAGCTGATAGTTTCGAACCACTGACCTTAAGGTCTGCAGCCTGATTCGTAACCACTACGCTACCAGAGCTCCTTAATAGTTGAGTGCAAACCATTTGTACCATTCAGAGACTTCCTCAAGCATTAAAGCAAACAAAAGAAATGAAGCTGAATACTTCCTTCCATGTACAGGCAGCTTCCCAAACCCTAACAAAAATCCCTCCTTTTAAACAGTAGGTAAGTGGAAGTAGGTGTGGAAATTGCTACTTGAAGATTGTTGCTGTTGCTAACGGCTGTCAAGTGGGCTCCGAATCATAGCAACCCTGAATAGAGTTTCCAAGGAGCAGCTAGTTGTTTGAAGTGCTGACCTTCTGTTTAGCAGTTCAATACTTATCCTATAGTGCCACACCAAGATTCTCAAAGGGCAACAGTGGGCTACGTGGACCAGAAAGGTGACGTCCTACAAATGAAAATGCTGCAGGGTGAGGTAGTTTGGTCAAACCAACCCATCCAACAGATACTGAGTGACAAGTTAGCAGAGGGGCAGTGGGTCAGGGGAATGAATGGCCAGCAGCATACTTGCTGCTCTGTCTTGAGGAGTGAACATAATGAGTCAAGATATCCAATGCTTTACTCAATATTACAGCATTGTAGTATGGATTTCCAAGGATGTAGGTGAAACAACATCTTAAATTATCAGCTAAAAAGTAGAGCATAAGTTAAGGACTTGAATATAGGTGGTTTGGGGTAACATTTTTCAGTTCATCCTTATGAGTTCACCTCTGTAAGGACTCATGAAGGACATGGGATTGAAATGTAAAGCACATGTTGGGAGGCTGACCTAATATATAAACAAAATAATTATGTCTCATACTATGTAGAAATTGTTCAGGTGGGGGAGGGGGAAGGGCTTTTTGTGTGTTGGGAATACTTTCATATGGGAGAAAAGGACTTTTCTTGGCTAGGTCCAACAGCTCCAATTGGCAGCCTTGCTCTACCTCTCTCTCCATGTATCATGGTACATACCCAACTAAGAAATGACACCTGTGCTGTGAGCCATTCAAGATGGTGCCGCTTCATGTACACATGCAGAATACCCTAACACTTGGTCATTTTTGGATGTATCATCAGGTGTGCTCAACCCTTAGACTGCAATAAGTGAGCCAAGAGTCAGATAAAATGTTTTAGTGTTTCTTTTTCTCCCCTCCTCAATCCCTTATTTACTTTAGAGTAAGAAAGGGAGGGGAGGAATAGATAACCCTTGCAAAGATTTATACTTCTATCCCAAGTAGCAGCAGAGACAACGATTTGTCACAGAAAAATTGTTTATGAGCCCTAATTAGGGTTTCTGTGATTGCAATTCAACCCACCTGAGAAAAACTGCAGGCTACTAGGAGGGAGAAAAGGATTGCTAGTGAATGGAGGAGGGGATCCCAAACAACCATGCCTTCTGACCTCACCAATTAAATTCTTCCTCAAAGGCAAAGGCAGCCAACCCCTAGTTATCTTATTTGTTGTTTTGCAGAAGCGGCACAGATAGGATAACACAACTAGCATAAAAAAAAAAAAGTTATGAATTCTGTGGCTTCTGGCTGGCTTACTCTCCAAAACCATTTTCATACCAGTTAGATACTGTCTGAAAAATAGAGGATTCAGCAAAAGCTCATGTCTGAATTCGAACACTTTAAAGACCTGGATTCTCAGATATGTGGTTAGTGTCTGTTTTGTTTTTGTTTTTTAAACAAAAAACAAAACAGAGCAAACAGTCTTGTGGTGTGATTTTTTCCCATTCCTTTGTTGATACATATCAGAATCAAATGGAACTATTCTATAAAGACTTCAAGGACAAACTAAAAACCAGACCACAAGGGAAACAGCTCAAGAAAATACAACTGCCAAATTCTTTTTTTTTCTCCCCCGACTTGCCAAAAATTTGCAATTTTATATTCAACCATGATTCTAAAAGCCAAGGTTAAAGGCAGAAACTCTGGAAAGGTGGCTGTGTCTGAATATGTTTACCCTGGTCGAGTTCAATGCCACCACTGCTACTATCAAGCTCTTCTGACAGGGCCTTCTTCAAGGGAAGTCTGAACACTTTGCCTTGTGCACGATATTCTTCTAGCTCCGACTGGAGTTCATCCACTTGGTCTTGTAACACCTGGGATTGAAAAACCAATATAGGTCTTACATATGACATCAGAAGCACAAGCAACAAAAGAAAAATTACTAGACACAATCAAAATGAAAAACTTCTGTGCCGCAAAGGACACCATCCATTTATATGAAATGTCTAGAAAAGGCAAATCTAGAGAGCCACTAGTGTGTGTGGGTAAGATTATAGCTGCAGTAGAGGAGTTACTTTTTGGGTCATGAAAACATTCTAAAATTGATTGTGGTGATGGTTGCATAACTCTGTGAATATGAGGGAAGTTCAAAATGTCATGGAAAAAATATTTTAATTCCATTTTCCCATGACTTTTTGATGCCCCTTGTTAAGACAGTGACTTGTATACGCTAAATGTCTGAATTGTACAGTATGCACAGGATGAAAAAAATAATTGGACAGATTTGGGATTCTTTTTTGTAGAGCTGACAGATTTTGAAGATAAATTCATTAAATTAGAGGCCATTTAGAGAAAACACTTCTAACTGATTAGAGCCACAACTTACTTGTAAAAGCAGTAGAAATGTTTACTTTCCTTCCTCAAAGTGCATGCATGTATTTGTTGTGAAAGTAGGCTGTGAGCAGCCATGTAAAAACTGTTTTCCTCATCTCTGCACATTTACAATTTTTATCTACAGCAGCTAGGATTCAGTTATACTTACCCTGTTAAAAGAAGTGTTTGCCATTTCAGAAAAAAAACAAAAAAACCCTAATTTGGGGAATTATAAATGCCAATTAAAAATGAAAGATTCTTGCAATTGACAAGGATGTTTTTGTCCCTCTTGGTAGGCATTTACTACCTACCTTAAGACTAGGTGGGTAGTTTCTGTTTCACTTGCATTTTGTAAATAAAGGAATGGGTTATGGGTTGTTGTTTTTTTCTGGGGACGGGGGGCACCCAACACAGGATAAAGGCTAATTCTGAAATAATCCCGTTAACATGACCACAAAATATTAACTTGCGGTAGAACCATATTTTCCTGTAAGCACTAGCAATTTCTGATTTAGATAAAGATGGCTTAAATGCAGTTTGCATGATTCCCTAGGAGTTCAGGATATTGAATAAAAATGTTAATAGCTAATGTCTGCATAAGTGCTTACTATGGCTCTGGCTCTGTTTGTTGTAAGCACTTTACCTATAGTCACACACTGCACATCTTCCCAACAACCCTATTCAATGGGTACTCTTATTTTCGTGATTTTATAGATAAGGAAAAGAGGCACACACAGATTAAGTGATTTGCATAAGGTACACAGCTGGTAAATGGTGGTGACAGGATTTGAACCTAGGCACTGCTCCATTCGCCAAGTTCTAGTCAGCCACTTACCCTGCACTGCAGCTCATATTCGTTTCTCATCTGTGCCAGTCTCTCTTCTTGCAGAAAAAATTCAGCACTGCTGGGATCAAGGTCACCAAACTAGAAAAAAAAAAAAAAGACAAGGATGCTTCTTTTCTCGAAGGTCTTTTATTGACCTGTAACATATCAAAGGCCCCCATTTCTGATGTTTACCCAGTCACATGAGATGTAACACTTCTGCAGAAAAACCATCAAATGTATAACATCTGAGAGTGACATGCTCATCTAAGTCAGGGAGCACAAGGCTGGCATGTTTCAGTGTCATGAAGTTGTTTCCCTCAAAGTCTATCTACTAAATGACATCCCTGCAGAAAATACAGCTTCCTTTAGTCATTTAACAAATTCCCTACTGAAAACTTCCTTCTATACTTTGGCCTGCACATCAGGAAATCAGATTTAAACAGATTTACCTTTTCTGCTAACACACTGTCCAAATTTCGCTGTAGTTTGTTTGTGAGATTTTCATACTCTGCCAACTTCTCTGCATTTTCCAGAAGCTCCTTTTCTAGACGGCCATTTTCCTAAAGAAATTTTGGGAAATTAAATGTGACACAGAGTTTAAAAACAAAAACATAAATCAGTGCTCTAGATTGTGAAATTTTGCCTATCTTGAAGAGTTCCAATGACTTAGGATACAAAGGTAAATAAAAAATTTGGCTTCTATCTGATAACTCAAAAATTTGACTTGTTTTTTGATCCTGTCAAATTGTGCTGTTGTCCATTAGCAGTCCCATGTAGCTACTGAGTACTTGAAATACATTTAGGACAAAGTGGGACATGCTGTAAATGAAAACACACACTCAACTTCGAAGAATTAAAAAAGAAAACAATAAAATGTTTCAATAATTTCTGTATACAGTCTTGATTACAGATTAAAATGATAATATTTTGGAGATACTGGGTAAGAGAAATTATTTGAAGTTAATTTGACCTGTTTTTACCTATATAATGTAGTTATCTCAAATCTGAGATCACATATATAGTTTACATTGTATTTCTATGGAACAGCATTGCAGTAAACATCTAATGACAACAGAAACATTCTCAATGTATCATCAATGGAAACTGAATTACAAAATGCCTTGTTCATTTGACAGCAAAAGAGAACTCAGAAAAACGATAAAAAGCTGAATAACAATAGTTTTCATTTAATGACATTATAGTTTGGTTTATGCTCATTTTATCAATTTATATTGGTTTTAAATATGTAAAAGCTACACTGTAAACTTCATAATTTATATTTGCTTACTTTTTTTAAATAACACAGCTACTGAAAGTTCACAAAGTGTTTTTCTTTGTTTTTTTTCATTTAAAGAATGTACATTTATGAGGCATCTTCAAATGTTAATGGAAAAATTCCATTATCTTTCAATTACAGTTTTTGAAGCTCTCTCATATAGGGCTTTATAGGGCTTTTTAGTATGATTTCCCCTCACATTTTTTTTGAAACAACACAGACATGCCAATTCTTTGACATATTTCCTACTCGAATGTTACAGGATGACTGGAAGAACATTTTTTTTCAAAGTATATTTTGCCAAAAGAACATAAAGCCAGTATACTTTTAATACATTCTCATTCACACCCACACCCAGCAATATGGAGTGAAAAAGAATGCATTAGAAACATTAAAGGAAAGGAAAAAAAAGCTGTCTTCCTCACAAATGCCAATTCTATACCTCTAAATCATTCAAAGCATGTCTACATTGAGATATTGAAACAATAAGAGACAATCTCTGTACTGGATACTGTGCAGACACTCTGGAAACAGACACATCAGGCATTGTTACCAACCATAAGGAACAAACAGTCTGGATATGGGGAGAGAGACAGCTGTGGATACAACCATCAATAACACAACAGGAAATGCACTGGTAACTTGGTCTGCAATGGTGGTCAAAGGAGTGAAGAAGTTTAATCGTGCCCTGCCCACTGTGGATTCGACTGCTAATAGGAGGTGCACTGGGATTGAGGTACAGAAACTAGGAATTGCTGGCAGGAGCTGAGGTTAGACAGGAATGATGATGAGCCCCCTTTCGGAGATCTTCAGTACTAATATGTTTTTATGACCATGATTATATATTTGTTTTTCAGCAAGGCGCCTCTGGTGGTCATGTTGTCATTGTTGTTAGTTACTTTTGAATTGGTTCCAACTCATGGAGAAACCATGTATGCAGAGTAGACTGTTCCATAGGATTTTCAAGACCGTGACTTTTTGGAAGCAAACTGTAAGGTTTTACATCTAGCAAAGTACTATTAGGTTGACTGGAACCACCACTTGTTTAGCTAGTAGTCAAATTCTTAACCCTAGGACACCTGAGTAGCCATACAGAGGTTGTCTGTCCAAAGCAAGGATGGATGGCCTTAACGACTGGTCAGGATACACATTAGTCAGTTGGGAAATTATGATGAATTCTGAACCTATTTCAGAAGCTGTGAAAATGGGGGGAAAGGGGATAAAGCTGAGAGGCATCTCTGAGCACCATGGGACTTAGAGTCTGATTAGTGATGAGTGAGGATGACTGAGGATTTTGGTTTGTGACATACAGCACATGGCAAAGATATAGACTAGGAAGAAAAGTTAGGAAAGCGAGAAGCTTGGCAGTTGTTGCTAAGTGCTGATGAGCTGGTTTCAACTCATAGTGACCCTGTATAGGGTTTCCGAGCATTTGAACTGCCAACCTTGAGGTTAGCAGTCCAGCGTTTATCTTACATCACCATACCAAGATCCCAGTTTGGTCATTTGGGAGAGAGAATTTACTAAATCTTTGATGTGTAGAGTTCCAAGAACCTTTCATAACAGCAACAGAAATGGACATTTCCTATTTTTGATTAATTTCCAGATACCATGTATGTATCGTCTCAATCCCTATTATCAACCCTACAGGGTAATCATTATCACTGTAACCATTCTGTATATTAGCGAACAGGTTTGGAAAACTTGCTCAGGGTTTCACAATAAGTGGTAGTGCTCAGACTTGAAACAGGCAGTCTGACTCCAGAGTCCCAATCAATCTCTAGAATTTACTATACCATATTATCTGGCACCAGAGTCCAGTAAAGAGAAGGGCTATTCCCTCTCTGAGGTAGGAGGAAGGGAGGGGAGGAAACATCAGGGGACAGGCTCATTGGGAGGCAGAAAGAAGCAGAGCTGATGGTTTCTGTGTGGCTGGAAGTGAAACCATCTTCTAAGACTAGTGGCAGGGAAGGGGGCCTCTAGAGGTGCTGAAACAGCAGCTGTGGGGAATGGAGAGAGTGCCACCAGGTACCAAACAGCCCTGAAGACCCAGGCAACTTCAGAGGTAAAAATAACAAGACGTTCTAATCAGTGCTGTTGGCAAACCAGAAACCTGGATACCCTTAAAAATCCAGATCCAAGCAGATGCCTTGTCTGGGTTATAGTCCAGCTGAGCAATTTATGGGAGTCCTTGGAATGAGCTCATGCAGATCTGCTTTTGTTTTCCACATATTCCGGCAGGGACACAGATGATAGAACTAACAGGACTGTTACCTTTAAAGAGAGGGCAAGGCGATCCCGGATGAAGTTTTCTTCTGTTTTTGCCTTTTCAATTTCTTGTTCAAGTTCCAAACGCTGCTTGCCCACCTGTTGCAGGATCTGCTCTCTCTCCTTTATGAGTTCATTTTTTAAGGCAGCTGTGCGCTCCTTATACTCTTCATCCAGTTTCCTGTGGAAAGGAAAGACCAACAAACTGCTGTAAGTTCCCTCTGAGGCCTATAGGAGGCTGCACCAAAAATGGAAACAAATGGAAAGGATCTTGAAAACTTATTGATCATGTCCTACTTTCTGTTAGGCTTGGCCAGACCAAAAACACTGTTGTCAGGTGTAGCCAAACAGAACAGTTCTCTCCGCACTGTTCTCCAACCACAGCTGCAGACTGCCCTAGGCCAAGAGGTGAGAAAGGAAGCCCTTAGCCCTACCAGTCCCACCTGAGGTTGTATTCATTTCGCCGCTCTATGGCCGCATGGTGATCGTCCACCTCTGAGGCCATTAGAGACTTGAGTTTCTCAGCCTTGTCCAGATCCGACCGTAGTTTCTCTTTTTCTCTAGCCACTTGATCAACTCGTTCTCTAGAATCAGAAACAAACTGAGTTAAAGGAAGGCTGTTTCTAAGCAACATGTAGATCAAAAAAGCTCTCATCTGACTTGCCAAGACAACCAAAATCCTCCCAAAACAACAGCTACAAACAACACCCAAAAGGCATTCCACAGTTCCCTTCAAAAGCCTACATGCAAATCTAAGCTCGACCTCATTTTCCTACACTTTAAGAAGGGTTTATGCAGTAATTAGATGACAGGAAATTAGCCATATTTGCATATAGGATGGAAGAATGTCACACACATGGAACTGAAATGCTGGACAAGTAGGAAAGGGAATGGAGCAGGCGAACCTTCTGCTCAACTCACAGCAAATGCCGGATCTCAGCCTTAAAGCTGGCCAGAGCTGCGTGGTGAATGCTGTTCTTGGTGACCAAAAGTTCATTTTCAAAAGCCAGCGTCAATTCTGTCAAGTTAACATTTCCATCAAGACTGAAATCCAAAGCCTAGAAATTAAAGCCAGGTGTAAGTTCAAGACAATCACAAGTTCTATCCTCTTAAAGCAGAAAATGGAGTCCTGGTGTGGGATAAGCACTGAGCTGCTAACCACTCCTTGGAAACCCTATACAGGGTCACTAGGAGTCAGAATTGACTTGGCACTTAACAACAAAGCAGAAAATGGGAAGGTCATAGAAACTCAGATAACTGAATTTATGACTTAGAAATTGGATGACTATATTTTAGTGATTGCATAAGACCACTCTTCATTCTAGAACATAAATACGTTCTCACTAAGGAGTCTTGGTGTGGCGCATAGGATAAACACTAGCCTGAAAGTTTGATTTGAACCAGGTCAGGGGTTCAAACTCACCAGCAGTTCAAACTCACCAGCCTTTCCTACAGGGTCGCTATGAGTTGGAACTCCACGACATTTAACAAACAACAAGGAGACATAACTTGCTGATTTGTATATTTGTTAAAAATATCTGGCATTATAAACAAACTCCAAGGGACAATTCTAAATCTTCACCAACCAGAGATGAAACCAGAGCCTTTCTCTTGTCAATAATTTGGGGTTTAATAACATAGAAAACAGTTTGCAACTGACTCCTGGTTAAAGGAGGTAAGAAAAGTTGTCTCATCTCTGAAATCATTAAGGAAAAATCAACTCAAATCAAATCACAGACTTTAAAAAGAAATAGAACTCTTCCCTGATTTGTCACTGTACAACTTTAGATGCCACACCTTCAGGATCTCCTGGCTGTTTTCAATGCCCTCTTCCTGCCAGGTGTCAAGGATTCTCTCCACAGACGCATATCCCATCCCATCATCCAAGCAGGAAAAGACCCGAAAGCCAATGGTACTTGTCATCACTGACAAGGTTGTGGTACGTCGTCCACTTTCATCGAAAGACTGGAAGAAGAAAGAGCCTAGGTCAGCTTAATGCCAGGCATTTTAACAAGTTATTGGTTGAGAGTGGAATGGGTCAGTCACAACCACAATGAGCAGAAAGCATGTTACTCTAATATACTGCTGCTAGAAAAAGGAGTCATGAAGCCCCATTTCATGTCTTCTAAATGAGCCAGAATATAAAGCTTATCAAAAACAACTGGCTTGGTTGAGAGTCCTTTGACATAGATGAAATTGTGTCTCTACTTATCATCAGGATTCTTCTAACCCATTCTTAGCTGACACTAAGAGACATAATTAGTGGATTCCCCACTGTAATTTATGGTCATTTCTCAAATCCAGCTTTTCTTTCTCAGTGGTATAGTCTCCCCTCCTCCATCGATATTCTTTCCCCCCCTCCCTCTCTCTATTTTAGTATTTTTCTTCAGATAATAGGTTAATTCATTGACAATTATTCAAATGGGTTCTAACTTCTATTCACAAAGAAACCACCTCCTATTATTTCTTACCTGCATGGAAAGGTGCCTTTTCAATTGTCTATATGGAGTAGACGCTGACGGTGTGAGGGACTTTCCATTTTTGAACAAGCCATAGAAAAAATCTTCTACACTCATTGTACCATCAGGATCAAGATTATGGAAGACATCCTCAAGTATCTAAAGAAGGGTAACCACATATCTTAAATACTTCATCAAAAGAACTCAAAGCTACAAGTATACATCTGGTCAATAGAAACCAGCACCACTGTTGAGCCCAAGACTTCAGAAAAAACAAAAAATTATGTCCCTTCACTCTCATTTCATTGAATTTAATTCCCTTTCCAGTAATTACATGCCCTCCTCATTTACACAAACTAAATAAAAATCAGTCTTCACCATCTTCAGAATCTTATGCAATATAGAAATTAATATTTCTCTTTATGCCCACTTTTATGACAGGTCATTAAAAGGGTTAAGTAAAAAAGTATTGCTACTAGAGTTGTAGTTCATACATGCATGGGTTTCTTTCTAACAACACATGTTTAAATATGTCTCTAGGATCGGTGGATGGTTATAGAAAATTCTCTCAGTAATTTGCTTGTCTTAGTCTCATTAAAATTCTTTAAAAAAGTCCAATCAGGATAGTGGCTTGCAAGGGGATCTATTGGGCCAGTTAAATTCAAGGCAGAGATGTCAGCTCAAAAGAGTATGGAGTTGCTGTTAAGTGCTATCGAGTTGGTATTGACTCATAGTGACCTTATGCACAGCAGAACGAAACACTGCCTGATCCTGGGCCAACCACACTATTGTTGCCATGCTTGAGCCCA
>NW_006408712.1:1943460-1947013 GCF_000296735.1 Chrysochloris asiatica
TCTCTTTCCGCAGATGTAGTCAATTTGATTTCTATGTATTCTATCTGGTGAGGTCCATGTGTAAAGTCGTCTCTTATGCTATCTAAAGAAGTTACTTGAAATGAACAAATCATTGATTTTGCAGAATTCTATCATGCGTTCTCCAGCATCATTACTATCACCAAGGCCATATTTCCCAACTATTCATCCTTCCTCTTTGCGACCAACCTTTGCATTCCAATCACCAGTAATCATCAATACATCTTGATTGCATGTTTGATTAATTTCACATTGAAGAAGTTGGTAGAATTCTTCTATTTCATCCTCACTGGCTTTAGTGGTTGGTACGTAAATTTGAATAATAGTGGTATTAACTTGTCTTCCCTGTAGGCGCATGGATATTATCCTATCACAGACAGCGTTGTACCTCATGACTGATCTTGATATGTTCTTTTTGACGATGAATGCAACACCATTCTTCTTCAATTTATCATTCCCGGCATAGTAAACCATGTCACTGTCAGATTTAAAATGGCCAATTCAGCTCACTAATGCCTAAGATGTCGATGTTTGTGCGTTCCATTTCATTTTTGACAATTTCTAATGTTCCTAGAGTCATACTTCATACATTCCATGTTCCGATTATTAATGGATGTTTACAACTATTTCTCTTCATTTTGAGTTGTGCCCCATCAACAAATGAAGGTCATGTGGGCTTTTCTGCCACGGGCTTTACTCCATTCACATCGTCACGGTCGACTCTACTTTGAGGAGGCAGCTCTTCCCCAGTTGCATTTTGAGTGCCTTCCAACCTGAGGGGCTCATTTTCCGGCACTGTATCTGACAGTGTTTCTCCTGCTATTCCTAAAGTTTTCAGTGACTAAATATTTGGAAGCAATATGTTACTCCTTCTTCCTAGTCTGTCTTTGTCTGGAAGTTCATCTGAAACCTGTCCACCGTGGGTGACCCTGTTGGTATTTAAAATACCGGTGGCATAGCTTCCAGAATCACAGCAACTCACAAGCCACCACTATACGCTTAACTGACAGATGAGTGGTGGCAGAAGGGTATGGTGACTGTTTTTTGAGGACTTCAAAGCGGTCATCTTGGCAGAGTTTCTCAATGGACACAAGATGATCACAGGGATTTACTAGAAAGAATTTGGAAAACTGTGTTGGTGAAAAAAATGCCAGGAAAGTTGCAGTGAGGCATTGTTTTCCATCATGACAATGCACCTGCTCATTCTCTGAGGGCAGCAAGGGCTTTCCTCATCCACCCTACAGCTCTGACACTGTCCCTACAGACTTCTTTTTGTTTCTAAAACTCAAAGAATATTAAAAAAGCATACAATTTGAGTCCCTTGACTATGCCCAAACTGCTGTTTTGATGTGGTGTAAATCGAAGAGTGTAGAATTCTTTGAAGGATGGTTGTTTTTAAGCACCAGCAAATCAGTTTTGACTTATGGGGACCCTACATTGGGTTTCTCAGGAGTAGCTGGTGGGTCTGAACTGCTGACTTTGTGGTTAACAATCCAGTTCTTATCCACACTGTGACGGGTTAGAGAGATGGAAACATTGCTCTTAAAAGTATATAAACCTAGATGGCAGATATGTTAAAAAAAACAATAGTTTCACATTTTGATTTTTTCTTTAAGGAAGAGTTCTATGATTTTGCAGAAATACTTTTTTATTTACCCTCGTATTTAATTTCCATGTTATTTTTACAAATTAAAAGATGACTTTAGAAATATAAAATTATGACTTCCCAGTGTTGTAAGAATAGAAATTAGTTGGATACACATTAAGCCTTTTTATTGTGGTAACTCTAAGTGATATTTTGCTTGTACTGAATTTTTGAAGTTAGCATATTAGCAGAACAGAATTTGGCCTGGGATAGATTACAGTGATCTAAGAATGTGGGTATGCAACCCATTATTTGGGGTTTGGAAACTTGGAACAACACTGCATTCATATATTTAAATTATTGCTAGGATTGCTATCATTTCATAATTGTAGATTTTATTTTTTAAGTATTTCAAGACATTTCGTTTATCTCAAAAGTTTTTTTTTCTAATTTACATTCAGTAGCAAACATTTGTCTGTTCTTTACTACTTCTTCTGGAGAGATATTTAGAATACCCTTGGACAAGAAAATCATTCTAAAGAGTGAAAATCTTGGAAAAATCAAAAGTTCCTAATAAAATACCTTATGATCAAACCATAAGAGCACATTTTTGGCAAAATTTTCAGTTCCTAATAATTTCTCTGTCTTGTTCTTTTAAATCTAAAGAAAGCTTTCTTGGAGGAAATAGTTTTCCAAGACAATCAAACCAGAAATTACAGTCAATTCCAAATGTGCTGACTAAAGTTAATGAGGTAATATTTTGGCTCTAACCTTGGTTATGGAGTCCTGGTGTAGTGCTGTAGGATAAGCACTGGACTGCTAACCACAAGGTTGGAGGTTCAAACCTACAAGGCACTCCTTGGGAATCTTATACAGGGTTGTTAAGAGTCAGAACCAACTCAATGGCACTTAACAATTTGGCCAAAATCACACGGCCAGATAGTGTGTATCAATACATACACTATTGTATTGGCCAAAATCACTGCACAGCTTCCAGATTGCCTAAACACCAATCTCCTGGTCCCTTCAAAGTAGGTGAGTCCTGTCATTTATTTTAGAAGGGGAAATGGGCAGGTGGTGAAAAAAGGATGTGGATTCAGAAGAGGTGGGTAGATAGTTTGGCTGAAAAGAATTCTAGTTAAATGACAATCAGGGCCCCACTGCGGTCTGTACAAGAGCAGCACCTGGAACTGTGAAACAAAGTCTTACTCCCTGACAGGACTTTGGATGCTTAGTTTCCTAATAGGTAAGTTTAGGACATACAGCAGTAGTATGGGGATCCCAAACACCCAGAGAGGCTAGGAAGGTGATGCAAATGAGTGAAACAGAATGGTTTCAAGATTATTAAATTGTGGTGAATGAAATCAGAAAAAAAAGAATGGTGCCCAGCTAGTACTTCATTTTTTTAATTATTATTACTTAATTTTTTGATCAAGGGTCCAACAGATGGATCCTGATCAAAATGAGGAGAAGTGTCAGAAAGACTTTCAAATTCATATGGAAATGAGACTTGCTGGATCCATTTAAGACTGAGGAAACTCATATCTAATGCTTGGTAATAATGTTTTAACCTTGCACAAAAATTATCCCCTGAAGTCCTCATTAAACTAAATAACAGTTTAGCCCAATTGATAAAGAATGTCTGTCTTGAGCATAGCACTCTTGTGTAAGAATTATCTATCTGAGTTTAAAGTGACAACAGTTAGCCTAAAGCAAAGATGAGAACTTTAAGGGGGCAAAGAGACTAAATTGATGGGATGAAACAATATCGGTAGTAAGAATAGTAACCCAAGGTGAAATATACAGCCAAAGTAAACGAACAAGTGATGGAGAAATTGTGAATGGATAGTGGTGAACTGGTAGCGTAGTGGTTACGAATTGGGCTGCGAACCTTAAGGTCAGCGGTTCGAAACTACCAGCTGCTCCGCGGGAGAAAGATGAGGCTTTCTA
>NW_006408712.1:1948113-1965826 GCF_000296735.1 Chrysochloris asiatica
TCATATGCATACAAAAACTGGAGAGCGAATAAGGAAGATCGTAGAAGAATTGATGCTTTTGAGTTATGGTGCTGGAGGAGAATACTGAAAGTGCCATGGGCTGGCAAAAGAACCAACAGATGTGTGTTGGAAGAAGTGCAGCCAGAGTGCTCCTTGGAGGCCAGGATGGCCAAGCTTCATCCCTCATACTTCAGACATATTGTCAGCAGGGACCAGTCACTGAAGAAGGATATCATGTTTGATAGGGTGGAGGGTCAGAGAAAAAGAGGAAGACCCCCAGCGAGATGAGTTGGCAAAGTGGCAGCATCAATAGGCTCAAGCGTGACAACAATAGTGAGTTTGGCCCAGGATCTGGCAGTGTTTTGTTCTGCTGTGCATAAGGTTGTTATGAGTTGGTACTGACTCAATGGCACCTAACAGTAACAACAACATAGCACTTCAGGACTCTTGGTGTGCCACTGTAGGATCAACACTGGACTGTGAACCACAAGGTCAGAAGTTCAAACCCACCAGCTGCTCCTTAGGAAATCTATCAAGAGTCAGAACCAATTCGACGGCACTTAACAAGAAGATAGTACTTCATGATTTTTGTTTTGTTTTAAAGAAAAAAAATACTAAGTAAAAGTTAATATTCAAGAAGCCATTTTTCAGTTATTTTCAGACCAGAGGAAAATAACTAAATGTGCTTGCTTCTTGTCCTGAGTGTTGGAAACGTCACAAGAAAATGCAACTCCCCCACAAGTGGCTCCAGTTTATTCCAGGAATTATTTCTAGATTAAATAATCCAAGTTTATGTAATAGTTCTTGGCAAAAACAGCCTAAGGTTCCGTAGGCTGCACTAACTTATAATTTAAGAGGATGAATTTAATTTTGTGACTCAACAACCACCATTGGAAAAATATATCACTGAGCCATTAAAAAGACAATCTATGATGCGTAACAGTCACAAACAAAAGATAGAAGGAAGAAAATATTTCTGTAAGCCAGGCTACTTGGAAGTTTATGATGATAAAACTCTTTCTTGTTCAGGAAAATATCACTGCTTATCTCCTGAGCAAGCTGACAATATGGTATCAAATATCATTATAATCAAAGATTTCTAAGGCTAGAACTCTAACCTTAATCTCTAACTCTAATTGTTGTGTTTAAAGACTTGGAATTATATTCTTATGTTTCATAACTACTTGTGTGCCAAGCCCTCCCAATTGCCCCTCTTAATTTTTCAGAAAATATAGTTTATAGAGTTTTATGAAAAAAGAGTAGAAGGCTTCTTTGAGGCTTTTCTTTGTATTTTCAAAACCTACAAACTACTCTTTTTCATTTCCTCATGATCAAAATATGATGATGGCTCCTGACTGGTCTTCTCAACCCATGGTCTCCTCACATCAGTACGCCCTGTAAGAAGAGCTCAGATCATCCTCAGCAAGTACATATTGCCTATGTGTGGCTCAATCTGTTTAAGAACTGAGAGATGACAGACTCATCAGCCTGGCCTTCAAAATATCCCCTCAACTCAAATCTACTGAACTCTTTGCTTAGTCTGATCTCCACACTTTCCCCACATTTTGATCCGTGAACACAATCTGCACAAATGTATTTGGCATCATGGCTGCACTGAGCTAGTGTTTCCTAGTTTCTCACAGGGAAACATACTCAGTGAAGGGACAAAGTATGGACTCAGTATATTTTCACGATTATGATTTTTTTTTTCTTTCCCACAACATGAGCTCCTCAAAGGCATAATTCTCATGGCTGACATCCTTGGAAAAAAGAGCAGAGTCTCTTGATCATGCAAATAGTTAATGTGCTTGGCTGCTGACCAAAAAGTTGGAAGTTTGAGTCCACCCAGAGGCACCTTAGAAGAAAGGTCTGGCAATATACTTGTGACAAACCAGCCACTGAAAACCTTACGAAGCACTGTTCTACTCTGATACAAATGACAATACCATAAGTAGTAATAAACTTGATAGTAACTGTTTGGTTTTTTTAAATACAATATGGGCAAGTTTACCTATTTTCATGGTTAGTATTCTTGAATAAAAACACACTGGAAGGCTTACCTCTCCATCAAGAGTCTGTAAACCATACTGCTCACAGATGGAGACCAGCTTCTTTTGGTTCAGGTGGCCATCACGGGTGATCCCCAGATCTTCACAAACCTCTTGCAGCTTCTCTTCTATCCAGTCTTGGGGAGGGGAAGATCCACTCTGCGAAGCATTCAAGTCATCTGGGTTCCAAAACCTTAACTGGCCTAAAACAAAGGCATGTATTGTGTTGTCTCCAAACAGATCATACAGAGAGACAGCTTATTCTTTGAAAATATAAGAAGAAGACATATAAATGTCAGTTCCATTTTTATTTGATCCTGGAACTCAAATGAAATGGAACAAGTGGTTTTTAAAGCTACAACTAGAACATATAAGTACTTTAGATCATTTTGGGTACAATGCTGCACAAAGTTTTGTCGCTGTTTTTAAGTACCGTGGAGTCGGTTCGGAGTCATAGTGACACTGTACAGGGTTTCCGAGGCTGTAAATCTTTACAGGAGCAGAAAGCCTTATCTTTCTCCCACAGAATGGCTGGTAGTTTGAAATGCCGACCTTGAGGTTAGCAGCCCGATTCGTAACCAGTTTTAGGCTTGTTTTATTCCAACTGAAATAAGCACACGCTTAGGCTTAGTGTAAGGAGTTCTGGTAACCTAGTGGTTATGAATCGGGCTGCGAACCTCAGGGTCAGTAGTTCAAAACTACCAGCTATTCTGTGGGAGAAAGATGAGGCTTTCTGCTCCTGTAAAGATTTACAGCCTCAGAAACCCTGTACAGGGTCATTAGGAGTCGGAACCGACTCCACGGCACATAACAACAACAACAGGCTTAGTGTGATTATAAGAGAAGGCTGGTTGATAATCTTTCCAAAGTACTTTAAAAACTCAGTCTTAACTATGGCTACCAGCTGATATTATCTCCATTTTCTTTCCAAAAGAGGGTTTTTTTGTTTTTTGTTTTTTTTTCTGAGGAGGTAATTTAATATTAAAAGTTTCATGGTTAGCCTACTCCTAAATCTTTACACACACAAATATTCTGACCTACCTACAGTAATGAAACGATCCAAACTGAACCATGATTGCAAATTGAAAGTTCCTGGTTACTGATAGATTAAGGATAAGCTCTATTTGAAGACTTAAGGCTCAAACTGATTATTTAAAAATCAAAACCGTATATTTATCCTCCTTTAAATGTTCTCGCTTCTACTGAAATCTTTCACTTATATATTAGAGGTTCTGCGAAGTCATCACTTAAACAGAAGATAATTATTGTCACAATTGGTATGCCTGGAAGAACCCTGTAGAACTGAGAGAACATTTAATGCTATCCCTGCTATTTATTGACAGAAATTAAGCCCATTACTACAGTGTTTTTCCAGGTTAGAAACGGAGAGAACATGCTACAATTATATTTAAATACAATTAACCTGGAGCAGGCTGTGAGGCTCTCAGTCAACTGAACCATATTGCCATCTGGTGGCCAGAAGGTCAATGTGTTTTTATGCTGCTTAAAATACATCTGAAACCTGTCCAAGGATGCATTCTAATGTCACTGTTTAGTTCAGAAGAGTCACTGGAGGGTGCAAATGGTTAATTCACTGGCTGCTAATGAAAATGTTAGCAGTTTAGTCCACCCAAAGGTGCCTTGGAAAAAAGGCTGACCATCTACTTCCAAAAAAGTCAGCCATTGCAAATCTATGGAGCACGGCTTTCCTCTGACATATATGAGGTCATCATGAGCTGAAATCAACTCAACCACAAGGAATTATTTAGTTCAAGATTGTTCACAAATTAATTAAAAAGTCTAAAGAAGGCAGTGATTAACCCATAAGTAGAATACTCGCTAGCATTTAACAGAAGTACCTTAGCGTTCACCACTTGTACTCAGTTAAATGCTAGTATTTTAACAAGAGGAGCTACTTTTATTGTTGCTGCTGGTGCTCCTCCTGATAATTTCCAACTGGCCTCCAGCAGGTAAGGCTGTAAGGCACGATATTAAGCGATACTGGAAGGTGGGTGTTGGGAATATCTAGTGAATGGCAACCCTTCCTTCCCAGGTCCCCCAACACACTAAATTCTTACCTTCTGCTTCATATTCTTCACTATGTTGTGTCTTCCAGTGCTAGAGAAGGTAAGAGGAAAAGATGAGCGTAGTTAAGAACCTATTCATAAAGAACTATCCTATAATCTCCATGACCAGGTTACTCTTCGGCTCTGAAATTGTCAGGAGCAGTAGGAATACATGGTTTTATGGGCTTTCCAGTACTTTCATCCAGGTGGCTCATCCTCAGTCAAACAGCTCTTCAGGAGGACACTCAAACACCACACAATCTTCTGCAGTTAAGTTACTAAGCATTTGCAAGATCACTTATTTACTCAACAGTAAAACTGACCACAACAACTAAGCCAAGCAAAATTTCAGAATCCACCAACCAACAGAGGTTTACATGCATGTAATTTGTAAATTTGTTCGTCAATAAATATTTGTTGATTGTTTTTGTGCCATGGTGTTATGGTAGGCTCTGGGAGTATGATTGTGAATAGGAGAAGCATACTTCCTGCCTCAAGAAGTTTATGTGTTAATAAATAAAACAGGATGTACAATACTGTAGTATGTTAAGTGTTATGACAAAGAGCCTTGGTGGTGCTGTAGGATAAGCACTGGACTGATAACTGAAAGGTCAGCAGTTCAAACCCACCAACCAGGCCTCAGGAAAAACAAGAGGCTTTCTGCTTCTGTAAAGATGTACAGCCTTGGAAACCCTCTCAAGGATCACTGAGTTGGAATGGGCTTGATGGCACTGGATGGGTTTAAGTGTATTATGGGAAAGTCCATACTTTGAGGGTACCTAAATGAAATACTTCAGACTTGGTAGATCGAGGTAGACTTCCTGGAAGAAGGAGTGTCTAAATTGAGATCTGAAGAATAAGTCTGAGACCGTTGTTACAGACTGTGTCCCTCTGTCTCTAAAAAGATAAACTGAAGTTCTAATCCCTGTCCCAGTGAATGTGACTTTGTTAGGAAAAGTGAGATTTTTTTTGAAGATGTTAGCAGTAACATCATACCAGTGTAGGATGGCCCTGTTTCTAATCCCTTCTGAGTATCCTCTTATGAAAGAGGACAGACATGGAAACGGAGTTACACGTAGAGGGAAGACAACATCTACAAAGGCAGGAACACCAAGAAATACCCAAGACTGTCAGAAGTTGACTGAGTGTGTAGCCCTGCTAATGGCCTGAATTCGCATTTCTACAGGTCAGAATGAAGTCCTGGTATGGTGCTGTAGGATAAGCACCTGACTGTTAACCACAAGGTCAGCTGTACAAACCCAGCAGGAAAACCTCTACAAGGTTGCTAAGAGTCAGAACTGACTCAAAGGCACTTAACAACAACAATGCCCTGGTGGCACACTGAGTTAAGTGTTGGGCTGTGAACTGACAGGTTGGCAGTTTGAACTTACCAGCTTCATGGTAAGCTGGAATGGAAAATGAAAAATTTCTACAAACATGTGACAGATGGAAACTGGATTAGGGCACAGTACGATATTTGGATCTTATTATGTTTGTTTGTGATTATAATTTTATCAGCTTGCTCAGTCCATATTTCTACACAAAGATGTATCTCCAAACTTGTAGAATTATGGAGCGTGGTAGAGCAAAAAGACCTCTATCATTCAGAAATAACACTGTTATTTCTGGATAGAATTAAACTGCTTTATTTAAAATTTTTAAAATCATAAAGACCTCACTAATAATAGTATCTTGCCTGCCTCTCCCTCCACACTCATTTCCTCATCCAGCAGAATAAATTATTTAAAGACTCACACAACCTAGACATCCAAAATGTGCAAAAATTATTATTTAATATCTAAGCTGGAACCACCCAAATGTTAAACCCACTATCTCCATGTAAAACAAAATAGGATTTTTATGATCTCCTTAAGATCTAAGATAGTAAAAAAAAAAAAAAAAAATTGCAAGCTGGGGATAAAGTTTAATTTTAAGCACAAATTAATGGGGGAAATGGCTAGAAAATACACAGACTACTGGACCCAACACAAAAGAGAGCCCAGCTGCTGGGTCATATAGATATAAAAATATAGCACACAGACACAACTTCAAAAAAACCTTTGGTAACATTTCTTAAAGCAAAAGGTGTGTATCTTACAGGATTAAAAAAAGAAGTTTATTATATTTACTCACTCAATTCTCAATTCATCTTAAAATAGGAACAATTAGTTCAGAGAAGCAAGATGCTCAGTATATTGTTTCCAGTGTCTTGTGAGTCTAGCAGGGCAGGGAGCATGTTCTTGATTTACTCCCCATGACAGCTGTTACCTGCTGACTCCTTTTCCTGACCCTCACCCCTAACTTAAAGAGGTTAAGCAAAGAGATTTTTAGGTAGTTAGAACAGGAAAAAGAGGTTAACCACAATCAGCCACAAAGAATGCAGGAACGACCTGACCTCAAGAGAGTCTACTAATAGGAAATATAGAAAAGGGGACTTTCACCAAAATCAGGCTACTCTGTTTCGCAGAGTGGAATCTCTTCAGGCAAATCTATTTCGCAGAGTAGAATAGGACTGATCTGATGTGAACAAGGAACTAATCATAATACCACTATAATAAATCAGCATTATGGTTAGCTCATAAATACAACTGTAACAGACTGATGTAATGGGAAATAAGTATATCAGACCCAGGAAGAAATGACCAATTATGAGCCCTAAATTATGATGGGAAAATGTAGGAATCAGGAGACCCAGAGCCTGACCCAAAGGACAACAACATAAGTAAACCAGGAACTCATGCAACACAACCCTAATTCACGTGTAGAACCCGTTCTCCTGTCTGTGAGAACATATATATGTGCTTTGCCTATGTTTGCTAAATCTGCTTGCTTCAATCACTGTCTCTCTGGATCCTTTTGTGTGTGTATTGTGCCTATGTCCTACCAAATGTTTGGAGAGGCATTAGGACTGAACCAAGATGATTCATCTGCACTGTGACAAGATTACAACACACAATGCCTGGTTCCAAATGTTGCTTTACTTCCTCGGTTGGGAAAGTTTCTTAACCTTTTTTGCTTTACCTTCTAGATCTATACAATGGAAATACAGTAGCACATATTTCACAGAGTTGTGGTAAAATGCTTAGAATTCTGCCTGGCATATAAAAAGCACTATAAGAATTTGCTATTTCAAAAAAGATGGAGACATCCTAAACGCCCATCAATGGAAGAGTGAATAAACAAACTTTGGTACATATACACAACAGAATACTATGCAATGTTGAAAAATAACCACAAATCTGTGAAACACCTCATAACATAGATGAATCTGGATGACATGATGCTAAGCGAAATAAGTCAATAACAAAAGGACAAATATTGCATGCTAAAAGAAACATTCTTTGATGGTTACAGGGGTGGGAAGGAGGGGAGAGCTAGTCATTCACTGGCTAGAAGGTGTTGTTAAGTTTCGTTGAGTTGGTCCCAACTCATAGTGACCCTGTACAGGATTTCTGAGGAGCAGTTGGTGGCCTAGAGGGTAGACACATGTTTTACTAGGGTGACAGGAGGACAATGTACAAAAAAGGGGAGATCTGAAGAAGAGTGAAGATAGGTGAAGACACAATGCAAGGGTTAAAGGGGATAGAGGTAAATACTGTTATATACACAACCCTGGAACAACAAAGTTCTATGGGCAGATACATGGACAGATAACGCAGATCAAATGGGTATGGGAGGAAGAATGGAATATACTCAGAACTGTCTGAGTTTGACAGAGAATATTTGTGTATGGGTATTTAGCTTTGCTGAAAACAAATCTATGAATGTGGTGGAGCACTGTTATTGTTAAGTGCCGTTAAGTTGGTTCTCACAGTGACCCTGTATAAGATTTCCAAAGAGCAGTGGTGGAGCATTCATGGGGCAAAATAAGGAAAACTTTTTAGATATTACCAAACATTTTAAGGCAATGAGTTGCTGGGCCTAGGGGCTCACAACCATAGTCTCAGAGGACACCATTGTCAATTGATATAACATAGTCCACAAAGACATCCTACTTTGGTGAGCAGAGACTGGAATCTTAAAAGCTCATGAGCAGCCACATCTAAGGCACAACTATTGATCTCTCTAGTATGAAAGAAAGAAAAGGGATAAAAACAAAAGATACTTGGAATTAATTAATCCAGTGGACTAATGGAACATGTGAACATCAGTCTCCACAACTCTGAGAGTGGAAGAACTAGATGGTGCCCAACTACCACTGCCAAATGCTCTGAAAGGGACAGGGTGGAGAAAACATGGAACTAAACTCAAAATTATAAAAAAGACCAGGCTTACTGATCAGAAAGAGACTGGAGGAACCGGAGACAATGGCTCTTGGTCACCTTTTAGTTATGGAATAAAATTTACCCTTATGGCCCAACTTTCAGCTAAGTAGTAGATAGGTACCCACCACTAGTCTGTCAGATTGTGGGACTGTGGTGACTTGCATGTTGCTATGATGCTGGAAGCTATGCCATGGGTATTTAAAATACAAGCAGGGTCACCCACAGTGTACAGGTTTTAGCTGAACTTCCAGACGGACTATTTCCAAATATTTCGTCCCTGAAAGCCTTATGAATAACAGTGCAACACTGTAATTACCAGAATATTGAACACTGAAACATGATGAAGAGCACCAGAATATTATGAGGTACAATGCCAAAACATGAGCCCTTTACGCTGGAAGGCACTCAAAATGCAGCTGGGGAAGAGCTGCCTCCTCAAAGTAGAGTTGACTGTGATGATGAGAATGAAGTAAAACCTTTGGGATCTTCATTTGCTGATGGGGCACAACTCAAAGTGAAGAGAAACAGCTGTACACACCCATTAACAATCAGAAAATGAAATGTATGAATCAAGGAAAATTGGTAATTAGCAAAAAATTAAATAGACACATAAACATCGATATTCTAGGCATTTAGTGAGCTGAAATGACTGACACTGGCTATTTTGAATCTGACAATCACATGGTTTACTATGCTGGACATGGCAAATTTGGTGAGGAATGGCATTGCATTCATCATCACAAAGGACATATAAAGATCTGTCTTGAAGTACAACACTGTCTGTGATAGTATAATAGCCATGTACCTACAGGGAAGACCAATCAATACAACTGTTAGTCAAATTTATGCACCAATCACTAAAGCCAGTGAAGATGAACTTGAAGAATTCTACTAACTTCTTCAGTCTGAAATAGATCAAACATGCAATCAAGATATATTCATAATTACTGGCAATTGGAATGCAAAGGTTGGAAACAAAGAAGAAAGATCAGTATTGGGAAACTATGGCCTTGGTGATAGAAATGATGCTGAAGATCGCATGGTAGAATTTTGCAAGACCAATGATTTCTTCAGTGTAAATATCTTTCTTTTTTTAACAAACACATTTATTCTTTTCAGAGTTGAGGAGGCTAAAAGCTCTTGGAGCAGGCTTTCTCTCTTTTTCAGCTCTGGAGAAGGTCCTTGTCTTCTCTAAACATCTGTGGGCCATGTGTTCCTTGGTTATCTCTAAGACTGTCTTTGCAGCACCCTTCCCCATGGGTCTGGGAGGTCCTCAGCACAGGTTCAAAGAATATGCTCTGCTCTCAGCTCTTTTCTTGGGGATAGTGAGGCCCGTCTTCTTGCTGCTTTTTATTTCTTGTAAGACAAAAGGTGACTAAAGCAAGGGTGTGATTTGAGTAAGGTGGTGCTTAAGTGGCACATCTCACAATAACGGTGCCTCACAGAGGTTTTAGGGTTTACAACACGCAGAATGGAAGACAGTTACACAGTATCACACAATGGAGGACAACTACACACTACTGGGAAAAGTGGCCCAACCAGGTTGACACATATTTTGGGGGACACAATTTAGTACAGAACATTTCATCCTTTGACGCCTCAAAATTCACATCCTTGCTACATGTAACACACATTCACCCCATCACATCATCCAAAGTCTTCTTAAATCAAGTCCAAAAATCTCATTTTCGAATCATATTCTATTCTAGGGCAAGATTCCTTTTTACCTGTGAATCTGGGAAACCTGTAACACAAATTGTATGCTTCCAAACACGATGCAGGCATGGGCATTATGGTAGTAGGAGGTGTGCATGCTCTGGAACAGCTCCTGGCCTGCCATGAGGACAGTCCTGCCATCCACTGAGGCCATGTGCTTGTAAAAGGTCTGGGTGTATGTGGACAGCTGCTGGGGCTGAAATCCATCCATAAGGAATCTCTCCATGAGTTTGGACTTGCCCATTACACTGTCTCCCAGACAGATGATTTTCACGTTTACATCAGCATCGTCTTTCTCTTGGGCCAGTTCACAGAGTTTGGCTCTGTCCCTGGCCATCAGTTCCTGGTGATGAAGAGGCACCAAGTCTGACGCTGCACTTCGCTTCCACAAATATCTTTTTTAAACAACGTAAAATACAATTATACACATGCACCTCACCTGGTAGAATACACAGAAATTAAACTGACTCCAACTCTGGAAAGAGATGGTGGAAAAGCTCCATATGGTCAGCCAAAACAAGGATAGGGACAGACTAGAACAGACCATTAATTGCTTGTATGCAAGTTCAGGCTGAAGCTGAAGAAAATGAAAACAAGCTCATGAGAGCCAAAATATGACCTGGAACATATCTTATCTGAATTTAGAGATCATGTCATGAACAGATTTGATACATTATACACTAAAGACCAAAGAAAAGAAGAGTTGTGGGATGACAACAAGAACATCATATAGGAAAAAAGCAAAAGGAAGAAAAGAAAGAAGGAAAAGGCCAAAATGGATGTCAGAAGAGACTCTGAAACTTGCTCTTCAGTGTAGAGATACCAAAGCAATTGGAAGAAATGAGAAGGCAAAAGAGCTAAACAGAAAATTACAAAAGACAGCTTGAGAAGACAATTGAATTATTATAATATGTGCATAGACCTGCAGTTATAAAACCAAAAGGGAAGAACATACTCAGCATTCCTCAAGCTGAGGAAACTGAAGAAAAAATGCAAGTCTTGACTTGCAATATTGAAGTATTCTACAGGCAAAATATTGAATGATGCAGGAAGCATCAAAAGAAGATGGGAAGAATACACAGAGTCACTATACCAAAAAGAAATGGTTGATGTTCAACCATTTGAGGAGGTTGCATATGTTCAAGAGCCAATGATACCAAAGGATGAAGTCCAGTGTGTATGGAAGGCATTGGCAAAGAACAAGGCTCTGGGAATTGATGGAAAAAAACCTGAAATCTTTCAAGAAACTGAGGGAGTACTGGAGGCACTCACTCATCTATGCCAAGAAATTTGGAAGACAACTACATGGCTGATTGGACAAAATCTGTATTTGTGCCCATTCCAAAGAGTAGTCACTCAACGTAATGCAAAAATCATCATACAATATCATTAATATCCCATGCAAACAAAAATTTGCTAAAGATAATTCAAATACAGCTGCAACCATACATTGACAGAGAACTTCCAGAGGTTCAAGCTGGATTCAGAAGAGCACATGGAATGAGGGATATCATTGCTGACATCCAATGGATCTTGGCTGAAAGCAGAGAATACCAGAAAGATGTTTATCTGTGCTTTATTGACTATGCAAAGGCTTTTGATTGTGTGGATCATGACAAACTATAGACAGCATTGCAGAGAATGAATATTGTGGAACATTTCATGGTGTTCATGAAGAACGTGTACATAAACCAAGAGGCAGTAGTTTCAACAGACCAAGGGAACACTGAATGCTTTAAAATTAGGAAAGGTGTGTATCAGGGTTGTATTGTTTCACCATACTTATTCAATCTGTATGCTGAGCAAATAATCGGAGAAGCTGGGTTGTATGAAGAAAAATGTGGCATCAGGATTGGTGAAAGACTCATTAACAATCTGTGATATGCAGATGATAAAATCTTGCTTGCTGAAAGAGAAGAGAACTTAAAATTCTTACTGATGAAGACTGAAGACCACAGCCTTCAATATGGCTTGCACCTCAATGTAAAGAAAATAAAAATCCTTACCACTGGACTAGCAATTAACTTCATGATAAATGGAGAAAAGATTGACGTCAAAGACTTTATTTTGCTCAGATCAACGATCAACACTCATGGAAGCAGCAGTCAAGAAATTGAACAATGAATTGAATTAGGCAAATGTGCTGCAAAAGACACCTTTAAAGTGTTGAAGAGTAAAGATGTCAGTTAAAGGACTAAGGTGCAGCTGACCCAAGCCATGGTATTTTCAATAACCTCAAGTGCATGGCAAAGCGAATTAAAAAGTCTGTAGAACAATTGATGCATTTTATCTATGGTATTGGAGGAGAATATTAAAAGTACCAGGACTGCTGAATAACAAACCAATGTGTGTTGGAAGAAGTACAGCTAGAATGTTGCCTAGAAGCCAGGATGGCCAGACTTTGTCTCTCATACTTCAGACATATTGTCAGGAAGTACCAGTCCTGGGGAGAGGATATCATGTTTGCTAAACCAGAGGGTTAGAGAAAAAGAGGAAGACCCCCAGTGAGATGGATTGGAACAGTGATGCGGCAATGGGCTCAAATGTAGCAATAATTGTGACATTGGCGCAGGACTGGGCAGTGTTTCCTTCAGTTGTACATCAGGTCACTATGAGTCAGTACCGACTTGATGGCACCTAACAACAACAATTACAGATAGGTATATGTTGCTGTTAAGTGCTGTCGAATCAGTTCTGACTCACAGTGAACCTGTATAGAGTTTCCGAGGAGTACGTGGTTTGAAATGCTGACCTTGTGGTTCGCAGTCCAGTTCTGATCCCAGAACACCACACTAGGATATAGAGGGAACAACATACTAGTAAGGTATGCTCACCATGGGATGGTCAACTATTCAAGAACAAAAGGGCAACATTTACCTAAGGACAAAGTTGAGAAGGGCTGGGAAGGAAGATGGTATGGAAATAGGAAATACAGGGAAGAAATGGGGTAACTGTGTATACATGGAGGCGATTACAATCATTGAGATGAAACAAAGTGTATGACTTATTGAATATAAAACTGATGATCTCTGTAAGCCATCACTCGATTCACAATAAAAAGTTTCAAACAAACAAAGAAAAAACAATTTGCCATTTTATTCGACATGTGCTTACGTAATACACACTAATTTTAAATATGCCATTTTTTTGTCACCAAGTTTAAATTTAAAATAATAATTTAGGTGGGCCTGGTGAGGTATCATTCATATGAATTTGCAAAGAATAAAAACAGATATCTCACACAAGAAGTAAGATGGTCAAATATAGGGGGGAGAGAGGTTCAGCTCAATACCAGTCAAAAAAGTAGAAACTAAAATCAAAGAATTATTTTACTTCTATTAAACTAGCAAAATATTTAAAATGCAACTCCTTATATTGTTAAAGATATGATTCAAAATAGATCTGTCCAAAATTTAAGGGCTCTAATACATATATTATGTTGTTATTGTTATGTGGCATGGAGTCTGTTCCGACTCATAGCGACCTTGTACAGGATTTCTGAGGCTGTAAATCTTTACGGGAGCAGAAAGCCTCATCTTTCTCCGGCAGAACAGCTGGTAGTTTCGAACTGTTGCCCTTGCGGTTCATAGCCTGATTCATAACCACTACGCTACCAGAGCTCCTTATATATTATGTATTGGTAGCAATATAAGATCCTTTTAGTAAAGAACATGGCGTTATGCACCAAAAACCATAAAGATGTTCAAGCTCTTTGACCCAATCTTCCTACTTGATTTCTGAAGGCAGTAAAAAAAATAAAAACCTGTATGTACACCTATGTGCATAATGGCACTTTGTGAAACAGTATACTGTTGAAAACAATCTCACTGTTCAACAAAGGGGCATAAAGTATTATGATACATCATAATATAGTCATTAAAAGTATAATTATAAAACCATGTAGGAACATGCAAAAACATCTACTTAAATGTGAAATGAGATGCCATAACAAATTGCTATCTACACTATGACTATCGCTACAAAAATATTTATACAATGAAACAAAGACTGGAAGGAAACAGAGATCATAAAAATACGGACATTTTGGCTGAGGGACTATGGGAGCAATTTTATTTCCTTTGCGCTTATAAATGTTGTTTATGCAATATAAATAGGTACAACTTTCAATATTGCTTTGCCTGCCTGTCCTCAAATTCTCACTGAATTAATGTCCCGTGCGTGACCTAGAGGTGGGAGGGAGGGGAAACTGTTCTCTCCTTTTGGTACAGTACCACTCTGCAATGTCAACAAAGTCCTCCTGCCTCAGCAGGAGGGCTTGATGGATCAAGCTTGGCGAGAAGCCCATGTGCTGCTGTAGAGAGTGACACCAGTTGATGCCAATGCCTCGTATCTCACTGAATTACAGAAAGATTGGGGGCACTCATCTGAGACCTACCTTGGAGATTGAGACCAATCCTAAGTGGCATTCTTGAGATGCTCAACCAAACTAACTGCCAATGAGGTGACTGTGACTCATGGTGACCCCATATGTCACAAAGTACAACTGCTCCACATAGTTTCCTTGGCTATAATCTTAATGGAAGCAGATTGCCAGGTCCTTCTTCCATGATACCAATGGTTGAGTTCCAAGCACCAAACTTTAGTACAGGCAAGAACAAGCCATTTATGCCACCATTTATGGTGGTGGTGGTGGTTAAGGGCCATTGAGTCAATGCCAAGTCATAGCGACCCTATATAGGCTTCCCCAGGCTTTCAATCTTTTCAGAAACTGAAAGCCTCATCTTTCTCCCATGGAACAGTCAGTGGGCTCAAACTGCTGACCTTGTGGTTCTCAGTCCAGTCTATCCTATGGTGCCACCATACTTCCCACTAGTCATGGTACAGCCTTCTCAACCCTGGGCAGCACCCACAGCTTAAATGATTTCACATAAACTCTGAAGGCAAGTGGGGGTGGTGAGGTAAGGGATAATTTAAGCATGTGTTAAAATCTCCAGGGGCAACAATTTTTCACACATAGCTCCAGTGATAGTTTTTAAGAAACATACATTCAGTCAGAACCAGCCCTGCTAGGAAGAGAAGCAAATGGGCTAAAATTTCCTTTCAAGACCACCTCAATTGGAGTTTACCACTCCACATAGCAGATATGTGCTATGCTTCTCTCTAGTCTTCACCATGGAGTCTGTTCCTTTAATAACAGGGAGGTACGCACATGGCAGTGGATCGTTTGTTATTAAATTGCAATTTCAGGGGGGCTGCCAGGGGAAGACTCAATTCATTCATAGTTCATTTATTTTCATTCTGACTGCCTGGAGCCAGTAGTTCCAATTAAAAAGCAGAGAGAGAGGGAGGGGAAGGCAGGTTAGAAGGTTGGGGGGATTAGATCATGCGGCTGCAGTACTGGGACAACACCAATGAAAGGAGGCATCATTCTGGAACAGGGTCGGTGAATTGCTGCTGGTTTATGCGGCCTAGTGAAAGGCTGGCAGGTGGTCTCCAGACAGAGATCAAGCGAAGCACTTGAAGAGAGATAATCAAGAAAATCTTTGGACAAGCAGGGTGGGGGTGGGGAAGGGACAGGGATGGGACAATTATTGGGAATTAATTCATGAGAAAGGATTTTTAATTTTCCCCTTTGACATTTTATAAAGCCTCTCACTAGAGGAAGTAAAGATGGGAACACATATTATAAATCAGTTCTTTCTATGGGACTTCAGCTACTGGAACTCTGGAGGCAAAAACTAGCAGGGTTAATAAGCACAAGGCTTTAGCAGAGGGACTGTCTGGGTTAAATCTGACTCTATCACATTCTGGGACCCTTCAGGTACCTATTTCATCTGTACAGTGGGGTTGATTCTTCACAGACACGGGGTGGGCCCGACACTTAGGAAATAATAAAAGCATGGTGAAAGGTTTGGAATTGTGGAGCTGAACTCTTATGAGTTCAATTTTAGCTCCACCAGCTGTGTGAACCGCCTGTGTGACCTCGGGTAAATTACCTAGTCTCTCTGTGCCTCATTTTTATGGGTAAATGGATACCAACAATTCTTACCTCCTTGGGCATGCTTAATGTTTATGAAGCACTTACAACAATACCTGCCACAAATTTAATGCAAAGTATGTTAAACAAATAGGCATTACAGTTACTGTTCGCACTACATGAGTATTCACAACTAGTATAGGATAGCAGAGGGAAAGCTCAGCAGGAAGATTAGGGTCTATTTCAGACACAAACCTGGAAGAGACTTTTCTTTAAAAACTCCAGCTTTGATCATGATGGTTGTGAAGATGCAACCAGCTTTTGATTTAACTTAGAAGCCAGCCCTTCACCATGCCCCCACACTAATGTGGGCTCAGTGGGGTCTTCTGGTTGGTTGCAGCTGGCAGGGGTTTCCTGAGCATCCTCATTACCACGCTAAGTATGCTAGCCAACAGCCCCATTGAGTGCAAGAGGGGAAAGGGTCAGAGGTTGCTGGCCCCAAATGGCTGCTACAGAAGGCAGCCTCAGCCCCTTCAGGCAGACAAAGGGAGCCCCGCACCCACAGGGCCGTGCATCTCAATGGCACACTGATCATTGTTGCCAGGGGTTGGGTTGTCCTACAGTTGGACAAGGGTGCCCTGCACACGTCGGCCCATGCTCAGGCAGCACAGCTTTTGTGAATGCATTCTTTGGAGGACACCTGCTTTGCTGGACTGCAGAGCAGATGGCCAGATCCTCTCCGATCTGGGCTTCCAGCCCTGAGGCTGGGCCAGCATCTGCAGCCTGAGGGCCTGGTGTGATCCCTGCCCACAATAGTTCAGTGCCACCCCCCTCCTCCACCTGCCATCTGCTCCAGTGCAGACCTTTGTGGCCCCAGAATGTATAGCTAATTAAAATGATTATGGGGGCACACATTGGGGTATTGTTTCCCAGCAGAGGTTGCTGAGCTGATATCTGCAGCTACAGTGTATAAAGCAACATTCTTCTGCCCCCCCCCACAGCCCCCCAAAGGGTAAAGCTTTGCAAACTGGAAGAGAAGAGGAAGGAAATTTAACAGAATAACAAAGTAACTACCAAACAAATGGAGTCATAATGTACATATTAAAAGAGCAGTCCAATCCCTGTGTGTGTGTGTGTGTGTGTGTGTGTGTGGTGTCCTCTTGAGTGGGGCAGACTGACAGGCAGCTATGACCACCACCTTGCTGTTGTTAAATGCCAGTAAGTCAGTTCTGACTCATAGTGACCCTGTATAGGGTTTCTAAGAAGCAACTGGTGAGTTTGAACTACCAATCTCGCTGATAGCAATCCAGTGCTTACCCTACAGCGCCACACGCTAAGAAAACAGAAATCCATTTAAGGGCAATACTTATGATCAAAACTTTGTTACTCACGGCATCTACAACAATTAGAAACAGACCAACAGAGGGAACCCACAGTCACCAAAAGAAAAGAAATAATAAAGATCAGAGCAGAAATAAATGAAATAGAAAACAGAAAAACTATAGAAACAATCAACAAGACAAGAAGGTGGTTCTTTGAAAGAATTAATAAAATCGACATACCATTGGCAAACCTAACAAAAGTAAAAAGAGAGAAGACACAAATAATACGCATTAGAAATCACATGGGTGATGTCACAACGGAACCAAAGGAAATCAAAAGGATAATAACAGAATACTA
>NW_006408712.1:1969913-1991306 GCF_000296735.1 Chrysochloris asiatica
TAATTTTTCAGTCGAGGAGCAGAGGTCCCTAGGACCATCAAGGGAGAAGAGCAGAGAGCGGGACCCTACTCAGAGAAGCAGTGATGCCTGAAATGGAGGCAGAGATGATGACATGGAGCAATGGAGCAGCTGGAGACTTTAGATCCAGAGAGGGAGAGGGACTGTGTGCCGAAGACCTTGGGGGTACGGGGGAAGGATTGCATGGAGGGGATTGTAGCCATGGCAATGAGATGATATATGACAGAATGAATGTAAAACTAATGTTCTCCCATGTAAACTATCACATAATTCACAATAAAACATTTAAAAAAAAACAAAACAAAAAAACTTTGTTACTGTTCCTAAGTGCACGTGAGTCATTTTCAACTCAAAGAGACCCCTGCAACAGCAGTCGTGCCCATTGGATTTTCTTGGCTGTAATCTTTGTGAAAGCAGATAACCCAGTCTTTCTTCCCGAGCTTGTAGGTGAGTTAGAACTGCCAACTTTTAGCTTAGCAATGGATTGCTTAACTGTTTGCACCACCAGGAATCCTTGATCAAAACTTTGTTGTTATTAAGTGACATCAAGTTGATTCCAACTCACAGTGACCCTGTATAGGGTTTCTAAGGAGCGGCTGGTGGGTTTGAACTACTAACCTTGTGGATAGCAGTCCAGTGCTTATCCAGGAAGTCACTCCAAGAATCCTGATGAAAACTTCAGGGCTTATTAAACAATGTCTCCATGGTGTGTCACACGAATAGTGCTAACCCAAAAGCCCACTGCTACAAAGTCTATTCTGACACACAGTGAACCTGTATAAGGTTTTTGATGTTGCATATCTTAATGGAAGCAGACAGTCTCATCTTTCTCCTGTGATGCAGCTGGTGGGTTTGAACTGCTTATCTTGCTGTTAACAACCCAGTGCTTATCTAACAGTGCCACCAGAGCTCCTACTAATAGTGTTGTTATTGGTGATGGTTGTGTGCCATTGAGTTGGTTCCAACTCATAGTGACCCTGTTTAGGGTTTCTGAGGCTGTAAATCTTTACATGAGCAGCAAGCCTCATCTAGCAGCCCAGTTCATAATCCACTTCGCTACCAGGGCTCCTAATAATAGTTTTAAGTACTTACAAATCCTTCACTGGCGCTGGGTACTGGAAGCTATGTACGCTCAGCAGGGCTGGCTGTGTTTCTGCTGTGAGATACTTTCTAGGACTACAGTTTACTTCCTGCTCTCCTGTCTTTGAAGGCAATCTAGGCAGTGGAAGGCCTGACTGGGCAGCTCTTGAGCTCTCTATTCTGAGTCCAGGGACAAGATGCTCAGCTGCAAAATGGTCATGATTAGAATGCAAATCAGTCCCTTTATCTTTATAAGCAATTGAAAGCTACAAGGCAGTACTGGGGATAAATAGCAATAACATCAATGCATTCTAAATGTGCACACATTTAGATGCGTTCTGCTATACTGATAAAAAGTCTTAAGTACTGACAAGAGGAACTATCTCTTTTCCTACCAATGACTGGGTATTGGTTTTGTTTCACTGGCTTTAAAGTCCTTAAAGGAAATGTATGTACGTGTGGTAAGTATACATGTAACAAAGAATTTACCATTTCACATTTTTAACATGTACAATTCAATAACATTAATTACATTCATCATGCTGTACAACCATCACTACTATTTCCAAAATTTTCCTGTCATCTGGAAAATGATTTTTTTTTAATGCATCTGTACTTAACAGGTATCTGTTGATTCACTTATGAATTATTGCCTTTCTAGTGTGTGGTGCTGTAGGATATGCGCTGGACTGCTAACTGTTCACACCCACCAGCTGCTCCTCAGAAACTCTATGCAGGGTTGTTGAGTTGGAACTGACTCAATGGCACTTAACAACAACAAGTTGGAATATATTTATTGGTATAATTGAAAAATGTTCCTATAATCATTAAAATAAGTTGCTAATTTTTATTTGTTTTATGTTTGATTTACTGCCTGACAATACCGACATTGTGATGGTAAGGGCGAGAGCGGGACTCCAAGGGAATCTCCCTCTGCATCAAATCTCCCTGAAGATGTCCAGGACACCAAGGCCTGAATGTCTGAAAGTGTCTGTCAGGACAAGAGGCTATTTTATATCACTTTCAAGTGAATTACTAATGTGTTTTTATGGAGTGTTTCATCTCTGGATAATCTAATTGTTGTTAAGTGCTGTAGAGTCAGTTTCGACTCAGAGTGACCCTGTATATTGTTTCCAAGGAGTGGCTGGTGAGTTTGAACCACTGACCTTGTAGTATAAACCAACTTTGCAGTCCAGTGCTTATCCTACATTGCCACACCAGGACTCTAGATAATTTAATAAAATTTAGGAAATATAAAGGGAAACTCTAGAATTCCATTAGAAAAATCTGTCCTGATGATATCACATCTTTTGATGAAAAGAAATGAGAAATGCCATCAGCACAGAAATTACTTTCTTTTTCAAACTCAAGGACTGTAACAGGGGACTAGTGGGATGATAGATCCTTTTCAACCAAAGAAGATTTTAGCAGAACTACTCCCAGTTACTGATGAAGTTTGCTCTGGAATTAAATACCGACTCTATTCAATGTAAATGAATAATTCATAAAGTTACACATCTATGAAAATGAACATAACGGGTAGAAAAGCCAGTTTCACACATCTTGAGGAATTGTGAATTTATGTAGTGCAGTAAAAGTAGTTTTTCATGTTTTAGCCTTTAAGCCATCAGTACCATGCACCTACCCCACAGTCCCAACACAAGACTAGATTTGCTTGTCCATGTTTGGGCAGCAAATAGGCTTGAACTCTTCTCTCAGGTTCTCACTTGAACTACAATGTGAAAGCCTGAGGTTTTGCCTTACATTACTATTGTCTACTGTGGAGGAAACAATTGTCTAAAGCCCCTTGCTCTTGATACAAATCTTATTAAACCTGCTTTATTCCCTGTGGAGGAAAACAGTTAACAAGGTGTCCCCTGTTTTCAACCAGGGCAAAAAGCAAAGTGGCCTGGCCACAATTGTATTAATTGTCCAACCTTTTCCCCTAGGTCTGAGTAATAGAGGGCAGAATTGAGAATGTGTTAGTTTTTTTCCTTCCACCTACACTCAAAAAATTTTATGCTCAGAATCCCAAGCATAAAATTCAAGGTCAGTTTAGTAGTCGATGTATATAAAAACCATCTTCATTATAAGAAAAAAATCAATTACTCTTTGAGCCTAAAAACTCACTTTTGTTTATTAACTAAGCAAAGCAATAACAATGACAACCAAAACCTTCTTATTAATCATACCTCGGGTAGATTCAAGAATGTGCCTTTAGTTAGTCTGGATTAACTCAGAATAGACCATCCAAATGAATTGCCTTAAGTGAACATTATCCCATGAACAAAGAAAAATCACTACTTTTCTTTTAATACCCACCTACTTGAGAGGTCAGATTCCCAAGGGATCCATTTGTTGGATTGTTGTTGTTGTTGTTATGTGCAGTGGAGTTGGTTCTGACTCACAGTGACCCTGTACAGGGTCTCCGAGGCTATAAATCTTTACGGGAGCAGAAAGCTTTTCTCCTGCAGAACAGCTGGTAGTTTTTGAACTGCTGACTGTGAGGTTAGCAACCCGATTCATAACCACTACGCTACCAGAGCTCCTTAAACACACTAAATTAGAAGGAGAATGCACTTTTCAACCGGATGGTAGAACCCACCTGTCAGTTGTGAATTAGCACATTCTGCTTTAAGGTTCCAAATGAAATTCTGAAATATACATTTTAGTACTGAACATTAGCAAGATTACAGTGGCTTTCCCTACAGAATGGCTTTATTGTCTTGTAAACGAAAGTTGGTAGGGGAGACATGCTTAAAATAGCTCCGCTCGATATTTTCTTTTTCAGCACTAAAAGAATTAAACTGCCACATAAAAGCACTGGTGGTAAGGGTGAGATGTAGATTATTAACATGTTTACAATTTGTGTGGGGGCTTTAACATATATAAACTGAAACAAAAGGGGACAATGATAAAAATGGAAAAAAGTAGAGTAGCTGATAACAAGGTTGATTCTCATTCATTCTATTCCAGGGGATGAGACCAACCAAGAGAGTGGAGTATTTGCTACCCATAGTGGGCTCTCATCCATGGTGGCACAGCACAATGGTGTGCGCTGTACAGTCATGAGACAGGCTCCAAGTTGCTTGCAACTAATGAAGCCTCAAGCTTCAAGTTGGATTTACATGAAAAATACATTCTGGTTGCTCCAGAGTGATCTCTATAATGGCATCCCTCTCAATCTCCTACATCTCAGTGTTCTCTTGATGGGAAAGGGTTATAGGTAGACAGGAGAACATAATGGCTGAAAAGTGCATCTCATTTTGGCTATGCTTATGGGAAGGGGTCTCCCACAAGGACATGCAAACTAACCCAGGAGCCTAGGGATGAATTCTTGTCAACCTGTAGTAACCTCTTTTGCTATGGGGGAGGAGTTATTAGTTTATATATTCAGGAGATCCTAGCAGGAATGGAGTCACCTGGGGACAGCTTAAATAGGTGCTTGTGACAGCATTCCAACCTACTGTTTACCTTAAGTCCTCAAATAAATGATTACTTGATTTATCCTATCATCAGTCCCCAGTTGGTATAGTAACAGCCAGGCTTCCTCTCCATTTAACTTTTAACAACAGGTTTCAAATCATTTTATTGTCTAAAATCACTTTAAGAAAAATCAGCCAAGTTTCTTAGTAGGAGAAACCACAGTCCCAAGGAAAGATAGGGCTTCTACCCTTCCCTAATCCAGAATTGAGAGGAGTCAAAGGATGGCCTGCCTCCACCTCCACATCTGACTATTTCTTAGGAAATATTCACATCACAGGAGACCTAGCCACACTGCCTCTTAATCATGGCTGGTGGCACTGAGGTGAACTGTGAGCCACCAATAACAAAGAGGCAGGAGACAAAAGGACCTTAGCAGCTAAAGTGAAGAGGGGTAAAAAGAAACCAACAGCACAATACAGAAATCCTGATCGACTCGAAACCCTTAAAAAGAACTGACAGATTCTGAACTCCTTATCTGTCAAAAATAAATAAACTGCAGCCAGTTGGGGGGCCACAGGGCATCCTCTACTCCAGAATAGTGATGATTATGTGGCACCCCATAAAATCTAGATGCTTCTAGAAGGGACAGGAATTTCTAGAGCGAACCCTTGCTGCCCAGCACATGAACTGATGTTTGCCAACTAAGTTCCCTAAGTTGCTGAAGCTACTATGGAAACTGGCAAGGAAACGAGGAATGCTATCTTGACACTATAGTGTACATAGTGATAAAACTATAGCACTAGTCTATCTGGAGGCCTGGCTCCCAGGCTTTAGAGATAAGGCTGCAGAGCTTTGGTGGCCTGTGCAGAGTGTACTGCTGGTACTAATTCCCGAAAATGTCACAGGCACCCCAAAGCCAAAGCAGAGAGGTCATCAAATCCCAGTATAAGAATTGCAACTTTGTGAAAATTGTCATATTCAGTTGGTTAAGTGAAGAGGAGAGAGAAATTATGTTTATTTTTTTCCTTATTATATAGTGTATTACAGAGCAAACTTTGTAGGTATAGGGGGTGATCCTAGAGTCCTGCTGTGTTGCTGTAGCATCAGTACTAGATTGTGAACCACACAGTCTGCAGTTCAAACCCACTAGTTGCTCATTTGAAATCCCATACCAACTTGACAGCACTTAAAAACAACAGCAATCCCTGAATTGATTCTGACTCATAACAAATTCCTATGACTGTAGAACTGCCCCACAGGGTTGGGCTGCTAACCTCAAGTACAGCAGTTTGAATCTACCAGCCACTCTATGGAAGAAAGATGAAGCTTTCTGCTCCCACAAACACTGACAGCCTCAGAAACCCTATACAGGGTCACCATAACTCAGAACTAACCCAGTGGTACACCACCACCACCAGACTGTATGCATCAGTGAAGAGTGACCTATCACTGCCCCAAAGTGGGATTTGCCTTCTTACTGCCAATAGGAATATCAAAAAGGACACATATGAAGCTACTAATCTTATAAAGAGATGAACCAATTTTAAAAAGTAATAAAACAACAACTGATAGGCTCAAGTGATAGGCTAAAAAAAACCCATTATTTTTAGGTAAGACGGCAGTTGGATGAGTCTTGGCAATATAAATAGGGTAATGGGAGTCATCTTGTGCTTTTGAAGACTTTCTGCTGTGGGGTATAGCAGACTATCAAAGTCAAATCAGTAGGAGTCACTGGGGAAACAGAAATGAAGACGGATGACCCTTTGCAGGCCTCTATCTCTGCTCTTTGATGTTGAGTAAACACTAAATCTTCTGTACATACCGCATCAAGAGGTCATATCTAAAGATTTCTGGAGGATGTACCGGAAGCCGTAGTCCATTAGGGGTGAAATGGTTATCTCAAAAGTGTCCTTTTAATAAGACACAGGCAGCAAGACTTTGTCCACACTCAGGTCTCAAATATTACCGGTATTTATACATGAAACCAAAGTCTCACTTCTGAATAGTAAACCTTTACCCAGAGTCAGTATGTTGCCATGAATAAAGTCAGTTCTGAAGAAGAAATTTCTGGGAATTCTTAGGTGTTGATTAGAAACAGAGTATCTAAAAAATAAGTAATAATTTTATTTCATATCATCAAATACTGTGTCCAGCATTGAAAATGGTGTGGGAAATGAGAGATCCAAGTGTTTTCCAGATAACAAAAGCTTGTCCCTATTGTTAGTGCTGACAAGTCGGTTCGATTTCTGACTGCTACAGACCCTGTACAGGCTTTCCTAGGAGTGACTAGTAGGTTTGAACTGCCAACCTTGCTGTTAGCAGGTAAGCAGTCCAGTGCTTACTCTACAGTTCGACACTACCCCTTAAAGTAGTGAAATCTTTTAACTAATTTTCTTATTGAAGTATCTCAAATGTAGTGCACATCCCCCAGGGTTATAAAACAGACTTTGTGTTAAAAAATGATACTTGGCCCTAGAGCAAGACAAATATTATAATCATGGCACTCACTGAAGTATGAAAATTACTTGCCTCCCTAAAATTTTAAATGTAAAATTTTCTTGTGTGTGAGCTTATGTGCTTTTTGGGGGGTGGAGGGGGATGGGGGGGATGTGTTTAGCTAAATTCTCAACCCACTGCCTTTGAGTCAATTCTGACTCATAGTGAGCCTGTATAAGGCTTTCAAGGCTGTACATCTTTATGGGAGCATAAAACCTCATCTTTCTCCCTCCAAGTGGTTAGCGGGTTTAAACTGCTGAATTAGTGGTGAGTGGTCCAGCGCTTATCTTAACAGTGCCACTGTTGTTGTTGTTGTTGTTAAGTGCCATCGAGTCGGGTCCGACCCATAGCGACCCTGTACAGGGTTTCCGAGGGTGTAAATCTTTACGGGAGTAGAAAGCCTCATCTTTCTCCTGCAGAGCGGCTGGTAGTTTCGAACCACTGACCTTAAGGTTTGCAGCCCGGTGCCACTAAGACTTCTTAAATTCTCAAAGGGGCCCAAAAAAGGCAAGGGACCACTGAAATGGACTGCCTTCACAGTGGGGAAGTAGCCTCTTCCCTAGACAAAGCCCAGGGTGTGTGATGTTCTAAGCATCCCTTTCGAGTATCCTGGGTGTTTCTGTTTCCTGCAGTCACTTCCCACCTACCCTGATACTGAAATGCTTTTGTGGGTTCATTCCATTTCTCTTGTCCTCCTACTGCGTTTCTTCCTCCTCGCTGTCATTTCTGACACTGCTCTTTTCCTGTCCTCTGGTATGAGGACAGGTATCACTTGCTTAAAAATCCGTGCAAACTTCTTCTGGTTGGCAGATCAGTCCTGTTCTCTTTTGATTTTCAGCATTCATTGCCAAGGTGATTTCTGCTCAACACTTACAATCTTTTCTAGTTACCTTTGGGTTTGGAGCTATTCTACAAAGTTGAGGATAAGAAATGCCTGATTTCTTAGTAACATTACTAAGAGTAAATTTCCCATAGTTTAATAAGGTGACATGAGAGTTTGACAGCTATCTCTTTCTCTTTTCTCTCTCTCTCCACACATACACACACATACTGATCAACCTATAGTCATACTGATCAACCTATAGTCTATAGACACCTATAAGAAAGTTGAGACGCTTTGTTTCTTTTCCAGTTTATGCAAGTATCTGAAATATCTGCAGCCCCAGCCTGAGCTGAGATTTGCAAGACACATTTAGAGCTTGCTCAGCATGTACTTTCCATCATGTTCTATAAATGGGATGCTGCTAAATGAGCCGTAATGAGAGACTAGAAGCAATGTTGCTGCCTCTTCTTTACTGGTAGATTATGACAGTGTGCAAAGTAAAAAGAAGGGAGACGAAGGAGGCAGGTGAGTCTCAGAATGCTGGACAATGTGATGTGCTTGAGGTGACAGAACCATAAAGAAGCACAGCACTTGCCCAGTACTGAGGAAGTACCACAGCTCAGTATCCTGAGGCATCAAACAAATGTTACAGTTGCTTTATCCCACCACAAAAGACAAGAGGTCCTAAAAATGCCCTAAAAACACTCCCATTTCTTAGTCATGGATACTGTTTTGTAGTAGGTAGGGTCGGGGTAAATAGCTGATTCACATTTTGCGGAACTAAAAGTGACAGTGCCATGGAAAACAGAGATAGAAACCAAAAGAGCCAGAAATAGCAGACCTCAGGTGTCACGAAAATACCTGAATTCAAAATGTATAAACATAAAGCATGCATGGAAATATCAGATCTCCAAAAACTGACACAAGTGAAAATATTAAAATAAAAAGATGAGCCATACATGTCCCATAAGTATAATAAGTAATAAGTCATAAGTAATAGTAGCAAGTGTTTGGTCCATCTCATTTCATAAACTGCTCAGTTGTCCTGTCTCTGTGGCAGTGTTATGGGTGTCCAAACTTGTGAGCACGATGAATGTGCCTGTCCAGTCCCTTACCTCATTGCAGTCGCTGGCTGTGACGTGTGAAGGCTGGGCTTCTTCGTTTAGTGGCTCAATCACTGTCACCTCTGCAAACTCCTCCACAGATTCTTGAAACTCAGGTAGGGACCGTCGTCCATAACGCTTCCCACCTCTAACATATTTGGGTTGAGCTTCTGGTGAGCAGTCTAGGCAAGGAGACAAGAGTCGAGGCCACATTACATGACAATCTCAGTTCTTAGTTGACACAGTCTCTTATACCTGGCTCAAAATAAACCGCCACCATTTGTCAGTTGTGGTGAAAGTGGGCGTATAGGAGCCATCAGGTCAGATGCAAAGCAGAGTTGCTAATTCTGAATGATTCCTAGCATCTGGAGTATGTATCTTTATATAAAGGAAGCTTTGCAAAAACAGCAGCAAGGGATTGGGTTTAAGTACAGATTTAAGAACTGGACAGAAGGGAGAGCTGTGTTTTTTCTTCTGTTTATTGGGCTGGGATTTTATGAAGAGAAGGGGTAAAGAGAGAAAGACAGAAGTATCAATAGCATACTTCTGGTGTGGCCCTGTGGATCAGCACTATGAGTGACAGATCAGCAGTTCAAACCTATCAGCTGCTCCTTGGAAACTGTATACAGGGTTGCTATGAATCAGAACCGACTCGATGGCACATAACAACAACAATAACAACTAACATGAAAGTCTTTGAAAATGATTAAAATACCAACCATTCCAGTGCTGTAAAGTTAGTGCCCATACAATCAGTCTGAAACACACCCTTCTCTTACCTGAATTAACTCCTTTGTTAACTACCCTCCTTTCTGATCTAACAAACAAGCAGGACGACAGAACAAAGAAACCAACCCAGTGGATTCCAAACAATTAATGACAGTAATCCCTTATATGAAGCCTGGCATCAAGATCTCATTATAAAATTAAAAGCTGGAGAATAAATAGCAAATGAGAAGAAACATTACGGGAAAAAAATGGCGTTTTGTTCTCTTCATGGGCTTCAGTGTTGCACAATAAAAAGGAATATGCAAACGAGAAGAGTCATCTCTTGACCTTAAAGAAAGGCATCATCAGCCTTTTAGCAAAAACGCCTCAAGGTCAATGTTTACCACCACCACCACCATCACCGCTGCCACAGCCACCACCACCAGCTACAAACTAACCTTTATCTACAGGGGGTAATTTTAAAGCAATAAAGTAAATACTTCACTCTATTCAAATGCCTTCTCAGAGATACTTTAGCAACTTGTAGAGTCTTAGGATAATAAAATATTCCATCAAAATACAAAAGACACAATGCCTTGAATTCAGTTGTCCATGCAGACATACTGCTTCTCTGAAGAACACAGTATGTGTTCTATCTGAGTACAACAATCTTAATGAGATATGTCTGAACTCAGATATGTAGATTTTTGGATGAGTTATGTACACTTTTCATCAAAACAGGGATAGTCGACCAGTCTAAAACTAAAGGAACCAAACCCTTCCTTTATTGTCACTGAAACCATCATACAGATGAGACAGTACTTTCCAGCTTCCCTGGGAGGACTGGTGACCCTGTTTGACTAACCACCCCTTCCCGAAAACACTCTTCCTCTGGGTACAAGCTCAGGCTTCACTACATTCACTAATGCAATCAAAAGAATTCTGAAAATGATCAGCAAAGCTCAGAGTGAAGTATTTATGCTAGCTATATAATTTCTAGCGATATTTATAGCCAGGTTTTAAAAAGTCCCAGCCAAGTTATTTTATTAGGTCTAGTGATTCTCTTACAGGAAGTGTTTAAGCATACAAAATTTATATTGAAAATCGCATGCATATTTAAAGGTACCTTTTATCAGAAGAGAGTGTGTCAGCTTGTGAGCATTCAGGAGCGGCCCAGACACCCGAGCTCCTTGTTGGCAGCTGACACCCACAGATGCTAGTCAGATAAAAGGCAATGTAGAATCATCCTTAATTTATGACATATTCTTAAATTTTTGTGGCAGACAACAAGATACACCATTAGTGACGAAGGGAGCTCAGAAAAGATTGAAAGCAGAAGTTAGAAACTCTAAAAATGGAACATGGATTTTCACAGTGTGAAAACAGAATCTGGCCTGGGGTGGCCATGGCAAAAGAACTTATAATGCAAGCTGCACTTTCTCAGAGGAGAAAATGTAGTGTGCGAAAAGCAGGGCTTAGAACTGGTCCTTCCCAGTTTAGCCATGGCCGACGCAGCAAAACTGGAACTGGCCTGAATTTTTAAAATTTGGGTAAATCATAAAAATAACCAGATCAGGAAAAATTGTGGGCTAAAGCCCTGGAATGGTAGATGAGGAAGAAGACTAGTGAGCCCTTTCAGGTTCCTGATGCAGGAGACTGGGTGACTGTCAGGACTCTGGAGAGTGACATTCAAAGTGGTGTGGTCGACTGCCATCTTTGAGCAGGGTACCACTGTTTCTAAGTCCATCAAGAGATTTGGTTGTTATGCAACATGCACACTAAAAATGAGATGGTTTTGTTTTCTAAAACACCATTTAAGTTTCTATCCAGGTGTGTCAGCCTGTAATTTTTCTGTTCTGGTACACTCACATTTTAGAAATTGGGGACCATTCCAGTTTTACTTCACTGGCCATGACTGAACCGGGAAGAATGAGTTTGAAGCCCAGGTGAAAAGTACCTCTCTTTAAAACTCCAATCTGATTTCATCTAAAACCCACCCAGGGAATGTAATGGTTATCTTGCTATTTGCTACTAAATATACCACAAAGTAAGGAGCTCTGGTAGCGTAGTGGTTATGAAAAGGGCTGCGAACTGCAAGATCAGCAGTTCGAAACTACCAGCTGTTCCACGGGAGAAAGATGAGGCTTTCTGCTCCTGTAAAGATTTACAGCCTTGGAAACCCTGTACAGGGTCGCTATGAGTTGAAACTGACCCCATAGCACATGACCACCACCCACCACCATACCACAAAGTATATGAAGCAGTGATGGATTTTAAACAGTGCATTTTCTCAACAATAGAAAGTAATATATTGTGAACCATAGGGGATTATATGGGGTGTTGGTTTATTTATTTGCTTATTTATTTTTGCACTGCCATAAACTTTTTTTTGTCTGTTTATAACCACCAATTTTGAGCACCTATCTTTCGCAGAATGGACATACATCACAAAGCCACATTAAACTGTATAATCTTGTTGGAATAAAGTCATTAATTAGGATACACAAAGGAAGTACAAGGCATTAAGCTTTCCTCATCATTACACTTCCAAAACCATCCAGGTGACCAAGGAATGAAGACCAATCACACCATTTATAATAGTGCTGCAGGATCAGCATGGGACTGCCAACCGCACGGTCAACAGTTCAAACCCACCAAGTGCTCCTCAGAAACCTTGTACAGGGTCACTATGAGTCGGAACTGACTCAATGGCACTTAACAACAACAACAACATTTATAAAAAGTCACCTCTTAGGCTTTCAGGTTGTCACATCCTTCTCCTACTTAGAGCATTTGCCCAAATAATAAGAGGGGAAGAAATACAGCAAAGATACAAAAGTCCAGATAGGACACTTGGGGTCAACAATCACTGTTTTTGTGAAGCATCTGAAAACTCGATGAGTCTCATTAAAAATCTTAGTCAGAGCTTCAGAAGTCAGTAGCAGCAGTCTACCAAAAGGGAGGCCACAGTGAGGATTCAAAGATGGTCTTGCACACCCAAATGAAAACTGCCTTACATCCCTTATCATGCCCACTGGAAAAGTGGCAAAAATGCAGACCTGGGCCAAACCTTATTTACTTTATGAGCACACCCAGATGTACCTTGCTTATTTCAGGGTTTCATTCTATCTATGCTAGGTAATATGAGGTTATTTAGTTTATTTCAAAATAAAATTGTTGACATCACATAGCTTCCTTTAATATATTCCAAGGTAACTTCTCCAATCATGTGCTCCAAGGAGGCAGAGGAAATGCCAGTGAAACAATTTAGGAGAACTGCCTCACCTCAGGTGTCTTAGTTCCTTGAAAGAAAGTGTGTTTATAATTCTACCTCTATTGTCAAGTTTCCAAGTCATTCTCCCTTCTTTCGTATTTTCCATTTCTCCTATTTGGCATCACTACAGAAGAATAAGGATGGGCTTTGAAGGAAAACAGAGGAGCCCAGACTGCCTAGAGGAGTCTCAGATACCGTCCCTAGAGAGCTTATTATAAAAATACCAATTAGAGCACAGTAGCTTTGAGGCACTTCTACCTGACCAAGCTTAGATGGCCTATGCTTTCTTCCACAAACCAAACACGTGGTTTGAATAGGAGAAAACAGAGAAACCTGGATTCGATCCCCTTAAGGTTGCTGGAGTAATACGGAAACAACTAACAGAGCCTGTTATAGAGCAAGTGGCCAAAAAAGAAAAAAAATTATAATTGGGATATTCAGAAGATGAAAAAAGCACACTGTTCCTTCCTTCCCTAGAAATTAAGCTAATTCTGAATTCTCAGAGACTTCACTGTTTACTCCACATCTCATCTGTCCCAAGATAATGGACCAGAATCAGAATGAATCACCAGACTTTAAACCAGAAGGTCTCATACCTATAAAGAAAACTGAAATACAATGCCAGGGAGAATGGTCACTTGGAAGGGAAAAGCTAGATGGGAAAATAACCAACACTTGAGTACCTACCCATTCTGCTCCCAGCTCTCTTCCCAAACACAGCTCCCCCAACTGCAGACTGAGCAGTACTTTGTACTCTAGCCACCTATGTGATACTGATCATTACCTCCAAGACTCACCTCTCCTAAACCTTCAGCATGGATGGCCAAAGGCTAAGTAAGCAGGAATCAGGAAGAAGCTGAAATAGCTACCCAGGAGCCTAAGTACTATCTTACAAAATCAAATGTTTTTTTTTTTCAGAAGTCACAAGCGTAGGACATGGAGTGAAGTGGCACCCATACCACATACACAGGATGGTAATGGAGATTCTCAAAGAGAACATCATTGAATACCTGCCATGGGCAGAGCATTATGTTGTACCTGTTAAGGATAAGTTGGATAGTTTGTCACTTTTTGATTCATACTTCTGGCTCCCCCAAATGACCTGAGGATACTTTCAAAAAAGAAGAAACTCCTGCTCTTATGGTGCTGATATTCTTATTTTGGAACTGCTTGTGAAGACCTTTGTTTCTGCTCCCCTTCCTGCCCCATTTAGCTAGCCTGGTAAACCATTCCCAGAGACACCACCACGCTTCAAAGAACTGCAGCACACAGGTGATGCTTGTCTGAGGCCCTTTCCTACATTTCTGCCAAGTTTACAGGATTTCTGAAGCCTTTTAAAAATAGATGAAACTGAAAAGGAAGCTTACTTGAGATCAGGCAGTCCATGCAGCCAGTGAGCATTCCCCCAACGCTGCTGTATATTTCCACCTCCTTGCCTACTCTGACACACCCGACTCAGGGAGGAATTCCAATGACAGTTTCTAAATAAGAGACATATGAAGAGAAGGAATTGAAGGGGAGGATATTACCAAGACCAAGAGGGAAAGACCTAGAGACTTAGAAAGACTAGATAAAAAACCAAAGAGAGGCAGAGGAAGATAAGAAGAAATGGAATCAGCCAAAGAGAGAAGGGCAGAGACGTATGGGCTTTGGAGGGAGGAGGAGAGTCTGAAGCCAAGAAAGACAGATGTTATTGTTAAGTGCCGCCAAGTCGATTCTGACTCATAGCGACCCTGTATAGGGTTTCTAAGGAGCAGCTGGCGGATTTGAATCGCCAACCTTGCGGTTTACAATCCAGTGCTGGTAATACAGCACAATACCAGGAGTCCTAGAGAGACAGATTAAGACAAAAGTGGGGAAGAGTGGAAGAGGAGACCAAAGAGGAAAGGAAGAACAGAGGTGAAGGTGTCTATGGAAAGATGCCAAGGGTGGGATGGAAGGTTGTTGTTAAGTGCTGTCAAATTAGTTCTAACTCATAGCAACCACTGTATAGGGTTTCCAAGGAGCAGCTGATGAGTATGAAATGCCAACATAGCAATTCAAATGACCTGGAGATCCAGTGCTTGGGGGATCGAAAAGGTGAAGGGAGAAGAGAAGACAAGAGAGAATGAACAGCATAAAAAAGTCATCAGAGGAGAGCCATCTGCCATTATCCGCCATTCTCTTCCTTCCCAGTGTGCTCCCTACCTCCACAGGAGTTCTTGGGCAAGCAGCCTCACCATCCCATGGTTCGATATACACACAGCCCTTTACACCACACCTGTTCCCAGAAACCACTAGCACTAAGGTCTACAATGACCTCTCTTCTAGAATCTCCCACAACAGCCAGATGTTCAATTTGGGCTTTCAAGTCCTCCCTTGATGTTAGCCAGTGGACAGAATTTCAATGCAGTCTCTGTATCTGTTCTCACCAGTCTCTGAATGATGCTTCTTGTGGAACATGGGCTTCTGGACACAAAGCTAGTGGGGTACCATCTGACCTCAGAAGGAGGCCTTGAGGAAAAGGTTAGCACCCTCACTCCAAGGCAGCCCAAGATGGAGTGGCAGCCTCCAGAGCTGACTGATCTAAAATAGCTGAAAACCTGTCCAAGCCTTTTCATGGGAGGATGAGCTTGCTGACCTCTGTTAGTAAGACCTGCATCTTGAACCGTTTTTGGGAAGGAGGTAGAGATTTCCATTTCACTTAACTGAATTCTCACCTTGATTCAAGGCTCAGCTCATAACTCTTCTTTCTAATAACCTCTTGGCTCTACTTTTATAGAATCCTTTCTCCGATGACTAGTTCAGACTCCTGGTGTGGTGCTGTAGGATGAGCACTGGACTGCAAACCACAAGGTCAGTAGTTTAAACCCACCTGCTGCTCCTCAGAAACCCTATACAGGGTCACAGTGAGTCAGTACCAACTTAACACTACTTAGTAACAACAAATGACCAGTGCAACAACTAGTGTACTGTCTGTAGCTCCCATTTTAATAATGATCATGTTAACATTTTTCTAAAAGCATTTTATGTGTCAGAAGGACCTACTGAGCTGGGTAGCATGGCTTCAAGGAAAGAGCTTGGGCTTGAGCATCTAACTGACTTGGATCCCAGCACACTGTTCTTACCAAGGTTAGGACTATTTAACCTCTGTAAGGCTCAGTTTCCTCATCTAGAGGGATGGAAAGCAATACAATCTCCCATAAGTGGCTGCCAGAATCACAGGCTCAAGTTCATCATTCTCTGTCTAGCATAAACTGTCCCAAGAATACAGGAAAGTGCAAAGCTACTCTGATCCTTCCTCCTAGAGTTTCTGTGTGGGCTAGTAGCAGCCCTGAAGCTGATGGTCAGGGAAAGTCACCCAGCCTGGGGGTTTTGTCTGACCAAGGCCAGGAGGCCAGGAGGCCAGGAGGCCAGGAGGCCAGGAGGTCAGGAGGTCAGGAGGAATCTCACAGTATTCAGTCTCTCTGCAAATGCCTAATGATGTTATCCAGTTCGCCATCTCAGAAACTGGAGCTGCTCGGATCTCATTCTTGTCCTAATTCTCTCTTCTGTGTTAGTTTCCTTTCACTTCAGCTCACTGAAGTGAAGGACACAGAGATTCTCTAAGCCATCTTGCAAAAATTATCATCTTCATGTTGCTTGCTTGGAAGCCTTCTTAGACACTCACTGGAGTTGCAATAAACTTAAAATAACTGCACAACTTCCAAGTAAATGGTTTCATTATCAAAATCCTCACCAACACTATTTATTTAGTTTTAAATACATTTTTTTCTTTTCTTTTTTGCATATCATTTACAAAAAGATTTCCTTTGTACCCTTAGTGAAACTGTCATAACAGTAAGTATTCTTCTATTTGTTGTTGTAATTGTTAAGTGCCATCAAGTCTGTTTGACACCTAGCAATCTGGTAGAGGGGTTCTGAGGAGTGACTGGTGGGTTTGAACCACTGACTTTGATATTAGCACTCCAGTGCTCATCCTACAGCACCATACCAGAACTTCTATGTTGTTGTTAAGTGCCACTGAGTCAGTTCTGACTTATACCGACTCTGTACAGGGTTTCCAAAGAGCAGCTGGTAGGTTTGAACTGCTAACCTTGCAATTAGTAGTTAACTACAGCAGCACACCAGCAGAGTTTAATAGTTGCTTACTCTTTGTTTGCACAGATACTTACTTAGTCAATATGTACTATCAAATATCAACGCTTGCAGGGAGCTCTGGTAGTGTGGTGGTTACAAATCGGGTTGCTAATCATGTCTTTAGCTGGAATCTAGTAGACATTTTACAAGAGAAAGATGAGGTTCTCTGTTCCTATAAAGATTTACTGCCTCGGAAACCCTATATAGGAACCGACTCAACGGCACACCACACCACTTATTCTTGCTATATATATTTTTTCACTATCATAAATGAATATCCTTAGCATACATTGGTGGCGCAATGGGGATCTGTAGGATAAGCACTGTACTGTGAGCCACAAGGTTGGTGGTTTGAACCCACCAGTCATTTCATAGGCAAAAGAGAACACTTTCTGCTCTTGCAAAGATTTACAGCCTTGGAAACTCTATACAGGGATGCAGTGAGTCAGAACTGACTCAACAACACTTGACAACAAAAACATCCTTATACACACATCATTGTACAGTTTAGTAATTATTTGTATAGCATACAAATAATTGAAATTGGCATTGGAAAAAGGGTTTTTTTTTTTTTTTTACAGTTCTTGATGCTTGTTGTCTCATTTGATTCTAGAAAGGTTCTATTATTATACCTGATGACCAGGAGGTCATGAGTTTTTCTAACTCCCCAAGACTTTATAAACACCTCTTCACAAAACGGACACCCTTTTGTTATTATTACTGGTGATGGTGGTGGAACTGATTTTGCTCTGCTTTTAACTTCTAGAGACTATCTATAGTCCTCACTGTTAGCATCTCACAAACACCAAGGGAATAGGAGACTAGGTTCTTACTTCTCTTACTCAACTGAGAGGGCAACAGAACAAGCCCCTTGTGCCATCTGTGTACTGCCATTGTCATGGAATCAGTCCCAATTCATGGGGACCCCATGTGTAACAAAGTAGAACTGTGCTTCATATAGTTTGTTTGTTTATTAAATTATTATAATTTTGTTGTACTTGTTGAGAATATACACAGCAAAACATATATCATTTCAACAATTTCCACATGTACATTTAGTGAAATTGTTTACGTCCTTCAAGTTGTACAATCATTCTCATCCTCCTTTTCTGAGTTGTTACTCTCCCACTGATATAAACTCATTACTCCTTAAGATTCCTATCTAATCTTTCAAGTTGCCATTGTCACTTTCATCCCCTATAGATCTATTCTTAAAAGAGTATAATGCTCAAGACAGGCATTTTTCATTAGTTAGGCTAACTTTGTGTTTGTTTTAGAAGACTTCAAGGGATATTTTTGGCTTAAGGTTTGAAGAACATCTCAGATGATGAGGATTTAAAAATGAATGTGTTTACTTGGAAGTTCATGGTTCGTCCAACCTCCATGGCCTCAGAAATCTGGAGTCCATGAAAACCTGAAATTGTGTTCTACATTTTTGCCCTTTTGATCATGATTCTTTTAAAAAATCTTTGTTCAAAATGTTCAGTTAGAGTCCCCTGGTACCATCTAGTCTTTAGGGTATCATGGCAAAGGAGGAAGTTCCTCAGGAGGCAATGAAGCCACACATTCCATTTCCTCTTCCTATTCCTGACTCTCCTGTATCCTCTGTTGCTCCAGGTGAATACAGAACTATTGTTGTTTCTTGGACGGTTACTTGCAAACTTTAACTCCAGGAAATACACAACTAACTGGCACAGAAGTATTCAGCACATTACTAGGACATTTAATTGGGATATCCCATGAAACCATGACCCTAAACCTCCAAACCAGGAAACCAAATCCCATGAGGTATTTGGTTGTATATAACTCTTTACTGTTTTGAATATATCATACAACTTTTGCTAATTCAACCTTTATAGGTATATAAGTTATTGGAAGCAATTACAATAATTGGCTGTGCTGTCTACCCTTAATTAACGTGATAGTTTAGTCACTGTTAAAGCTCCAAAGGGTTTTCAACAGCTGGGTTTTTTTTTGTTTTTTTTTTCAGAAGTAGACCAGAACACCAGGCCTTTCTTCTGTGGCCCCTGGGTAGACTGAAAATGTTACCCTATCAGTTTGTAGACAAATGTGTTAACTATTTGGACCATTTAGGAACCCCATCAGTGTATATTAATCCACTGCCGCTGAGGTGATTCCGACTCATAGTGACCCTCTTTACAGAAGCAGAAGGCCTCATCTTTCTTCCTTGGAATGGCTGGTAGTTTTGAACCTTGGTCCTTGTGGTTAGCAGTCCAAAGCTTAATCCACTGCACCACCTTCTGTATCTAATACTTCCTAAAACAGGGGCCTCATTCAGACTTCAACACCTGCCCTCTGAACTTAGTTTCAAACACAAATCTTCAATCACTACAAGTCAAGATCTAGTCCAAGCTCTCATCATAGGATCTGCTTCAATGTGCAACTGCTAAATGATAGTGAAAGGATAGCTTATCATTTATGGGCTTCCCTAGAAATAGAAAGGTATGTTACCTAAAATTACTACCACCACCATCCCCTCAAAAGAAAAAAAACCTTGCACTGAAACAATGCCTAATCCTCTATCGCTAATGATTTGGTTTTTCCAAACCTATGCTTTTCCTCACTGATAAACAAAGGACAGTGATTTCCTGTGACCCACACCAGGGAAAGAAAGGGCCTCCTGTATTATGCGAACATCTACAGTACAGAGAGCTAATGCAAGATGCATCAAACGAGGGCCAAACCTCTGGAGAGCAGACCCAGACAGCATTTTGATGCCATGTAGCTTTGAGTCTGTGCCAGCATTTCTACTATCAAAATCCCACCCTTCCAAGCCGTAACACATTGAAAGTACCACTAACAACTGAAGTGTTGTCTTTCTTTTATTCCAGGAAAAGCACTTAAAAATTAAATGGCACATACAAGGGAGGGATGGTACTTACAGGGCTAATCAGTATGGAATTAACAAGGACTTTTTCTACCCAAATTCATTTTTCTGTCCTTTTCTGAATTTCAGCATTTTGAGGGCATAGGGGTGGGGAGGAAGGGTCTTCTCATTTACTTTAAGTGGTAAAAAGCTAAGAGTCTTAGAATTATAAATATTAGTGTTAAAAAGGATACTGAAAATAATCAAATCCATACCTCCTAATCTTAAAAACAACAGCAACAGTTATAAAAGGCAGAGACCAAGACTAAGGAAATAATTCATTTAATTCCATTAGAGCCTTGTTCTTATATCATTTTTATTAGAGATATATGAAATATACTGAATATTTGTCCTTAGGAAGCAAAATTTTACAGTGTCAATTTATGGAGATAGAGTTTTACAGAAACACAAAGCAAGCTTTTCTGGTGGATTTGGATAATGTCACTGGATATTAACTGTCACTGAATAACGACAGTTCATTTGGTCATTTGTCATTTAGCTACTAGGAAACAATGTAATCAAGTGTTGGAACTGAGAGAAATGTTTAAAAACTTTCAGTGCTTGTACAACCACTTTTCTATAAAAGTAAAGATTTGTCATAGTGACCCTGCATAGGGTTTCCAAGGAGCAGCTGGTAGGATTGAACTGCCAACCTGTGGTTCAAACTGACCTTGCAGTCCAGCACATTATCCTGCAGCACCACATCAGGACTCCTGTGAAGACTTATACCCTCAGAAACCCTGTACAGGGCTGCTATGATTTGGAACTGACTGGATGGCATACAGCAGCAGTCAAATAGTGCTGAGGATGAGGGCACAAGTGTCCGTGTCCTAACTAACGATGGAAGGAAACCCACTCCTGCTCCATCTCACTGCCTCTGGCCATTTGCCAGAATCCTTTGGCCAGGCTGTACTGGTTGAGGACAGGGTTTGCCCCACCTCATTCATTTGATGGTCACATCCTTAAAAGAAAGCCTCTTTGAATTACATCCGATGGTGATACTTCTACCATTATCTGTGAGACTTCAATGAAGCTACTTCCCTCAGTTTCCTCATCAATAAAATGACAGGGGTCCTTTCCAGACCTATGGTCTTAGTTACACAGCACAGTAAATGTAATTGTTGTTGTTGTTAGGTACTATCAAGTCAGTACCGACTCACAGCGACCCTATGCACAAAGGAACGAAACACTTCTTGGTCCTGGGCCAACCTCACAATTGTTGCCACGCTTGAGCCCACTGATTCTGCCACTTTGCCAATCCATCTCACTAGGGGTCTTCCTCTTTTTCTCTGACCTTCCACCTTACCTAACATAATCTCCTTCTCCAGCGACTGGTCCCTCCTGACCAGTCTGAAGTATGAGAGATGAAGTTTGGCCATCCTGGCCTCCAAAGAGCACCCTGGCTGTACTTCCTCCAACACAAATCTATTGGTTCTTTTGGTAGCCCATGGCACTTTCA
>NW_006408712.1:1991666-1999431 GCF_000296735.1 Chrysochloris asiatica
TCAGTAAATATTTTAAGTCCTCTTCATTATCAGCAAGCAAGGTTGTATCATCTGCATATCGCAGGTGGTTAATGAGTCTTCCTTCTGATGCCACGTTTTTCTTCATATAACCCAGTTTGTTGGATTACTTGCTGAGCACACAGGTTGAATAAGCATGATGAAAGAATACAACCCTGTCACACACCTTTCTCAATTTTAAACCATTCAGTGTTCCCATGTTCTGTTTGAACAACTGCCTCTTGGTCCATGTACAGATCCATCACGAGCACAATTAGGTGTTCAGGAATACTCGTACTTTGCAATGTTGTCCATAGCTTGTCATGATCCACGCAATTGAAAGCCTTTGCGTAGTCGATAAAGCACAGGTAAACATCTTTCTGGTATTCTCTGCTTTCAGTCACAATCCATCTGACATCAGCAATGATATCCCTCGTTCCACAGTCTCTTCTGAATCTGGCTTGAACCTCTAGAAGTTCTCTGTCAATGTGTGCTTGCAGCCATTTCTGTATTACCTTTAGTAAAACTTCACTCGCATGGGATATCAAAGATATTAATGCTACTGAATTGTATACTTTAAAACAATTAAAATTTTTTTGTTATATACATTTTACCACAATAAAATGTATTTTTTTGTTTTGTAAAATGCTGTGGTTTATGGTTTAAGGATTAGTTGTTTTCACAAAGGGAAGGGAACCATGAACTCAGGTGACCTCTTCTTCGTAGACATATACAGTATTTGAGTCCTGCCCCTTTTGTCTTTTGCCAGCTAAACCAGACTGCCTGTAGGGGCAGGGTCACATTTTAGTGTAGGTGAGGGAGTACTTGAGTGGAAAGAATTGCATGATCCCAAGAACAACTGCAGGGGCCAGGGAGAGCTGGGTGAAAGACAGAAAAAGCCGAGGATGTGGGACGGAGGGTGACTCACTGCTGCATACTAGGTAAAGCCCTCTATCCTACAAGGAAAAGCATTAGGGAAGTCACATAAATGCTGGGTGAAAGCTAGCAGTACGTCTTTTGCTGCTTCATGACACCAATTTGGAAAGCACGGTAATAAAGACTTGCTGCAGGCTGCCCAAAGGATGGAGCACACGGCGAAGCTTTAAAAAATCCCTTCTGTGTGTTGATCTGGAAGACATGTCCAAATGGTGGTTGTTGCCTGCACAGCAGTGAGGCACACACAGAACTAGGGCACTACCATCTGGAGCTAGAGCTGTAAACTTTTACTTTCTGCTGTTAGCAACCTGAGCCAGCCATTGTCTACCATAGTCTATTGTTCAGCTCCCAACACTGCACAACCCTAGACAGCATCATTCACATTTGTAGTTATCGTAAATCAGCACATTTAGGATGATTACTTTTTCTGGCAAGTGACAGTAAAGGTGTTGGAGAAAGGGTAAGTATTGGGATCATGTGGATAAGTGGTAGAGTAGTTCATTTTCAAACACATGTGAAAAGCACATTATCAGCACACAGATTTGGTGAAATGTTAATCTATACAAAAGGGGTTTACAAACAGCTAATGTTTATTGTTCATTCCAGAAATATTTATGGAGCACCTGCTTTGTGTCAGGCACTGTGCTAGGTCATGATGAAATAGCAGTGACCAAAAGTGACAAAAACGCCTTTATGCCTCCATAGAGCTGGCACTCTCGGGAAGTGTAAGGAATCAGGTACTATGAGAATAGCGTTCCATGTAGTTTATGGTATTTATGGAGTCCTTGGTTGGTGCAAACAGCTAATGCATTTGGTTGCTGATTGAAAACATGGAGTTTAGGCTTCTGTTATCTGTGCTCATGTTCTCTAGAATGCCTCTGAACTCTACTGAGGGTCCTTCAGATCTTGCACTATTGCTATTCAGATGGGAGACAACCCCCAAAAAGTAAATATACCCCCCAAAATGTGAAAGCCCTTAAGAACAGAAATCTATGTCCAGCATGGTCACCTACAGAAACAGTCTAAAAAGTGTCCAGAATGCAGTAACCTCCCTCCAGGACTCACTGGGGACTTCCAGAGAACCCTGGAAAGCCTCAGAGTAGAGAATTTCCATTCTAGGAGTGGCTGCCATTATCAAAAAAGGATGACTTTACCTAGAATCCAAAACACTGCTAAATGAACAATCGATAGGTAATCCACAAACCTGGAGCATTTTGTAAGCTAGTATGAAGAATTAGATCACCAGTAAGGATAAGAAGTGAGTTTCCATCTGTGCCGCATCTAAATAGGTCACATTGAATGATGCCCTGTAACCACAAAATGTTAATGATTTCTTCTCAGTCTTAAAACTGGACTGTATTTTTTGGTGTTCTCATTTTATAAGCTGGACTTATTGAGGCATCATTTACAAACAATTGTTTTGCTCTTTTAGTTCACAATTCTATGGGTTGGAAAAACTCGTACAATCATATGATCACTACCACAAATAAGATAAAAAAACTATTTCACACTCCTAAAATTCCGTTTTGCTACCTTATATCTCTAGCCCCTAACAGCTACTGATCTGATAAAACTGAACTATACTACAATACAAATTTCCATATTATTCAGACTTCCCATCAAATATTTACCATTATTTCATTGATTCTAAAACAGTTTTCCTCCATTAGATTTGAGCACACAGAAATTAGATTTTAGTGTACAATCAAAGGCATTTTACCATTATAATTGGTCATTTATATACTTAAAGCTGAAATACACAAAATAGCAGTGTCTTATAATCAACAGTGCCTTAAAATCAATGAAGTGCAACATTAAGTCATTTATTTCATTACACTCATTGAATACTATTTGTTAAGCATTCTATTAGACCTTAGGCATACAAAAACGAACATTAGGTCCTCAAGGAATTATCACTTGAGACAAGGAGACAGATAAATAACTATAATATAATGTAACAATGTCTGAAACAGAGGGATATTCACTCACTAGAACTAAATAAAATGATCTCTACATTGTTCTGCTTTCAGCACGCCCTCAAAATTTGCATCTTTCCACGATGTCCCAGAATCGAATCTCACCTATGAAGGAAATAAGGATGAAGGCAGCAGCATTCAGCTTCATTCTGTTTGTTCTAAGAATGAGTTATTGCCACATCATCAGACATATCTCCTAGGAACAATCCAATTACTTATTCCATAATACACTACTATAGTAAGGAAGTCTCATTTTAGCGTTCAACAGCTGCAAGACTCTTATGATAATATCAAAAGAAAAGCACCTGGAAAAAACGATTCAATTTACGAAAGGCCAGATGCCCACATCTTTCACAGACAAGCTTCAAGGTTTCTAAATTCTTCCCTGGACAACTTTTAAAGGAGAACACAGAGAAGAAAAGTTAGTGCAGTTACCTGGTTCTTGAAAGTGCTCTTCATTTGACAGAGTTCGCGACAAGATAAGTATTAACGCTTCTTTAAATTGATCAAAATGCACCTGAAATAGAGATTTAAACAGAAATTTAAAATAGTTTCCTTAGCTTTAAGAATGCAAACCATCAATAAGTTACCAGAACCATGTGTTCACATTTTGACAGCCTTACAATGAACCATAACCTGCTGCTTCTTCTTTTTTTCCCCCTTCTCCTTTCTTTCTTAACAGCACAGAATGGAAAAATGGGTAGGTAATTTTGTGTTATAAATACTAATATAAGTATCTATTCAACCTCCTGTGAGGAAAAGTTATCTAGTAAAACCCTCTCTCTCTCTCTTTCTTTTTCTTTCAAAACCCTCTTCAAAAACTCATAAAAAATACATGTTTTGAACTCTTAGTTGCTGTAATTTTTTCTACATAAGACTAGAAGAGAAAGATGTTACACTAAATGCTATGGAAAAACTTTCCAAGTAAATAAACCATTAGAACTGCGAATGCTTTCATCTCTTAAGATATTCCAGAGGGAGTAAACTATCGGTGGAGGATGAATTGAATATAGTCTTGCCTGAGGCAGGTATATAACATTTATCTCCCAAGGCCCCTTCAGTCCTGATTCCATAAATAAGCAAAAATCAGTAGAAAACACAAAGGACAAGAGAGCCTTGTGAAGTATTTTCCTGAATTCTTAAAAATAAAATTACCTTGACTGAGTCTTATTTAAGTAAATGCTTGGTCAGAACTGGGATATTACTTATGTTTAAAGGGTAAAGCAGGTTTCTTAATGAACAATTACATTTTTTATAAACAAATTTACGTGTTCTCACTATGGGACAAGAGGCAGAGAGAATATTTTTCCACTTTAATTCTAATTGGATAATATGTTACCTATTTACATGGGCACTGATAAAGTATCTAAATACAAAGTTGGTAAATTTGCACAATCTGTGCTATTACGAGTCTCTCCTTGGAAGTCATTATAAGATGATGCCTAGAAGTTTAAATGTAAAACCCATTACTGTTTAATGGATTCCAACTCAGAGCATCCTATAATATTGGTGACAGATAAAAACCCCTTCAAAATTTAATTTAGAAAAGCAACAGACCTTCATCTAAACAATGGAAGGGAAAAAAATCATGTACGCAGTACTTCAAAAAGTTTGTAGAAAAATGGATTTAAAAGTAATGGAATTTCTCCAAACTTTCTGAAGACCCTTTGTAATATCTTATTCATGCAAATCAAAGCAAAAAGAGCAAACCATTAAGGTTTGTCATAAAATTGTAAACGCTTACAATGTGCTGTAAGGGTCTGTAATTTCTCTACTAAATTGGTATTCATTAATTAGTCTTGATTAACTGAAGTTACTTTGCAAAATTATATGTCTTTAAAAGTCTATAGTACAATTTATAGCAATAAATGCATACCTCCAAAAAGAAAAAAGAATCAGTATCAACATCTTAACCCAACATCTGCAACAATTGGAAAAAGAGCAGCAAAGCAAGCCTACAGTTACCAGAAGATAAAAAATAATGATTAGAGCAGAAATTAAAATAAATAAATAAATAAATAATCTACTGATCCAGAAGCAGAATTCTGTCAAGGAATGCAGCATATCTGCTGAAGGTCCAGGGTGGTGCAATCAACAAAAGGGTTAACACAGTGTTCAAATATAGGCAGTGCTAATTAGGTTTCACAGCTGACAATTTGCTGAGATGCCTGGGGGAGAGTCGTGACTGGCAGACCCTGCTATTGTTCTGGAGTCAGAAATGGGCTTCAAACACTGTGGCAACCCAGCTCCAGTTGACCTGGACAAGGCCACCTTCCTAACCCGTCAGTTCACAGATAGTACCTACCCAAATGCTGCTTCCTCTCAAATGCAGAGACTTAAACATTTACTAATTCCTACCAGAATCATTCTTTCTTCTCAGGAAAGTTAGTATAGGGACTAGGCATTTGAGCTTTAGACCAGGTAGGTCTACGTACTAATCCTGACTCTTTCCACTTACTTCCTGCTGGGATTTGGTGAAATGACTTAACTTTTCTGAGCTTTAGTTTGTTAATCTATACAAAAGGGGTTCACAAACAGCTAATGTTTATTGTTCATACCAGAAATATTTATGGAGCACCTGCTTTGTGTCAGGCACTGTGCTAGGTCATGATGATACAGCAGTGAACAAAAGTGACAAAAACGCCTTTATGCCTCCATAGAGCTGGCAATCTTGGGAAATGTAAGGAATCAGGCACTATGAGAATAGCATTCCATGTAGTTTATGGTATTTATGGAGTCCTGTTGTGGCTCTGTGGGTTAATGCACCAGACTGCAAAGCCGTTTGAACTACAAGGTTGGTTCAAGCTCACCAGCTGCTCCTCGGAAACCCTATACAGGGTCGCTATGGGTCGGAACCGACTCGACAGCACTGAACAACAACAACAACAATGGAGTCCTTGGGTGGTGCAAACAGCTAATGCATTTGGTTGCTGATTGAAGAGTTGAAGGTTCATGTCCACCTATAGGCACCTTGAAAGAAAGGTCTGGCAATCTACTTCTGAAAAATCAGCCATCAAAAGCCCTATGGAGTGAGGCTCTACTCTGACACACATGAGGTAACTATGAACTAGGATCAACTCAACAGCAACTGACCAACTAGACATGTTATTTATAACACCAGCTCCCTCGCTGGGACATGAGAAGAATGATATGAAAATTACTTAGTGTCTAGAATTTCCTGGAATTTAATAGAAGATCTGTGTTAGAAGAAGTACTTCCAGAATGCTCCTTGGAAGTCAGGATGGCCAAACTTCGTCTCTTATACTTCAGACATATTGTCAGGAGGGACCAGTCGCTGGAGAAGGATATCATGTTTGGTAAGATGGAGGGTCAGAGAAAAAGAGGAAGATTCCTAGTGAGATGGATTGGCAAAGTGGCAGCATCAATGGGCTCAAGCATGGCAACAATTGTGAGGTTGGCCCAGGACCGGGCAGTATTTCGTTCTGTTGTGCATAAGATCACTATGAGTTGGTACTGACTCGATGACACCTAACAACAGCACCAACAGCAATTGGTAGTTAACGATAGCAATAGGTATAGTAATGGGCCACCATCCGTCAGTTTGTTGTACTGTGGTAGCTTGCATGCTGCTATGATGTTTGAAGCTATACCACCAATATCTCAAATACAAACCAGTAGGGTCACCCATAGTCAGGTTTCAGTGGAGCTCCCTGACTACGACAGACTAGAAAAAGACCTGATGATCTGTTTCTGAAGATTAATCAACGACAACCTCCTGAATAAGCATGTAACATTATCAGACATAGTGCTGGAAGAAGAGCATCTCAGGCTGGAAGGTACATGGATCGACACAGTGGCAGCACAGCGGGCTTAAACATAGCAATGATTATGATCTGCACAGGACTGGGCAGGGTTCCATTCTGTTAGAAACAAGGTCATTGTGAGCTGGAGTCTACTTGATGACACCTAAGAACAATAGTAATGGGGGTGACTGTTCCCACAACTTTTATAGATGGTAAACTACAAAATAGGCCATATTTTTGAGCCAAGTAAGTGGCCATGTGAGTGACCAAAAGAGTCAAGCTGGTTAGGAACTGCCTTTTCCCCCAGAACTTGTATAGTTGTCCAGCGCTGGGGAAACAGATCCAATTTGCTGTGTTTAGGGACCCCCAACCCTGGCTTTCTTGTGTCTCTTAGGATATTAATTGCTGGGACTGGAATGAAACTTAAGTCTCCCCTTACTACAGTTGCAAGTTAAAGAAAAAGAAGCTTCTGCTTTGAAACTGAGGCACTTGTCTAAAGAATTCCACATCCTCTGTACGTGACTCTGTGAGACTCTGCTGGGTTTTCTGAAGATACAATTCTGATAAAACTGGGAAGAGGTTCTTTACCTGAATCTGGTCCTGAGATAGTTGAATTTAGTGGATTTTAGGCATGAAGGTTACCCAGGATCTGTGTAAGTCAATTTTACTTCCTTCCTTCCACAATCTAGAAGTTAATTCTAATCACTTTCTATGTGATTTTCTATGAAGACTGGGTATCCCTCCACTATGCTATAACAAAAGCACAACTTTTAAGACTACTTATCTCACGACTCGATGGCACTTAACAACAACAACAACAACATCTCACAGTTTCAATTATCCAGAGCAGGCCAGACAACTCGGAAGCAAACAGAAGTGGTGTCAAAAACTGAGGTAGATGTTGTAAAATACATTCTCTCTTCTCAGAGCAAAATGCCGAAGAACTCAGGATCTGTTATTATTCTTTCTCTTGTTCTATTTCCCACTCTCTACCACTCGTCTATCTGTCGTGCTGTGGTGGTCTGAGTTGCTGTGATTCTGAGGGCTATGCCACCGGTGTTTTAAATAACCAGCAGGGTGACCCATGGTGGA